>NC_133536.1:42764651-43129651 GCF_048544455.1 Silene latifolia
TTGGTATTCTTCTAGGCTTAGTAGTTTGAACAAATTGCATCTATGAAGGATTGTGTACCCTTGAATTGCTTCCCTTGTAGATAATTTCCGCCACTTAGATGAGGAAAGTGGCTATTCTTTTGAAGATGCATCCATTACTTGATTTTGTGTGCTTAATGATTGGATGTGTCGCCATTTTGGCAAGACCCACCTTGCCTTGCAAGAAGGCATCCTACCTCATGGTTGTCTTGTTGTGAGTTGAAGGGGCGGAGTGAGACTCGCTAATTGTCTCATATCGGTTATATTATTAGGTTAGTTTAAATAAAGGTCTAGTTTTAGTCACCTCTTTACTCGGGACGAGTAAAGGTTCGGTTTGGGGATATTTGATGTGAACATTATTTGCGCACATTTAGTCCCCTAATTGAACCTATTTTGCATACTTTTATAACATTTTATGGCCATTTTATCCGTCAAAACCTTCCTATTTGCTTTTCTATCGCATTTCATATGTTTTGTAGAAAAGGAGAGAATAAGGCGGAAATTCCCGTCTTTCGTGCATATTTGGAAGCTTATTGATGATATTAGATGGACTAATATGAAGAGGAGGCAAGAATGATGACCAAAGATGTGGGAATAAAGTGTATGTAGAAGGATCAAAGGGTTAAAAGTAAGAATGACGAGAGGGAAGGCATTACAAGAAGAAATCGCTCAAAAACCGAACCAAGGGTTGCTCCTTTGGCTCTGAAAATATGCTAGATGGAACGGCATCGAAAAATCAAGTGATCTAGGCTTTTGAATCACTCCAATAGGAGTCCGGATGAGGAAATAACGTCCGTTTTACAATCCGAGCTCAAGATACAGCTCAACCCGCTCGGGTCAAATTCAACCCGCTCGGGTTGAAGCCCAGGACGCCCATATTTCGCTCGGTACGAGCGGATTCCTCCCTTGCTACAATCCGAGCGTCTTGCCCTACAATCCGCCCGGATTCCCCTGCTACAATCCGCCCGTCTTCTGGCTGGGAAAAACAAGAAATTTCGCTAGAAGAGAATCCGCCCGGATTCCCTACAATCCGCTCGGATTGCCCCACCAGAATCCGCCCGGATTCTCTTGAATCCGCTCGGATTCCACCGCCCAGAATCCGGCCGTCCCGACTTCCATCCGCACGGATTGTAGCACAGCACGTTTTCATTCTTCTAGCAACGATAAGAGAAGCCCTTCTCTCGGACAATCCCGGAGTCTCCTTGCTCAACTTAAAAAGTGTAATTACTAGTTTAGCCCTTAGTTAACCCTAATGCATCCTCCCTAATTTCCACTATAAATACCCCATCTTTGTAATTAATCAAGGGGGCTCTTTATGTTGTTTTAGAGTAGAAAATCCTTCTTTAGATTAGATTAGGAGTAGATTAGAATAGATTACTCTTTAATCTTTCCACAAATTACACATTAATCTCTCTTTAATTATTGTTCAAGTTTATTATTCAAGTTTATTATTGGGTAATTGAAGATTATTGGGTTATTATTGGGAGATTGACAACCTTCCATCAATCAATCAAGTTTCTTCTATTATTCTTTGCTTTATTAATTGGATCATCTTAAGTTGGTATAATTCCTTTACTCTTTAATCTTTATTGTTCATTTCTTCATTCTATTATCATGCTTATACTTGTTGTGATGATTGACACCATTAATGACATGTTTCCCATGATGATGAGTGAGTAGTTACTTAGCTAGGATTAGTGGGTAATTAGGGGAAGTCAACATGGGATTGATTCATGCTTAATCTAATATGTTTTCATGATCAAATTGCTTGCTTGTTGTGATGTCAACTTTATGCACATGTTATGTTTGATGAAATGCTAAGCCTATGAATCCTTGTATTTTTACCATCTCTTATCTATTCAACTTGACTTGTAAGATATAAACCAACTCGAGTCTTGTTAGACCATGCATAGAAGTTGATTAGGAGGAAAGTAAGTCGACTTGTAGGTGTTGTACAATCTAATCGATTCGGCTCCGGGACCCAACTCTTCCTAAGAACCGTAAGATATAACCCAACTCGGTTACTCCACAACATTAATTGCTTGCAACCTTGTAAACATGTTTGTATGATCAAAACCATGAATCCCCTATGAACCCATGACATCCTAGCACTTCTAATCAATTGTTTACATCCTTCCTTTTATTGTTTGCTTTACTTTATTGCTTGCACTAGTCTAGAACACAACTACAAACCCAACCAAATTGTGACACTAGCATAAATTGAGATAGATAGACTTAGAACCCAAAGCACACCGTCCCATGGACCGACCTCGACTTATCACTAACTAGTTATATGTTGAGTATTATAAATGTGTTTGATTGGTTGAGTGACGACCTCGACCACGTCACAAACCCAATAACATCACCAATCCATTTGGCGATCACGCCAACGTTGTTTCTGTCGAAGACAATGTCGATTATTCCCATCTTATCCGCCCATGTCACTTGAAAGGGGTGTTTATCGGGAAAATATTTGTGGATTGCTTTGAATTCTTGCCAAACCCGAAGAATGAAATTCAAGTCGGGAATCTTGCTCCAGAATGTACTCCTCTCGTTAACGAAGTTAATAAAGGACAATTCGATTCACCAACCTTCATCACTGGCGTAGATCCTCAGAGGACTACCTCGGGATGGAGGCAGACCATCAAAGGGATCAAGAACCAGAGCCGAGCATCTAAGCTGACAGCTGAACAAGAGAAAGCTCAAGACCAGATTTGAAAATTATGAGTCGGGATCTGTTTTCTTATCTTAGTCGAGTCGAGTCTAGAACTTTCTTTTTTTGAATTTGAGTCGTTTGTTCCGCGATGACCTAGGGTGTGTCCTAGAAATCGTTCCTTCGAGTCTGTTAAGCATTTGTCATTCCAATAAAAGTTGCAGTTTCGTTTCCAAATATGTCTTGTTTCCAATCCTCAATCATTCCGAAACATGATAAAACGCACAACACACTCAAAGGCATCCCTGGGGTAGAAATATGTCCCGTTTCAAAATGTAAGGTACACTAGGATCCTGTGTTTGATTCCTTTACCTATTCCATGTCTGGTGGTAGAAAACCTCCATCTAAACCAATGCTTAACACAAGCCTTTAGATGATTCTATGATGAACCCAGACTAGCTCCTGGCTTCCCTATCGATGATGGAAGGTAAGCCCATCCCCAACAAAATCATCCCATCTCGAAGAGAGGAGATATCAACCCGTTCTAACAAGGAATTGTTAGTTCCTACCCAAACTAGTTGGCGAAGCCCAGTTTTCAAGAGGTATCCATTTATGACTAAGAGAATGAATAGAAGATCATTTTCAAAAAGAGAAAAATTGGAAAAATGAAAAAAAATGAAAAAAAAAAAGAAAAATGAAAAAAAGTGATGAAAGAAAAATGAAAAAAGAAAAGTGATGGTGAAGTCATTGCAGAACGCTTTTGGTTGAATGTCGAAGTTACGGAAGCCAGAAATCAAATCAAGTACCCATAGTTGAAGTTCAATGGGCGAAGCCCAAAAGCTTAAGTAGTAACCTCTTTACCCCTAAGTCCTTCCTGAGACAGTTACAAGGGGATAGTCGGGAATTTTGAGAATCATTCCGCTTGTGTTGTTATACCTAGCCTTTAGGGTCCAGACATGGAAATTTGAACCCACATCACTTTCCAACCCATTTGTACTCGTGGTTCATCAAACCCGAGACACCCATTCCAACCACATCAGCAGCCATAGCCCTAGGCCTTAGCACCACAAAATGAACCTTCAGAATGATGGTTTACCTTGCGAACCTATTTTTACCAAGCTCCACATCCCAAAGAATCACAACCTTTTGTACCAACCCTAGACACGGGATTTAACGGTACCTTACAGGCTAGAATGGGATAGGACATGATAACTTAGGTGAAACCTTCGAGTGTGTACACACAATCAAAATGCCATGTTTATGCACCATGATCGAACTACGTCGGATTTGATTTCGCTCCACGCGAATACGTAGGCAGTCCTTCAGAATAAGGGATTCAATCCACTCATCAACCAAGTTGTCATCTTGTCGGTTTCTTACGGGTCTTAACCAAGTCCAAATGAAGCCACCTTTGTTTGAGTCGGTCTTAGCACTCGATGTAGGCTAGGATGAGGATATAGGTTCGGATGAATAGTATCGAGTCTCAGAATGAGCTTTATCTAACGGTGTAGGCAATGATGCTGATTCAAATACATGTGGGTTTGTGTTGGGAACAGAAAATATGAAAAACCCGCTGAAAAGAAAGAAGGCGTGGAAGAAAAATAGTAAAAGCCCGCTGAAAAGAAAGAAGGCGGTGGCAAGAAATGATGAAAACTCGCTGAAAAGAAAGGAGGCGAGGAGAAGAGTGACAGAATGTTCCCAACAAAAGTCACGTGTGATGTCTAAGTGTTCTCATAAAATCAGTCTGTGTTTAGTGTCTGGGCGAAGCCAACGTTGTTGCTCCGTGAGTTTAATCCACCTTGTCAATGCCAAGTGATCTTGATTTCCATGTGCCCTCGGGAGCACGCCCATGCCATACGATACTTCCGTCCCAAGTTCGACGACCTTATGATTCCCATTTGCCATCTTTTGGCGCCAGAACGGCCAATTTACATTTCTACCCCCAACAAGTCAATAATTGAATTAAAGCCCGTGCACACTTACGGTTTTATTTTCCTTTTTGTTTTACGGTAGCGGGCTATGCCCACGTGGTTTACGGGTCATACGGAGTGTCTGAGTCGTATTTCATGCTCACCCATCAAGGTTCGATTTCAAAAAAAAAAATTCAAAATTTCAAAATTCCAAAAACTTTTTGCGAATTGTGGATAGATGATCCAAGTAGTGGAATCCTTGTGGGTCGATGATCCAATCCTTCGAAGTTCAAAAATTCAAAATTCAATTTTTGAAGGGTCGATGGCCCAATAATCTAAATGATGACAAATTCGAAATTCGGGTTGATGACCCAATCATTCAACATTTTCAAATTCAATTTTCGGGTCGATGACCCCAATCCTTCGAAATTCAAAATTTCAAATTCAATTTAATTTTGAAGGGTCGATGGCCCAACATTCCAAGTGATGTCAAATTTAAACTTCGGGTCGATGGCCCAATTATTCAAAATTTCCAAATTCAATTTTCGGGTCGATGACCCAATCATTCAAAATTTTCAAATTCAATTTTCGGGTCGATGACCCAATCATTCAAAATTTTCAAATTCAATTTTCGGGTCGATGACCCAATCATTCAAAATTTTCAAATTCAATTTTCGGGTCGATGACCCAATCATTCAAAATTTTCAAATTCAATTTTCGGTCGATGACCCAATCATTCAAAATTTTCAAATTCAATTTTCTGGTCGATGACCCAATCATTCAAAATTTTCAAATTCAATTTTCGTCGATGACCCAAAAGATTTCAAATGATCCAATTTCAAGATCGATGATCCAAATGTGCTTATGTGATGATTATCGCTTGTACATTTTCTATGTTTCAAATATAGCAGGATATGCTTCAACTGGGGGCTCTAAAGTCTTCGACTTTAGAGCCATTGCAAACTGGGGGCTCTGAAGCCGTTGGCTTCAGAGACCATTATCAAGATGTAAAGGATGATATCCACCAAGAATTCAATTCAATACAAGAGTATGAAATGGAAGAATTCCGTAGCTGAAAGCAAATGATGAAAGCGGCGGCAACCTCCTTGGAAAGTCCCATCCCATTTGGGCACCGCCATAGATGATAAGCTTTGGGCAAGGTCGGAGATGATGAATTTTGGACAAACGCCAGAGATGATAAACTTTGGGCATGTGTCGGCGATTCTTGCCGAACTACGACGCGGGTTTGATTCCGTCAGAAACGGATACGTAGGCGCCTAAGGATAAGGCTCAATCCACCACTATATATGCAATTTATGGGTCGATGACCAACGGTGACAACTTGACACAACAGAAGCAAGAGTCAATCCCCAACGAAGTTTCAGGTATGATCTCTTCTTATGGTCAAGTGAGCTTATACACGCAAGTCTAATGGACTATAAACGACCCGTTAAATCCTCGGTCGAGAGGGACCTGGGGTATACTTTGACTTTCGCCTTGTCCAAGCCTCAGTCAAAGTGGGGGCTCTGTAGATACCCGTATCCGTCGATATTGGAATTTATAGAGAACCCGACAAACACCCGATGATGATAGGACACATGTATTCTTTAGTTGTCATTGTCATTATTTGGAGCTCGTTTTACGATGTAGAATGGGTGTCGTCGATGAAGTATTTTATTAATTTAAATGATATTTAAATTAATTTTTTTTAAGTGAGTTCATTTTATTAATTTAAATGATATTTAAATTAAAGTCTTTTTTAAGGTGAATTCAATTTATTTTATTTTATTTTGAATTTATTTTCCCAAGTTTATTTTATTGAAAATAAAATAAATATTTGATTTAAAAAATCATTTTATGAGTATATTTGGTTTGAAAAATCATTTATTTTAATTTATTAATTGATTTGAAAAATCGATTTTAAAAAGCGAAGAAAACTCGTTTTAAAAGCATGTTTTTGAGCTCGATTTTAGCTCGGTTTTTGGGCCCGTTTTCTTTGCGAATTGGCACAAATCTCGAGTACACTAACCAACCTAAGCCTCTACCCATCCACCCTTGTTCGAACCCCCTATCCACGGCCCAAATTCCATCCCCAAACACCCCCCAACCAGCCCGCACTAAACCGAGCAGCCCCCTGTTTTGGCAGCTCAATCCCGAGCCCAAAACCCGCTCCAAACACTACCAAAACCCGTGCCCATTAACCCTAACCCATACCCTAATATCCTACCCATATTACCTTACCTTGATCACCAAGAAAAACCCCCAAACGAACCCTAGAAAACCCCCCAAAAGCTGCTGGACAGCAGCTATGTTCAGCAAGCCCGTCTGCCTCTCCTCCCTTTTACCCTACTTTAACTCCTTATAAATACCACCCCTTCACCATACATTCATTCCTCTAAGTTCTCCATACATCCTACCTTCACCCACAAGCTTTAAACCTCAGAAACAAACCCTAATTGCCTCCCAAAAACCCTAAACAAAACCGACACACAAACTGAACTGTTTGTGTGTCCTCCTCGAAAAGCAACTCGTTCCTCTATCAAACCTCCATCAAAACTCGATTTTCTTGTTCCTAATTAACCACATAACATCCATCTACACATTAGACAAAGATTTACGAGCTAAATTGCCCTTGAGAGTACACGAAATCCCTCGAAAAACAGAGTGTTATACACTCTGTTTTCGCGGTTTTTTCTTGTCTGTCCAGTTCTGTTTGTGCTCGTTTTTCGTGCCCAATAATCCAAAACGAGCAGGGGTTGCTTTAAGATCTCTGTTCTCCTCTCTTTCTAGTTTTCAAAACATCTTTTAAATCGAATTTTCGTCGTGAAACGAGGGAGAAATCATCGTTTGAAAGTTGCTGTCCAGATTTGTCAAAAAACGCGTGTTTGCTTGTTTCTTCGTCGACGACGGCCTCTCGAGATAAAATCTACCATCGATTACGACCCAAGACGGTGTCAACGATACATGTAGGTTGAGGGTGCATCAAATCCTCCTCTTTCTTCCTTTTTATTTCGTTTTATGTTTGTTCTTTTATAGTTCGTTTTTGTTCGTTTATCGTTTTTTGTTTATCGATTGTTTAATTAACTATGAAATTAGTCTAGTCCGAGTATGAGTTAAAGTACCACCATGAACACCCGCGTTGACTTGAGATGGGAAAAGAAACCGCTACATCAGTCGGTCGTACACCCCCGTCTCATTTACATATCCTCGTGTTCAAGGTAGGGCATAAATAAAACGAATTTCTAACTTCGCTCTTTGCTTTTGACCCCTTTGTTATTTCGGCCAATTCGACACACCCTAGGATCCGTTGTATGTTAGTTTAACCTCTGATTGTTAACATATGACTTATTTAGACGACATTCGATCATTTAAATAACCTAATTAGACATGTTAGGGTGTTTCGACATAGCTTTTAAAATCAATCGACTAACAATTCTATAACTTAATTGAACGCATCTCTCTTTTCACTAATTTTCTCGCTAGCATGGAAGTGCGTGCTTAACACCTTTCCATTTGCACTCGTTGACAAATTAGAATTGTTTTTAACCTAGTTCGTAATTATTTAATTTAATTTATAATTAATTAACCTTTAATTTGTTTTACTTGTTTCTAATATTGTAAATTTTGTTTTTATTATTTTTTAAGGTTCAAAATATGTAAATTTAATTTAGTGATTTTTTCCGTAATTTATTTTGCTGATTTCGAAATTAAAATGCAATTAACTTTGTTTTCTACAAAACCGTGCACTGCACGGGTCTGTTCTGACTTCTGATCCGTGCACTGCACGGGTCTGCCAGTTTTGATTTCTTTTCTTCTTTTGTTTTTTTAATTGTTTACTAATCCTATTTTAATAAATATGGATTGGTGAATAATTTTAATGAGTTGGGTTCAATTTAATCAATAAGTTGTACCTAATTTATTTCAAACCTTTGTATTTGTTTAATTTAATTTAATTAGTTTAATTCTAGTCTATTTTGTTTACTAATTAATAAATCGGCTAACATCATTAATCAATCTAACTTAGTTTTAGTCTTTGTGTTTACATTTATTTTATTTGTTAAGTCATAATAGTTTAAGTTGTTTTTTGTTAGTTTGTATTGTAATTTTGTATCATGTATATAGGTTTTATTTTAATTGAGTCAAAATAATTTCGATAGTTGTTGTAATTAGATCGAGTTGTAATTTATTTCTCGTTGTGTCGGCATGAAATGCCTGGGTTGTAATAGGATAGATCCCAATGGCTCCCCCATTCCTCCTAAGCCGTGTTTGCGCATCTTTTATTTCAAATCAACCAACATGCTAAAACAACTTTGACAAAGTTAGTATTCATGCATTAAACGACATAGAAATTATTGTCACATGTTAGGGTTTTAAAACGATGTTTGCATATCATATATCGTAGTAGCTATGACCTTATTTGAACTCCGACACTTGACTTAGTAGAGGCCGTTATCGACGGGCGGGGTTGGGTGTCCTTATGGGCTTCCCAACACGTACCCTCACCCCTTACTCAAGATCTATGGTTTGTGGATCCGTCTAAATACCATTGGATTATGAGAGTCATTCAAATCGAGTGATATATGGTACAAGTCTTTATCTTTAATCACTCGTAGTCGATTGGCTTTATGCTTTTCGATGAAAGGTGTAAAGTTGACTTGAACGGTTCCAAGTTCCCAAAAAACTTGGTGGCGACTCTAATTTGTCTTAATTCGATTCGAAAGAACCTCGAGTCGATTATGCCTGGTGTGGATCCCGCGGACGCAGTTCCCGAGGGCCTTGTCCACATTATTCTTATTCGGTCCAATAAAATTACGGCTTATCTTTTGGACAAATTAATTTCCAAGATAAAATATTTTTGCAAGATAACTGTTTTGGAAAGATTTATGCCGTTGGAACTTCCTCCTATATTTGCTCAAAATAATATCTCAACTTTTTGAGGAGTTTGCGTCTTTGAAGGCAACTAAATTATAAGTCAAAGATTTTGTTGAAAGTTGGTTGCTTGATTGAAAAGATTTGATTTAGTCAATAATTAAACATCTATATAAGACGAACAAATCTTGGCTGCCAAAGATACAACACATACGAGAATATTTCTGAGTGCAAAACTTGTTTTTCAATGTTTAAGGAAATTGCTTTTGTCTCGTTCGGTTTTTGAAAGAAGCTTTTGCAAAATTGTCTTTTCAGCGTAAATTTTCAGTTTGCAAGTTCTCTTTAAAGCCGTAATTGTGGATTGAGTTTTGAAGTACGCAAGTTATATATTCATAAGGCTATCTTTTGTTCTCCATTGTTCCTATTGTTGAACCATATAAGGAGACAAATCTTTGTGTAATTTTTTCACTTTGTGAGAGAGAGTTTTTGGGGTACGGGGTTGTACTCGAGTCGCACGATCGGGGTTGATCGTGGGGGTTTTCTTTGTAATCGAGTTTGGTTATAAAGGAAATAATAATAAGAGAGAGGGTGGACGTAGACCTTTAGAGAGTAGGTCGAACCACGTTAAAAATCGTGTGTCTCTTGCTTTCTTTCGTTTCGTTTACTTTTGATTTTGTTTGGTTTTTCCTTTTTGTTTCACGTATTCACTCAAACGAACAATACAGCACAACTCTGATTGTTTGAACAGTCATCGAGACTGTTCAATTAGCCTGTGTATTGTTTCAGTAGAAAATTCGTGAACGGCCTAACGTTTTAATTTCGCTTTAATTTTAAAAAGGGTACTTAATTCACCCCCTCCCCCTCTTAAGTATCGGATCGATAAACTCAACAATTGGTATCAGAGCCTCGTGCTCTTGATTGCCTTACAGCAAAGAGTTTGATCCTTTTTGAGTTTATTCTTTTGTACTTTATTTTATCATGAACTCCAAATCTGTCAAATGTCCTGTCTTTGATGGCACGGACTATGGCTGGTGGAAAAATCGCATGATGCACTTCATTCAAGGAACAGACTATGAATGTTGGGTGATCATTCAGAATGGTCCTCTTGCCATCACTACCACTAGTGCTACCAATGTGGTCAGTACAAAGGATCCAAAGGATTACACCTCTGATGACTATGAAAAAGCAGAGAAAAATTCAAGAGCTATATCACTTCTGCAATCCGGTATCGGCGAATCCGAGATTAGCCGGATCGCGGGGTGTAAAACAGCCAAAGAAATTTGGGATAGTTTAGAATTAGCATATGAAGGAACGGATAAGGTCAAGAAACAACGCATTGACATCCTTATGACAAAATATGAGTCATTTAAAATGAATCCAAATGAGTCTATAAACAGTATGTCTTCACGTTTTTCAAGCATTCGTAATGAACTTGCAAATCTCGGTAAGACTTTTGAAACTGTGGAAATTATCAGAAAAATCTTAAGAAGTCTTTCACATAAATGGTTACAAAAGGTCACGGCCATTGAGGAGGGAAGAGACTTTCCCACTCTTACCTATGAAGCATTGATGGGGAATCTTATGGCACACGAATTAAAACTCGAAGGACGTGCCGATGAGGAACCTAAAGCTAAGGGAATGGCCCTAAATGCCTTCTCAAGTGATAACGAAAGTGATCCTGAGGAGGAAGTAGCCTTGTTGTCAAAACGAATTGCTAGAATTATTAGAAAACAAAATCAAGGAAAGGCTGACAATTTTAAATCAAGAAAGTCTGGCTCTTCAAATTTTTCAAATTCTTCTTCTTCTTCTACCTCACGATCTGTCTCTAGAATGGGTTGTTTTAAATGTGGCGATCGTGATCACCAGATCCGAAATTGTCCAAAATGGGAAGAAGAAAAATCTAGAGACAAACGTGAGAAAACTAAGCAGGAGTACAAACGCGCTATGATTGCTGCTGTTTGGGGTGAGTTCGATTCTGAGGACGATGAACCTCCCAAAGAAGAAAAAGAAGATAAGTTTTGCCTCAGGACTACGTATAAGCCGAGATCGCAAAGAAAGGCTCAAAATGACTCTCTAAGATGTCTAATGGCTAATTCAGAAGCATCAGATAGTGAATCAGAGGATGAGGTAAGTCTTTCAAATCTTAAAGTTCAAATTAGGACCTTGTCTAGAAATCAAATTATAAAATTATTAGATGAGACACTTGACACTAATTATGAACAAAGTAGACGTCTTGATGCTATGCAAACTGAAATAGAGAGTATTGCGAGTGAGAACATTGATTTAAAATACGATCTGAAGAGTATGTCGAATCAAACAGTTGACCAGTCTGTCCATGATAAGCTTTCTGCGGAGAACGAAATGTTAGTCAACAGAATCCACGAATTAACTAATGAACTGAATGAGATTAAAACTCGAACAGTCGACCTGTCTGTTCAGAACAAACTTTCTGCAGAAAATGAAATTTTAGTCAACAAGATCCGCAACTTAACTAATGAACTAAATAAGATTAAAGATGTACATGTTACAAGTTCAACCACCTACTCTGAGATTTGTTCCAAGTTCGACAAACTTAATTCTGATTATGATGCTCTTCTCATCAAAAACAAAGATTTGCTATCTCGAGTAAGTAACTTGGAAGTTGATTTGAAAAATGCTCGTAATGTGGCTGCTAAATGGGAAGGAAGTGGAGTGGTGTTAGATTTTCTAGTGAGTCAGTCTAAAAACAACAACAAGCTTGGATTAGGCTATGACTTATGTTCCGATTCCACGCAATACGATCATCAACATCGTACTGTTTGGGTCCCTGAACAGAAAGTAAACACTCCTCGTGACTGTTTAGAACAGAATGACTCCTGTTTCGCTAGCATCAAAAGACCTAAACCATATGAACGAGACTTTCGCAAACGTAAATATGTGGGCCTGCCTGAATATATTCTTTGCAAATTCTGTGGTAAGACGGGACACGTATTTAATGCTTGTGAAAAACGATGGCACTATCTAGATCAGAACTTTAGAGTCGTAAAGAAGATATGGATTAGGAAAGATGTCTTGGATTTGGTTCGTCACAAGAAGGGACCCAAACTTGATTGGGTTCCTAAAACCTCTAACTAATTTCTCTTGTAGGGCCTTAAGAGAGGAAGCAGCCGTTGGTATCTAGATAGTGGTTGTTCACGTCACATGACAGGTAATAGAAACCAATTTCTCTCTTTATCGGCCTATGACGGTGGAAATGTGACTTTTGGAGACAACAAAAAGGGTGAGGTTATTGGTATTGGCAAAGTCGGTAAGTCTCTTTCACTTTCCATTGATGATGTGCTGCTTGTTAGAGGTCTAAACCACAATTTAATTAGTATTTCCCAATTATGTGACAAAGGCAATAAAGTTGAATTTCATGCAAACCTTTGTTATGTAATCAAAGAAAGTACTAATGAAATTGTTCTTCAAGGTAAGAGAGAAAATAACATTTATGTGGCTGACTTAGGAAGCTCTCCTAGGGAAACCATTAAATGTTTGTCGGTATTGCAAAACGACCCTAATTTATGGCATAAAAGATTTGGACATGTTGGCTTTTCATCTCTAAACAAACTTTGCAAACTCGATTTAGTGGAAGGCATACCTTCTATGAAGTTTGAAATTGACGGAGTTTGTGATGTTTGTGCTCGATGCAAACATGTCCGAAGTTCTTTTAAATCTAAAAGGTTCGTTAGCACCACCAAGCCTCTAGAACTCATTCACATGGATTTGTGTGGACCAATGAGAATTAGAAGCCGAGGTGGAAGTCTTTATGTATGTGTTCTAGTGGACGATTTTTCACCGTTTGTTTGGACTTTATTTTTACATGCTAAAAGTGAAGCTTTTGAAGAATTTCAAGTTTTGATTAAGAAACTCCAAAACAAACTCGGTCACAAATTGATCTCCATTAGAACCGACCATGGAAGAGAATTTGAGAATGATTCGTTTATATCTTTTTGCAGGGAACATGGTATTGATCATAACTTTTCTGCTCCTAGAACACCGCAACAAAATGGTGTAGTGGAAAGAATGAATAGAACTTTGGAGGATATGACCAGATCCATGTTACTTTGTAGCGAGCTACCTAGAAACTTTTGGGCCGAAGCTGTGAACAGAGCTTGTTATATTCGTAATCGTGTTGCTATTAGATCTATCCATAAGAAAATGCCTTATGAGCTTCTATATGGGCGAAAGTCAAACATTTCACATTTCCGCTGCTTTGGATCAAAATGTTACGTTCACAACAACGGCAAAAATAATTTGGGAAAATTTGATCCAAGAAGCGATGAGGCGGTTTTCATTGGATATTCAAACGAAAGCAAGGCCTATAAAGTTTACAATAAAAGAACTATGTGCTTTGAGGAAAGTGTACATGTAATTTTCGATGAAACTAATGTGCTTAACGCTGAATTGCAGGATGATGATGACTTTGAGATTGGATTTATAAGAGATGATCCACCTGAATTAGAGGAGAATCCCACGTCGTTGGAAGGAACAGTGCGAAGTCCACGAATTCGGGGAAATGAATGTAACACGAACTGTCCGATCTGAAAATCACCAAGCTCGGGCGTCTCGAACAGACCGCACGGTCTAATGAGACAAATCAGGCCTCCGATAGCTCAAATACGTCGAGAAAGACAATTACGAGATGTTGAGCATAATCAAACGAACCCAAGATCTTGTTCAATCAACGAATACTGAACGTCGAGCGAATCAAACGCGAGAATCCAAGATCGCTTTCAATATACACCAGAAACAGAAACATTTGTTCCTCGACGTTGGAAGCATCAAAGTTCACATCCAATGGATAACATTTTGACTGACATTCATGAGGGAGTCAAAACTAGATCCTCTTTAAGAAATTTTTGTGCCCATTATTCCTTCTTATCAGAATTAGAACCCTCTAACATTAATGATGCTTTAACTGATCCTGATTGGGTTATTGCTATGCAGGAGGAGCTTAACCAATTTGTACGAAGCAAGGTGTGGCACTTGGAACCACGTCCAAGAGATCGTTCCGTCATAGGAACGAAATGGGTATTTCGAAATAAATTGGATGATGCAGGTGTGATTGTGAGAAACAAGGCTAGACTTGTAGTGCAAGGATACAATCAACAGGAGGGAATTGATTACGATGAAACCTTTGCACCAGTGGCAAGACTTGAAGCCATTCGTCTCCTTATTGCTTTTGCCGCTCATATGGGTATCAAACTCTTTCAAATGGACGTTAAGACCGCGTTTCTTAATGGCTATTTGCAAGAGGAAGTGTATGTTGAACAACCTCCCGGTTTTTTAGATAGTAATTTTCCTAATCATGTTTATAAATTAGATAAGGCACTTTATGGTCTTAAACAAGCACCCAGATCTTGGTATGATAGACTATCAAAGTTCCTTATTGAAAATGGCTTTCAAAGAGGGTCAGTTGACAAAACACTATTTCTAAAACCGGTGAAGGAGGACTTATTAGTTGTTCAAATTTATGTAGATGATATCATTTTTGGAGCAACTAATGATGTTTTGTGTGCATATTTTTCCAATCTTATGCAATCGGAGTTCGAGATGAGCATGATGGGCGAGCTAGGATTCTTCTTGGGTCTTCAGATTAAGCAAACCACACATGGCATAATGATCCATCAAAGAAAATATATCAAGGAGATGCTAAAGAAATTTGGTATGACTACAGCTAATCCATTTCCTACACCTATGTGTTCTACACTCAAGCTTGACAAAGATGAAAAAGGTAAAAGTGTAGATGAAAAGGTGTATCGAGGTATGATAGGATCACTCTTATATCTCACGGCTAGTCGTCCGTATATTCTTTATAGTGTTTGTTTGTGTGCCGGTTTCAATCAAATCCCAAAGAATCACATTTAACAAATTTGTAAAGCGTATTCTTCGATATTTGATTGGAACTCAGGACTTATATTTATGGTATCCTATGGATTGCAATTTCACTCTCACGGGGTATTCAGATGCAGATTATGCAGGTTGTTCAGTTGAAAGAAAAAGTACATCTGGTATTGTCACTTTTGTAGGACCGTGTCTTATCTCTTGGGCTTCCAAGAAACAAAATACAGTTGCTCTATCTACTGCTGAGAGTGAATATGTCGCTGCTGCTCAATGTTGTGCCCAAATCCTATGGGTAAGACAACAACTGCGGGATTACGGTATGATTATTAATTGTGTTCCCATTCTTTGTGATAACACTAGCGCAATTAGTATTTCTAAAAATCCCGTCCAGCACTCCAAGACAAAACATATTGACATTCGTCATCACTTTCTTCGTGATAACGTGGAAAAAGGGGACATAAGCTTAAAATTTTGTAAAACAGAAGATCAGTTGTCGGATATTTTTACTAAACCTTTAGCTAGAGAACAATTTGAGAAAATTCGGTTGGAATTGGGTCTTCTGAACGATAGCTCGTAGTCTATTTGTCCTACAATTTACCTTCCAATGATTGACTAATTTGGAGAAGTCGTGATAAAGTGTTAGTAATTTGTCCTATGTTTTTGAGGTCAAGGTGCAATCTGCTTACTCTAGTCGTTTTTATGTCTCATATAGATTAGTAGCTAGGTGTCCGTAGTGGAATATTAACGTATCTGTCTTATGCAATTTCAATTATGGCAAAATAAATCCTACCTAATCCGTTTTAAATACCTTCCAACCAACCCACCTCATAAATCCTCACCAAACACCCGTACCCACATAACTCACTTTCTACCTTTCCCTCATCAAAGCAACCCCTACCAAATTACCCCCAAAATCATCATAAACCCTTATTCCCTTCGACGGCGCCATGGCTAAAAGGAAAGCTCAATCCACCATTGCTAAAGCCACGGCCACCCACAAATATACTACCACCACCAGATCTAAAGCCGTCCTCACCAAAACTGCCAACAACACCTCACCCTCCGACAATCCCGAAACTCCGACTGAACCCGCCACCCACCCTTCACCAGAAAACGACACCATACCCATCAACACCTCTCCCAAATCCAATATTCCACCATCAAAACCCAAACCTTCACCCTCCGTTGTATCCACCCGCTCGAAAAAATCGCATGCAATTGAAACTGAGCCGCCGGTCACAGAAGTCGAGGAGCCGTCTGCTGCTGCACTAGATTCAAGAAGCACCTCGCCTATAGTCACAAAAGCTAAGCGAACTCGGAAAGGGGCAAGCAAAGGGGTTGTCATCAATGAACCCAATGAGCCCGAGAATCGAAAGAAAGATCCGACTGTGTTGGGTAAAGGGAAAGGGAAACTTGTTGAGGAAGACGATATTTGTGATGATGATTGGGATGAGGAAATTAATGATGTGGTTAAAGATGATTTCAAAGAAAAGGGTCGGTCATTAAAACGGAAGAGGGCTAAAGATGATGATTCGGAGGATGATGATGTTTCTGCTACTCTGAGCACCTCGGTTGATCAAGATCGAGTTATTGAAATTCTAAAAGGTGTGGGACTGTCAGAGACGGCGCTACAACATTGCCTTCGCCTAGTTGAGCACTCTATTCTTCCGGGTCGCTATTACCCGCAACATTGACTACAATCTGAAAATGCTCTAAATTTCTTCTTGGAAATTCTGAAGGCTCAAAACTGGGTTGGTATGTTCTCTGTTCATTCTGTGGTTTTTGTTCCCGAAATTTTACAATTCTATCAGTCTGTTACTGTTCATCAATCTGGTGAATTCTTGACCGCGGTGGTAAATGGGAAGTCGTTTATGGTCAGTACTGCTGAAATTGCTCAAATGTTCCGTATTCCAAATGAGGGTCTTGAGCTGTCTGATTCGAATGGTTGGCCTCCTATAGACGGTCTTGGTTCTCTGGTTGTTTTGCGGTATTTTGACCCGTCTGCTACTACAGACACCCATATTCCTCCTAGTCGCTTGGATGGACCACATCAGTTTTTATTTAATTGCATTCGCCGCACTATTTTACCTCGCACTCACTCTCGCGGTTATTGCTCTATTCCTGATTTGTTGGTTCTGTTTTGCTTGATGACGGGGCGTCCTGTGAACTTGGCTTCTCTTATGCTCTTCCACATAAAGGAAGTTGCGGCCGAGGTACAGACGGGTGTGATTGCTGTCACTAAGAAGAAGTCGAGGAAGGTGACTCAGGCTAAGAGAGAGCTCCCTTATGGTATGTGGTTGTCTCACATTATGTGGCAGAAGAAAGTATTATCCTCTGATGGTTACTGTGTCTCAATGAAGGATTGTATGACGGATGGGCTGTTGGGTCAGATGCATCTTCGCATCGTTGATGATAAGCTGGTTGGGTTGAGTGGTGATGGCTATGCAGGGGCGGGGTGCAGTGCTAGTACTATTCGTGGTATCTCGTCACAGTTGAGGGCTATCCATGACATCTTGACTGGTCGCTTGGGGACACTTGCAGCTGACGTCGAGCTCATCAAATCTGTCCTTACCCCACTTCTTGCTTTACCTGACCTTCTTGAGCGCCTCATAGCTCGTCTCCCTCCTCCACCTTGATTTCACCTGACCTGCCCTCACCTCTTTTATTTTGCTTACGTTATCTTTTGCTAAGACTGTATGTTTAATACTCTGTCTTATGGTCGGTACTAGCTATGATGATGTCTATTTTGACTGTGTCCGGTAGTTGCATTGAGGCCTCCTTGACTGTGGTACTCTGCACTAACATTTTTTGATCGTTCCTCTCCTTTTGATGATGTCAAGAGGGGGAAAGATTTAGGACTTCTAGTACTTAGTAGCTATCTGGATTTAGACTTTTGATTGTGACGATCTTTCTCACTGTGTTCTAGACTTTGGTTTAGTTATTTCACTGATCGTATTGTTTCCTATTTCTATTGTTATTACTGTCTTGGATCTTCTGGAATGTTTTTGCAGGTATATTCTTTTGTTGAGGGGGAAATTTTATTTAGGGACTTGCCATCATCAAAGGGGAAATTTGTTGTATCTAGTTGTTGATGATGACAAGTCCTTTCATTTTTATCCCGCCTGTTTAACAGTATGTGCTAGACGTGTGTATGACAGGTCCAAAAGTATTTCATATTTGCTCGGAAATGAAGACGGGTGGAGCATTGGATGAGTCTTGGTCCGTGTCTATAAAAATTGTAAGAATATATATCTTGTGCTTATTCTTATTCGGTCCAATAAAATTACGGCTTATCTTTTGGACAAATTAATTTCCAAGATAAAATATTTTTGCAAGATAACTTTTTTGGAAAGATTTATGCCGTTGGAACTTCCTCCTATATTTGCTCAAAATAATATCTCAACTTTTTGAGGAGTTTGCGTCTTTGAAGGCAACTAAATTATAAGTCAAAGATTTTGTTGAAAGTTGGTTGCTTGATTGAAAAGATTTGATTTAGTCAATAATTGAACATCTATATAAGACGAACAAATCTTGGCTGCCAAAGATACAACACATACGAGAATATTTCTGAGTGCAAAACTTGTTTTTCAAAGTTTAAGGAAATTGCTTTTGTCTCGTTCGGTTTTTGAAAGAAGCTTTTGCAAAATTGTCTTTTCAGCGTAAATTTTCAGTTTGCAAGTTCTCTTTAAAGCCGTAATTGTGGATTGAGTTTTGAAGTACGCAAGTTATATATTCATAAGGCTGTCTTTTGTTCTCCATTGTTCCTATTGTTGAACCATATAAGGAGACAAATCTTTGTGTAATTTTTTCACTTTGTGAGAGAGAGTTTTTGGGGTACGGGGTTGTACTCGAGTCGCACGATCGGGGTTGATCGTGGGGGTTTTCTTTGTAATCGAGTTTGGTTATAAAGGAAATAATAATAAGAGAGAGGGTGGACGTAGACCTTTAGAGAGTAGGTCGAACCACGTTAAAAATCGTGTGTCTCTTGCTTTCTTTCGTTTCGTTTACTTTTGATTTTGTTTGATTTTTCCTTTTTGTTTCACGTATTCACTCAAACGAACAATACAGCACAACTCTGATTGTTTGAACAGTCACCGAGACTGTTCAATTAGCCTGTGTATTGTTTCAGTAGAAAATTCGTGAACGGCCTAACGTTTTAATTTCGCTTTAATTTTAAAAAGGGTACTTAATTCACCCCCTCCCCCTCTTAAGTACCGGATCGATAAACTCAACAATCAGCAACTTCGTGGATATCATCAATCTATGTTAAATTCTGTAAATGATCTGATTTGAATCATGCGGAGATTCTACAGCTCTGAAACAGCAGATTTCCAATTCTTGAATAGCGACAGGAGCCTATGAGACTTATTTAAATTACGTGTCTCCGACAATAGCTTAAATGTGACTATTTCTTCGATCTTTGGTACATATGTTATTATGTAATATGTATATATATACCTCTTAAACGTGTTACCATATTCACAACAAACCCAATTATTTAACCTACTTGTATCTTACCAACTTAATATATAGTAATGGCAAATGTTTTTAACAATCAAACATCCCTAATATTTAAGGTGACCAGGCAACCGCCGGAGTTGATAACTCCAGCTGAGCCTACCCCAAATGAGATGAAGGAGTTATCAGACATCGACGACCAAGAAGGGTTACGGATCCACGTACCAGGGATCCAATTCTATAGGTCAGTCCCGAGTATGCTTGGGATGGACCCTGCAAAGGTGATAAAAGAGGCCGTGAGTAGAGCATTGGTGCTGTTTTACCCATTGGCAGGGCGGCTAAGGGAAAAGGACGGGAAGAAGTTAGTGGTGGAGTATACAGGGGAAGGAGTCTTGTTTACCGAGGCTGACGCCGATGTTAGGCTTGACGAATTTAGTGAGGAACAACTTTACCCACCCGTACCTTGTATGGAGGAGCTTCTTCATAATTATCCTGGGTCCGATGCCATTCTGAACTCCCCTTTGGTTCTCCTACAGGTATATCATCTTGTCTTGTTTTGGCTTTACACTTTCCATTAACTACTCAAAACAATATTATTCATGTCTTAAGTAAATATATATTTGTGCCAAATCAGGTAACGAGACTCAAGTGTGGGGGTTTCATATTGGCACATAGAACAATCCACGTAATGGCGGATGGCACGGGCCTAACACAATTTCTAAGTGCTGTAGGAGAGTTAGCCCGTGGAGCTCAATCTGTATCGGTTAATCCTATATGGAAACGCGAACTTGTCCGTGCTCGGAATCCCCCTCAGGTTACTTGTGTGCACCGGGAGTATGAACAAATCCCTGATATCCCACTCGGTGATGACTTGGTTTATAAGCGCTTCTTCTTTGGTAAGTGTTTTATCTATGGTAATGAGAGACTTAATTACTCATTTCATTATACAGTCGCGTAAAATTTGAAATTGAGTGTAAACGGGCCATTTCTAATTAAAAGTTATGGAAATTTTTCATGGTAATCCTTAATTTTGTCACATTTCCCATGGTTTTCCTACTTTAAAAAGTCCAACATTGCTATGTAAATTAAAAGAATATTTGAGAAGTAAAGTTAATGATGACACGAAGGCAAAGATGAAGATTTTGTTCACACTCTTAAATTTAACATAAAAGTAGCAGTGATTATGTACATGTCGATGTTGAGTAAGAGTAAATCGAGATGACAGCAAAATGACCATCTTATCAAGCTATTACATTACTTAAATCAGAAATGTAGTGGGGAAATTGTACAAACTCAACGGTACTATAGGAAAATTGTTACATTTTAGGGATATCTGGGGAAGAATGTATACTTATAATAACGTAGACGTTCATTGTTCATACAGGTCCAGCTGAGATAAATGCCCTACGAAGCTTCCTTCCAGTACACCTAAAATCGTCGTCAACATTCGAACTCCTCACTGCTGTTATATGGCGGAGCCGCACCATTGCGTTGCAACTCCACCCAAATGACGAGGTTCGTGCTCGAATCTTTGTCAATGCTCGCCACAAATATAAGTACCCTCCAATCCCGGCAGGATACTACGGAAATGTCATTGCCACTCCGCACGCCATCTCCACTTCCAAGAAACTCGTCACTAATGATGTCACGTACGCATTGGAACTCATCAAAGCCGTAAAAAATAATGTTAATGAGGAGTATATGAGGTCTTTGGCTGACTATTTGGTTGTCAACGATAGGCCGTGTTACACTCGGGCCCACACATTCTCTGTGTCGGATGTCAGTCGGCTTAATTTTGACCTCCTAGATTTCGGTTGGGGCTCCCCTGTTCAAGGAGGACCGGCGAGAGATTGGCTAGGCGGGCCCACGCCAGGGTATGGGAGTTTCTACTTGGCTTCTAAAAATAATAAGGGCGAGAGAGGAATTTTGGTACCAATGTACTTGCCTCCTTTGGCAATGCAGGTGTTTGTGGAGGAGATTAATGGATATTTGAATAATGACGTTTCGAAACGCTTGATTTCCAGTCGGAGATCCAACTCTATAAAAAGGTTGTGTTGTTTTGTTTGATACAAGTCATGTCTGCAAATACACAAAATAAGAAAAATTGAACCTATAACCACAACAATCTATTCCTCCTTCCCCACCACCACCACCACGACCTTACAACTACAAGCCTCTCTAATGACTCCCTTTTCGACCACCATCATAACCCTTTTTCAACCCTATTAACAGGATTAGGAGTCTATCAAAGATAGACATATTGTGTGATTAGGGAAGCGATGTATTTCGGTAATTGTAGGATTGTAGGTATATTACTTTCCTTGTATCGTTATGACACTATACCTGTAAATAGAGATGAATGTCTGATTTAACATGAATAAACGAATATATATGGTATTACAGCCGGTTTGTTTTCAAGAAGCGGATTTGCCTTAAAATTTTGACATTGGAGTTGGTATGCGTAATGTTAGCATATAGCCGGTTAAAAGACTAAGTAGCTGAAGAAAATAATTTACGATGTTCCTTAAAGTATTTGACCAATTTCATTCATATAATTTTTGATAGTGAATAACGGTGCGCACCGGGGTGTTTGTTATAACACAGTTTATGGACTATCATAAATGGGAATTGATATTGGTTGTTTTGTGAGATCTCAATTTTTAGTTGATCACTATGCATAAAGTGATAAGTCGGTTGACGGGATGAGACTAAAACTCGTATAAGATCCTTGGCGATAGGATAGCCAATTCCCCTCTAATACAATGTTAGAAGCTGAATTCAATGTGGAAGGCCTATTGTTAAGAGATTGAAGCACACAATAATTAAGTCCCGAAGTGTGTGCTTAGCTTGCATGTTGTAAGGTTGAAGTCTATCTTCTTAATTGATCTTTTGAAAAGGTGTGTTTGCAAGGACACGATGAAAAAAATTAACCTATATGAACATGAAGTACAACCGCTTCAAGGGAGTATGAGTTTGACTCCTATATGTTGATGAATAGATATGAGACACTAGGCTTGTAATTAAGTGTCGGTTTTTGTAATTTTTAGAAGTAAATTAGTTTATGTGTGAGTTATCTTCATGTATTCAAGATGGGTAGAAAGGGTTCAATGCTTAGTCACACCCCGATACTCGAATATTTGGAATGTGTAATTTCACTATGTGGAAATTCAATCTTCGTGACATTTTCATTTATGCATAAATTGGTATGTTTGTTAGGTTATTTAAATTCTTGAATTACGCTTAAATGGGGGAGGAATGTTAGTGATTTAAGTGTAATTACCGGTTCATTTGGCGTAATTAAGATTGATTCGTAGATGGGTAATTTCTAAATAATATAATGCGAGTTCGGGAAGTACGGAGTGTACACTCGCATAATTATTTACGGGATTACGGTATAGTGTTCGGTTCGAATAACTATGACGGAGGTTGGCAGTAATTAAAATTACTCGGGTTTTAATTAATTGAAACCGGAATTTCTGAAGAGTTGTAACTCTTCATGAATGCATCTCCCAATCCTCTGCTTTCCAGTTTCTTTGTCATTATAAATAGGCAAAGGGATAAGAAAAAAAAAAGTTATAGAAAAATCTTCTTTTGCATCATAAAGACGAACGACATAACACCATACAACAAAATACTTCTATATTACGTCTTTGTTTTTTGTGCCAAAAAATCAGAGGGCACCGTCTTATCTCAGTAGAAAGTTCGATTATACCCAGGCACTGTTAAAGGTTGAATTATTCTATTAAAAAAGCGGAGTCGATTCGGTGCGGTGTTATTATTGTCAATTCCAGTTCGTGAAAATCAATTTCCTAACATAGGATTGTAGGTATATTACTTTCCTTGTATCGTTATGACACTCTACCTGTAAATAGAGATGGATGTCTGATTTAACATGAATAAACAAATATATATGGTATTACAGCCAGTTTGTTTATGAGAACTCTCTCAAACATCCGACCCGATCTTATTAGTGAGTTTGTTGTTGCTATATTTCCTCTTAAACAAATTGCATCTCCCTTTATTTTAGCCTCACTTTGTTATTATACATCCCACTTTATATGTAATGTGTATAAATAGAACTGATAATAGGGTATGTATCATTAGAATAAAGAAAAGCATGTTTCAAATAAGAACGGAGGGGTTCTAACTCATCCACTTGAGGAGCCGTTGTAACACCGCGAGATTTACGTATTTGAATTTATAACTAGCTATTTTATTATTTCATTTGTATTTTAAATTCGTTTTTATAAAAAAATGTGGCTTTATATTATAATAATATTAATGTTGATAAAAATATCCATCTTAAGTTTGTAGTAGGTTTGAGACGTATTTTAATGGAAAATCGACTCAATTTAATGTTTTGGGCCTAAGATGACCAATTGGCCTTTCTCTTATTTTTTTCTCTACACATATCTCAAAACATAAACCCTATCATGTTCATCCTCAAAAAAATTTCAGCAACTTTCCTCCATTACCATCCACCTTCACCTTCAATCTTAAGACCGCTATAAAATCTTTGTTTCTTATCAGTTTTCAACGATTTTCGCGCCTATTTATTTCTCCCCTCACCCTCCATATTTTTCTAGGTAAGAAAGCCGCCGCCTTTCATCACCATACGTGGCTGACATCTCATATAAGTTTCAGGATTCATGATAGTTTCTTACATTTTCGTGTTTAGGTGCAAGTTTGGACAACCCGGAGTAGTATAGAGGCGGAATCGTGTTCATAGAAGAGCTAAAAGGTAATGGTGATAGGTTATGTTGTTATACGGAGTATGTTGTAGTATACTCATATGCGTGTGAAAGTTTTAATCTTTACATGTTTATTGTTGAATAAGTTTGAATGTGAAACCATGTAACACCCCTTCTTACCCGGTCAAGGTAATGAGGAAATGCTACCGTCTCGGTTTCCCAAGGCAGTGAAGTCGGAATTAAAATTACGAAACATCATTAAATAAATAATAAGTTAGTTATTATAAACATAGACTAATGAATAAATGAAATACAAGTCGTCTATGACTATGTCATCCATGCTACACTACTCGACTCCGCGTCCAAAGCGCGGCCCAAATCCCGATCACGTCAACAAGCAAACTTGTACTCATCCTGCTCCCCATATGATCGAAAATATTATATGGATCGACATAGGCCACCCCGGAAATAGGTGACAATTACACAGACACACAAACGTTAGTTTCAATAAATAAAGTGTGACACAACTCAAAGTATGTGAGTATGAAAAATGACTATAATATGAATGGCATGCTATCAAACAACCACCACCACGGTACCGGGACATGCCCAGATATACCGACAACCACACTGGTACTGAGACACGCCCAGACATACCAACAACCACAAACAGGTACTGGAACACGCCCAGACGTACCGGGTCCGGAAGCCAACGGGATCCCCTACCAGACGTCGTGTCTCAACCACACGAGTCCCTCCGTAACTCAAGCCATTAATGTGCACATCCCTCTTGGAGTGAGATGCTCCAAGAGGCGACTTAAGCGTAAGACGGTCTCCCAACCGCCTTACGTCTCCATAACAACAAGTAAACCACCAAATCCTCCGATATACAAGACAATATAATAAATGCAAGATACCGTATAACATGCAGTTACCGACTCATTCAATGCAACTAGCCAATGTCATGTTATAATGCAATTACCATTAAAATACGACTCACATGACCATTCAAACATATATTAAAACTGAGTAGGATTAACCTACCTTTTCGCAAGCTCCATAAGCAAATCCAAATCCAATAATAATACCGCTTCGGAAAACTGTCACCTAATTAAAATAATTAAATACGTTTAATTACTAACTAATTAAATTAAATACGAAATTTAATTAAATGAAACCCGTCTTAAGAACTCCCCCAAAACCCGACTCAAACACACTACAACCCACCACCGTGACCCATCTCACTCCTGCCACCACAAGGGTCCGCCACCCCGACAAAAACCGCAACAACAACAAGCAACAACAAGCAACAATAAACACCAACAAGCAACAACAACAACTCACAACTCGCATACACAAACACCACCACCACCGTGAGCCGCCACTGCCACCATCGTGGCCTCCCCTAACCACGGTGGACCCAACCGCCGACCTAGACACTAACCACAATTAACAACTAATAAGGAACAACCAATCCCACATGCCCCTTTTTACACCCATTTTAAACTCCCAAAACACCACCCATTCCACCACCCATGACCACCACTAAAATCCCCACTCATTCCTTGACAAAACTCACCTAAGGTTAGCTCAAGATAGTCACAAAAGGTGGGGTAAAAGTTCGTCTTAAGACGGCCGCATAACAACAAAAAAACGCATAAAATGTCTCGGTTAACCCTTAATTACATGGTCAACGACGATTCCTTAGTGGTCAACGACGGTCCTAGGATGGGCCAAGGTCGAGGCAGGTCAATGGTATTAATTAAGTAATATATACGTTAGTGTAAGATGGTATTACCTTATAATTCCGAGGCGGAGGGACAAAATCTTCATCTTTTCTTCTCTTTCTCTCATCCCAAATCTTTTGTGGATTTTGTTGGGATTTTGTACGGATAAGGGATATGGTGGATAAGGTAGAGTGTATATAAGGTGAGGTGGAAGTATATAAGGTGAATATAGTGTACGTATATTATACTTCTATTGTATTAGGTAAATTGATAACTTATAACTTTAATAATACACTTTTTTAAACTTTATACCTAACATAATTTTTTTTCCAAAACATATACCAAATATCTTCAATTTTTCTAAACTTGAAACCAAGTTGAAATTCCGGCGAAAATAATGATGAACTGACCATTTTGCCCTTGCCATTTAACTCATTACAACTCATTTTGTTCAGCAACTATTTCCCTACCACATAAACCCACCAACACCTACAACTGCCACCCCATACGCACCCTTCTTAAGGTAGTCTCCACCGCGCCGTCGTCGACACCCTCTTTCTCACGTAAACAAAGAGGGAGTTGACCTCAACAACCCCACTGATAGTATCAAATTATACCTCGCAAGTGCACGATTATCGTTGTACACTATTGAGGGTCGATCCCACAAGGAGTTGGTAGACTACCAATCTTTCTAATTCTTATGCTTAGCTAAGTCAAACAATTATAAGGAGGTGGTAATAATCTAGCAACTAAACTAACAAAAATGAAATGCAAATTAGTGAGGAAGTTAAAACAAGCAAGAAAAGATTAAGGGTGTATCAAATGATGAGAAAGGCTAGAACTCGGTTCTCCCACGACTATTCGTAATTTCACATGTCAATCCCCTAGGCTAATCTTGTGACACCCCGCGATAACGCGGAAAATATAACTAATAAAATGCGGAATTTTAGGGAATTTTTGAAACTTTTAAAATTTAAAGCGCGGGTTCACCAAAATCTAAAACATAAATAAAGAGTGCGGAAATAAAGGTTTTAAATTATAAAAACGTGATAGTCGAGGTGAGGGAAAATATATCCCTCGAATGACAATACAATAAAAGGTAGGTCTAAACAATCCTAATAAACCAACTACTAGGCCGAAGTGCTCGCTAGCTCACACATGTCTTCACCCCATGAATGCATCACTAATACTTGTCATTCATGTAAACATGAACGCCACGATCGTCGGGGGGAGTAACTCAAGGTTCTCCCAGCCACAAAATGTCGAAACGAACATAACAAAGAACTAAAACAGGTAAGTCATGTAAGACTCTTACAAAAATATGGATATCAAGTTTATGTTTAAACATGGTGATTAAATGAGATGAAACAAGACAGATCAACATAAACGTGATAACGGTTAACTATTCATGTGAGACAATTAAATAATATGAAAGACAAGAAAACAGACACGGCCACTTAGCCACGAGCACGTATTTCAAGGAGATATGACCAAAGTAACCATCCAAATAATGCAAGACATTTATCACTCTTAGACTATAATTTCCCCGAGTAGGACTACGATAATAATACGGTCCTAGTCTAAATCTGCAGATTCTCGGGTGTACATCCCGATTCGACGTGCGCCAGCACAGCACGCACCCCAGACTCGACTACTAAGGAGACCGAGTACCCCAATCGCCGAACAAAGACGAAAGTGGCGGAAAGACTAAGATAAGACTCACTTGCCGAACAAAGACAGTGGCCAAAAGCCGTACTTGCCAGAACAGCACAAGTAGGCCAAAACCATACTTGCCAGAACAGCACAAGTAGGCCAAACCCGTGCTTGCCAAAACAGCACAAGCAGTGCAAAAATGTGTGTCAAGCACATACGATGGTAATATGGCATTTCTACAAGAATACGACTCTTACAAGTAATTATTCATAATAACCTTTTCATGCTTGTAACATATAAGTAAACCTTTCATTTCATAATTATACATGCCGGTTAAATAGAATAAACAAGTACATCAGACAAGTACATGGGACGGGATTATTAATGTCACACTCATACTTATGGCTTGCATCTCACCATAAGTACGGATGGGAACATCAGTCCCGACGATCATATCGCAACTAGAGGGCCTATGGCTCACCCCTAGTGTCCGATAAGACCAAGACTCTTACAACCGAACAAGTAAAACCAAATGAGCCCAACATAATAGATATATAAAAGAACGATACTTAACGAGTCACATTATATAAAATATGAGACGTAAATTAAATAATTCAAGCCCGGTAATTAAGATAGGACCAAACATAAGCACATGTACGGTCCAAACAATTCAATCACATAGGTCCAACAAAGTAAATATGGTGAGCCCGACAAAGAAACATAATGAGTCCAACATGTAACAAATACTGAGTCCAATATGTAACTTATATTGAGCCCAACATGTAACCTTTATTGAGCCCATCATACAACCTATATTAGGTCCAACAAATAAGTAGTAAAGAGCCCCAAAATATAATTCATAAAAAAATTTCTACTGTGGACAAAGAGGAACGCAAGAGGGAGGCCATTGCAGACCATAAAGCGAGAACTAACAGCCCCGAATACGAGAAATAGGATGTAATACAAGACGAAAACTACAGGCCAATTCATGTAACAAGTCACCAAATTTCGATTATGTCGTCCCAAGCGAGAGAATCGGTAGCACTAGACAAGTAGACATGGTATAAAACCGAGCTCCAACAAATCCAAACCCGAGTTTTTACAACCCCAAACCCACGGCTCAAAGGAGCCACCACCACTCGACTCCATTAGACACACGTCGTCCCAAAATGACTAGCAATACCACTACTCGAGGCGAGTCCGAACAGCCGTGACAAATGACCACCCACAACCGCCATTCACACCCGTCCCAAAACAGTCCTATAACCTTCCTTTCCACTACCAAAAAACAGAGCTCAAATAGCCCATTTCTCGGCTCCAACACAGACTGCACTCCAGCGAAAACTACCTCCGACCAGTCCTCAAATTATACAGAAAATCTTCCCAAAACAGGCTATTTTGTGACCATTTTGAAACGACATTGAAGTTTGGTAAAGACGGAATTTGTCCCTCAAAATTGACCCAATATGAAACCAGGCCCTAAAAGCGAACAAACGACCATGTAAAACTAACCACAACCCTGCAAAATTTAATAACATACAAGGGGAAGGCAAAAGGCTCAAACTTTACCATAAACCAAAGTGAAAATGAGTAAGAAGGGTGAGATATCGACATTTGTCGAGTAACCTATCACCGTTACCTGTTTATGAGCTCTTAAACGTCCAAGGAACCGTCCAAGGGTGACCCTAAACCCAAAATGGAAGAGATTAGTCCAGAAACCGCATCCTTGAAAGACGGCCGAAATGAAACCGGATGAAAGGTTGGCTCTTTTTTATATAGGAAGAAGGAGAATGAGGAGGGGAAGCTAAAGGAGTAAGTTTTATGAAAATTGGTTGAGGATTGAAGTCGGGATCTGAGATGGGAGGAGCGTAAAAATGGCGGAGCTGCTATGTCTGGGTTGTTGCTGCGTTTTTTGTTGTTTGCTTTCCGGAAGAAGACGAAAAGTAGAGAGTAAAGAATGAGGAAAAGTGGGTCACGCAGTATGACAACCACAACAATATTAATAGTAATAATAATAATAATAATAATAATAATAATAATAATAATAATAATAATAATAATAATAATAATAATAATAATAATAATAATAATAATAATAATAATAATAATAATAATAATAATAATAATAATAATATGTAAAAGTAGAGTGTGGGGTGGATAGGGGTGTATGTGTCGATTTTCGATTGGTCCGTATTTAGATAAGATTCCCAATTAAAATATGACGGTCTAACGTTAGATTTAAAATTAAGACGGAAATTAATATTATTACCGTCACCCTTATTACCCGACCAAAAATACGTATATGTATATTATAATATAAATCATGCCTTAAAGATGTAATTTAACCGTACGTATTTTTATATAAACGAGCTTTTATATAATACGTTTATAAAAATCGTATTTGAAATAAAATTATTTAAATTGAATAATTCAAAAATATAAAATAAAATAATTAAACGGTTTAATAAATTTTAAATGTCAAAATAGGAAAATTCGCGGGTGTTACAATCACCCCGTCTTTTAAAAAGTTTCGTCCTCGAAACTTGAAAGTAGAAATGAAAGGTTAAATAAAACAAGAGTGAATTTGGAATCGGTAACCGAAACATTAAAAGGTTACTTGTAGGAATTAAAATTCTTTCAAAAGTTTCGAATAAAATTGTCCGACAGAACCCGATCGAAAATTAAATTATTTGTATAAATCAAAAATCAAAATACTTTCGAAAACATTAATGAAGAGTTTTCAAAAGTTTAAGTCTCATTCATGGGACGAAATTGCTCTTGTCGTGCACACAAGAACGCTTACTTTCCAAGTCAAAGACAAATTTAAAACAAAAATCATTCGCCGACAAGCGTTGAACAAGTTATCAAACGTCTCCAATAACGAGTCCTATCATCCGATCAACGTCAAAATCAAAAGAAAAAGGCAATCCAATCAAATTTTCTCTTGTAAAAGCCAAGCTAGGAATGAATATTTCTCATTTAAACTCAAAAGTGAATCAAATTCCTGAAAATATAACATTATGCTTTGACAAAGAAATCATAAATAGGTTAAAGTTAACAGAAATTGGGTAAAATTTAAAGAAATCACAGGTTTAGCAATTAAAATCATGATAAAGAAGTCTATACTCAAAGGACAAATATGGGGTTAAATCAAATTTTCATTTTCAAACCTTTAAAATAGGTAAAGTTTGTAAAAGTAACATCAACCTTTAACACAAAAACGGTAGCTTGAAATTTTAGACATTGTAATAAATGAAAGACAATTTAGACAATCATAAATACCAGGTACGCTAAGAGAGTCCAAACTTAACCAACAAAAAGAGTTATGATGAGCTTCATAGGGTAAGAAATGAAGTAAGGTCAACAAGGATGTCAAAAATAAAGCTTCATAGGTTACCGGCATCAAACTTAAAGGAGGAGCATAATTAAGCGAGAAAGAGAGGTATGAATGATAACGCTCATGGTCAAAGAAGAAGGGAATTAGACAAGAAGGAAACGCCAAGTACTCGAATCCAAAATAACAACATCAGCCTAAACGGTTCCGAAAACTTCCCAACAACAAAACTTATGACCAAAACACTCCCAAGGATTTCCTCAAAACACTCGTGTTACTTCATCCTAAGCAATTCCGTGAAACAAGGTACTCCACTATAAGTGTGATCTCATCACTCCAAATCCTCAAACATCCACAAACAACTTCCACAAGATCAAGGTCAAAACTTCCAACAAAGCTATACTCGTATCCAACTAGTGTCAACCATTCCATCATCCTTTCTAGCTACTAAAACAAACGCTAAGACTTTCCAATAATGTAGCTTAGTCTCACTCTCATACTGTACCTCAAGAAGTAATTAAGATCACTCACTTAGACTAACTAATAATCCCATAATTAGCATTTATCACATGGTAACAATTACATTATCAAACTCTCATGTCCAAAGTGATTACGAAGGCCAATCAAAAACTCGACTTACTTAGTCAATCCTATATCCTCAAATCCACCAATCAAATATACTCACTTTATCAAGGATCTTGGTATAAGAACCATCAAGTATGTCTCGTCACACTACCTAAGTCTTTCCAACATCAAATCCTCTCAAAACCAGGTTTAAGAGTAAAACACAACAATCTCCTCAAAAGTCAAACTTTCCAACCAAGGTCAACATTCCTCAAAAGAAATAGTACTATAAAAAAGGCGTTAAGGAAGGATAAGCAAGGAACAAAGGACAAGTTAGGAAATACAAGAGTGACTTACCAGGAAAAAGAAAAGAGGATTTAGAGGAAGGAATAAGCATCGACAGATAAATAATAAGGCAAGCTACACAAAGACCGAGAAACATCTTCAAGGAAGTAGAAGCATTCTTCAAAGGTTGAAAAAAAACTTCAATTCACAGCAATAGGCACCAAATTTTGGTCTTCATGTAGGTAAGCTCACGGTCGTTGATCCAAGGACACAACAATTATTAAATGACAATCAACAAACATGTTAGAACCTAACAAAGAGCAAACACACTACAGACTACCAACTTAGGTCCTTAAGTCTACCCATCTCTCATTCATTATCCAAGGTCAAGTTCAATTTAAATTTGGGGTACACGTGTGTGCGTCAGGAGCAACATAGGCTCTGATACCAACTGTGACACCCCACGATAACGCGGAAAATATAACTAATAAAATGCGGAATTTTAGGGAATTTTTGAAACTTTTAAAATTTAAAGCGCGGGTTCACCAAAATCTAAAACATAAATAAAGAGTGCGGAAATAAAGGTTTTAAATTATACAAACGTAATAGTCGAGGTGAGGGAAAATATATCCCTCGAATGACAATACAATAAAAGGTAGGTCTAAACAATCCTAATAAACCAACTACTAGGCCGAAGTGCTCGCTAGCTCACACATGTCTTCACCCCATGAATGCATCACTAATACCTGTCATTCATGTAAACATGAACGCCACGCGTCGGTGGGGAGTAACTCAAGGTTCTCCCAGCCACAAAATGTCGAAACGAACATAACAAAGAACTAAAACAGGTAAGTCATGTAAGACTCTTACAAAAATATGGATATCAAGTTTATGTTTAAACATGGTGATTAAATGAGATGGAACAAGACAGATCAACATTAACGTGATAACGGTTAAACTATTCATGTGAGACAATTAAATAATATGAAAGACAAGAAAACAGACACGGCCACTTAGCCACGAGCACGTATTTCAAGGAGATATGACTAAAGTAACCATCCAAATAATGCAAGACATTTATCACTCTTAGACTATAATTTCCCCGGGTAGGACTACGATAATAATACGGTCCTAGTCTAAATCTGTAGATTCTCAGGTGTACATCCCGATTCGACGTGCGCCAGCACAACACGCACCCAAGACTCGACTACTAAGGAGACCGAGTACCCCAATCGCCAGAACAACACGAAAGTGGCGGAAAGACTAAGATAAGACTCACTTGCCAGAACAGCATAAGTGGCCAAAAGCCGTACTTGCCAGAACAGCACAAGTAGGCCAAAACCATACTTGCCAGAACAGCACAAGTAGGTCAAACCCGTGCTTGCCAGAACAGCACAAGCAGGGCAAAAATGTGTGTCAAGCACATACGATGGTAATATGGCATTTCTACAAGAATACGACTCTTACAAGTAATTATTCATAATAACCTTTTCATGCTTGTAACATATAAGTAAACCTTTCATTTCATAATTATACATGCCGGTTAAATAGAATAAACAAGTACATCAGACAAGTACATGGGACGGGATTATTAATGTCACACTCATACTTATGGCTTGCATCTCACCATAAGTACGGATGGGAACATCAGTCCCGACGATCATATCGCAACTAGAGGGCCTATGGCTCACCCCTAGTGTCCGATAAGACCAAGACTCTTACAACCGAACAAGTAAAACCAAATGAGCCCAACATAATAGATATATAAAAGAACGATACTTAACGAGTCACATTATATAAAATATGAGACGTAAATTAAATAATTCAAGCCCGGTAATTAAGATACGACCAAACATAAGCACATGTAAGGTCCAAACAATTCAATCACATAGGTCCAACAAAGTAAATATGGTGAGCCCGACAAAGAAACATAATGAGTCCAACATGTAACAAATACTGAGTCCAATACGTAACTTATATTGAGCCCAACATGTAACCTTTATTGAGCCCATCATACAACCTATATTAGGTCCAACAAATAAGTAGTAAAGAGCCCCAAACTATAATTCATAAAAAAATTTCTATTGTGGACAAAGAGGAACGCAAGAGGGAGGCCATTGCAGACCATAAAGCGAGAACTAACAGCCCCGAATACGAGAAATAGGATGTAATACAAGACGAAAACTACAGGCCAATTCATGTAACAAGTCACCAAATTTCGATTATGTCGTCCCAAGCAGAGAATCAGGTAGCACTAGACAGTAGACATGGTATAAAACCGAGCTCCAACAGTCCAAACCCGAGTTTTTACAACCCCAAACCCACGGCTCAAAGGAGCCACCACCACTCGACTCCATTAGACACACGCCGTCCCAAAACGACTAGCAATACCACTACTGAGGCAGAGTCCAGAACAGGCCGTGACAGCCACCCACAACCGCCATTCACACCCGTCCCAAAACAGTCCTATAACCTTCCTTTCCACTACCAAAAAACAGAGCTCAAATAGCCCATTTCTCGGCTCCAACACAGACTGCACTCCAGCGAAAACTACCTCCGACCAGTCCTCAAATTATACAGAAAACGTTCCCAAAACAGGCTATTTTGTGACCATTTTGAAACGACATTGAAGTTTGGTAAAGACGGAATTTGTCCCTCAAAATTGACCCAATATGAAACCAGACCCTAAAAGCGAACAAACGACCATGTAAAACTAACCACAACCCTGCAAAATTTAATAACATACAAGGGGAAGGCAAAAGGCTCAAACTTTACCATAAACCAAAGTGAAAATGAGTAAGAAGGGTGAGATATCGACATTTGTCGAGTAACCTATCACCGTTACCTGTTTATGAGCTCTTAAACGTCCAAGGAACCGTCCAAGGGTGACCCTAAACCCAAAATGGAAGAGATTAGTCCAGAAACCGCATCCTTGAAAGACGGCCGAAATGAAACCGGATGAAAGGTTGGCTCTTTTTTATATAGGAAGAAGGAGAATGAGGAGGGGAAGCTAAAGGAGTAAGTTTTATGAAAATTGGTTGAGGATTGAAGTCGGGATCCGAGATGGGAGGAGCGTAAAAATGGCGAGTCGCTATGTCCGGTTGTTGCTTTGCGTTTTTGTTGTTTGCTTTCCTAAGAAGACGAAAAGTAGAGAGTAAAGAATGAGGAAAAGTGGGTCACGCAGTATGACAACCACAACAATATTAATAGTAATAATAATAATAATAATAATAATAATAATAATAATAATAATAATAATAATAATAATAATAATAATAATAATAATAATAATAATAATAATAATAATAATAATAATAATAATAATAATAATAATAATAATAATAATAATAATAATAATAATAATAATAATAATAATAATAATAATAATAATAATAATAATAATAATAATAATAATAATAATAATAATAATATGTAAAAGTAGAGTGTGGGGTGGATAGGGGTGTATGTGTCGATTTTCGATTGGTCCGTATTTAGATAAGATTCCCAATTAAAATATGACGGTCTAACGTTAGATGAAAATTAAGACGGAACTTAATATTATTACCGTCACCCTTATTACCCGACCAAAAATACGTATATGTATATTATAATATAAATCATGCCTTAAAGATGTAATTTAACCGTACGTATTTTTATATAAACGAGCTTTTATATAATACGTTTATAAAAATCGTATTTGAAATAAAATTATTTAAATTGAATAATTCAAAAATATAAAATAAAATAATTAAACGGTTTAATAAATTTTAAATGTCAAAATAGGAAAATTCACGGGTGTTACAAATCTTAAGGGGTAGAGAGGTAAGGGGGAGATGGCTCTAATTCGCCTACTAACTCCCTCTCGGGCTCATAATAGGACACTAGCTCTACCTGACAGGGCAGTCGTATACCTATCAAAATTAACTAACTGGCTCTAACTAATATAGCCAGGGAAGTCGGGTCGATCCCCACAGGGAGATGGGAAATGTCAACTTTGTCTAAGTTCGTCACGGTAACCAATTTGGGGGGTTTTAATTGGGTTGTTCTAAACTAATGAGAATGAGAAAGAGAAAAAGGCAGAGAATAAAGATTAAGCAGATAAAGGAAAAGCGGCTAAGACAGTCGGTTCACCATGATCATTCAGTCAAGCAATCTAGGTCTCAGGTCAATGCAAGTATGGTCAAAGGGGCAGTGAATATCTCCTTTGTGGTCTCAATTCGCCCTAAAGCACAAATATTTTAACTTCCGCCCTCACTATGGTGCCCTAATGTTCGCTACGAGTCTCACCCTTTCCAACCTTCCGGTCCAGGTCAAGGTTTACCATGATTAAATGCCTAATTGCGTCGACTCAATTAGACAGAAACAGTTAACAGCAGCGATTAACAACAAGGACTACACAAGCACTAACCTAATAATTCAATTACTCTTCCTTCATAATCATGTATTCCCTAGCCTTTGCAAAAAGGAATTAGCTACACATTACTATCGAATCAACAACAATAATATATAGATAATGAGAATTAAACATGATATAATGAAAGCAAACGGACCGAATAAAACAATAATGAAAGCAATAAGAGAAATGAAGAATTCAAATAGCAATTATGATTAAGAACTTAAAAAAGCAAAATAATACCGATTACAAAATCCGAATCTGAGTAGCAAAGAGTAAAGAAGAGGGAAGCAGTGAGTAAGATCAAGGAGAGGTAAGTTGTGGAAGAGTTACACAGTCTACTGCTTTTAGTAGCACACGAAAATCTCCCCCTTAAACCTAATCCAAAGCCTAACTACAAAAGCCCATACGAAAATAGGTGGAAAAATACAAATACAAGGCAAACCACTCGATCGAGTGGAATAAAACCGTTCGATCGAGTAAACTAAGCAAAATTCCCCTCGATCGAGTAGAAATACTACTCGATCGAGTAACCCCTTATTGTGGCTTGCTCGACCGAGTAAATATACAACTCGATCGAGTGATCTTCATGGTATAAAGCATTCGAGCGAGTAGATAAGTGGTCGATCGAGCTATTTTGGCACGTTAGGCACTATGACACCTTCCGAATTCAGCTCGCTCGTCTTCAAAGTGATAGATTCCAAGATCCGACTCCTTATTCTCCATAAATGTATGCAAGAGGGGCGAGTTTGGGCTCGATTTATCTCCTCTTTGGTCTATACCTGCAATTTACACAAGACAAACCAAAGTAGACTATTCGGGGGTATTTGTAGCTAAATGCCAAGCAAAATAGTACAGAAATGCGTGTAAAAATGAGGTAAAAATCTTATATAAAACACACTCATCAAATCTCCCCAAACCAAACATTTGCTTGTCCCCACGCAAACTGTGAATGCAACTAAGAATAAACAGTGTAACGGGACCAACGCATCAGCTACAAATCATCCGCCAAAACCAGTTTAATGCAACAACTAACAAAGTGGCAAAATGCAAACGAGTTAAATCAATGTTTCAAACTTACTGAACCGTCGACCTTGAAAGACTCAAATAAATCGGACTCTCACGGGTCGCTCATCACTCATATTCAGGCACAGGGTGAGTATATATGTGAGAGATAGAAAGAAGTAAAGACACTCACCTAACTCGACCTATAAGAACATGCATGCAGTTAACATGAATAAAGTCTCTACAACCGTACATATGCATTCCAACCAAACTAATGACCAAGACACATGACGAGGACTTACATTTGGGTAAGTGAGGTAATGGGTAAGAAGGGGCTAAGATGAATTTGGAAATGTGGAGTTAGTAGCCAAACTAGCAGCACAGATCCAAATTATGAAACTGCATCCCAACTTCGTATTCAATATAATAATACAGAACGGTGCAAATTCAGTGCACTCAACTCACAATACACCATAAACTTGTCAACTCCCCATAAAATATAAATAAACCATGGGAGTGAAAATCATCCATACAATTTTTCATCTTTCGCATATGATTTTTCTTTCTTTCAACTCCTTTTTTTTACATTTTCATTCATTTTTTTTTTCTTTTTTTTTCAGCATTTTCTTTCTTTTCATTCCCTTCGATTCTTCCACCAACTTCTGAAATCAGATATATAACCAGACTGCAGTGAAACATTCCAAACAGCTCACATCACTAGCTCGGCTAGGGTGGGCAAAATTATAGAATGTAGCTAATAGGACAAAAAGGGCAATTTGGCTATGTGAGACTCATGGGTAGAATGAAATAAAGGGAGCTGCCTCTCCTACATGTGTCACCATCCACAGACCGAATGTATACAGGTATTAAGAAGACTAGACTCATGCTTATGCAAATTGATGTTACATGCCTTACAGAGAGTACTACTCACATCCTAAATGAAACCGGTCATGAATGTCACCAGTTTGTAAAGCCCTAACCTTAGAATATATAGTAGCTTGCCTATATATGAGTCAAGTCTTTTTCTTCAGAAAAGAGAGAAACGAAAACTCGTGGATCATTCACATTATCATGCCAACAATATGTCAAGAATATGCAAGGCAGAGGCAAGGATTCAATGTAGCGTCAAAGTTCAAACGTTCCGACTCAAATTAAACGTGAACATTTTTGAAGATTTTGTGATTTTTTGAATTTAAGAACGACAATGCATGCAGAAGTAAATAAACGTGCAAACAGAAATGCAAGAAAACATGCAGACATAGATATGGATGCATACCTCCCCAAACCAAACCGTACAATGCCCTCATTGTACCAAAAATAGGGAAAGAAATGCAAACTAAGGAGAAAAGGATAAGTGGAGTCGGAAAAATTACAAAACATCATGAAGAGGGACCTCCCCAAACCGACCATGAACATGGGAGGTCATAAGAAGTCAATAAGAAGTCAAGCAGTAGTTCAACAGACGAAAAGTAGCATCTTGAAGACGAAACAGCTCGATCGAGTGACTTGGAATAGCTCGATCGAGTGAAATGGTGTCAGAAATGCTCGATCGAGTGAAATTATTACTCGATCGAGCGATCGTGGATTCACAGCTTGTCGATCGAGTATAGATGTTACTCGATCGAGTGATTCTTAACTCAAATGTGCGCGATCGAGTAGAAAAACTACTCGATCGAGTTAATGCACCTGCAAAACACGAGTAAAGAGCAAGGGAAATACAAAGGGTGCATAGTTCAGCGTCTAAAGTTCAACAAAAAGCTAAATGCGAAGGAAAAGGTTCAGCAAAAATACAACAAAACAGTCCGGGTTGCCTCCCGGAGAGCGCAGCTTTAAGAGGTCCCGCACGACCTTTCTGGCATCAATTAACTGGCGCGTCAAGCTCGTCGAAGTACAGGACTTCAACACGATTGTCTGCTTCATTTGCCTCGTGATAATGCTTCACATACTGCCCATTCACCTTGAACCGATTTCCCTCGGGGCTTTCTAGCTCAACGGATCCAAATTTAGTAACAGCTGTCATCGTATAAGGACCACTCCACCTGGACTTCAGCTTGCAAGGAAATAATCGCAGTCGGGCATTAAACAGCAACACCTTTTGCCCGACATGAAATTCCCGAGGTAGAATTCTTTTGTTATGCCATCTCTTCGTCTTTTCCTTATAAATGCGCGAGCTATCATAGGCATTGAGCCTAAACTCTTCCAATTCATCTAGCTGCAAAACACGATTCTGACCGCACAACTTAGGATCAAAGTTAAGCTCACGAATTGCCCACCAAGCCTTAAATTCCAACTCAACAGGTAAATGACATGATTTCCCATAAATCAACCGATAAGGTGATGCACCAATCGGTGTCTTAAAGGCAGTTCTGTAGGCCCATAATTTGTCATCTAATTTAAGACTCCAGTCCTTCCGTGATTTAGAAACTACTTTAGACAAGATCTCTTTAATCTCGCGATTAGAGACCTCAACCTGACCACTAGTTTGGGGATGATACCCCAAACCACGCCGGTGTTGAACACCAACCTTAGACAGAATGGAAGTTAGTTGCTTCTCTTTAAAGTGCATTCCCCCATCACTAATGACGACCCTAGGGACACCAAATCGGGGAAATATGACCTTTTTGAACATTTTAATCACGGTCTTGGCATCACAATGGGGTGAGGCAATTGCCTCAACCCACTTCGACACATAATCGACAACTACTAAAATATACCTGTTACCTTTGCTAGACGGGAACGGTCCTTGGAAATCAATGCCCCAGACATCAAAAACCTCGACCTCTAAAATACTATTTTGTGGCATCTCATGTCTCTTTGAAATGTTCCCTGATCGTTGGCAGGCATCACAATCTGAAACAAAAGACTTAGCATCAGCAAACAAAGAAGGCCAGTAAAAACCAGACTGAAGTACCTTAGCCACGGTGCGCGATGGACCGTGGTGACCACCATAGGGAGAGGAGTGACAGCCTTCTAGGACTACTTTGGTCTCCCACTGCGGAATACACCGTCTGTAGAGACCCTCTGCACATTTCTTAAACAAATAAAGATCATCCCAGAAATATTGCTTAGCGTTGTACAGAAAACGCTTCCTCTACTGATGAGAAAGGTCAGGCGGCAGCTTGCCACTGACAACGTAATTAGCTATATCTGCATACCAAGGTTCTTGGTTAACAATAGAAGACAATACAGCAAATAAAGAATCATCAGGAAAAGACTCATCAATAGGTAAAGAATCCTCCTCCTCTTGTCGCGATAGATGATCAGCTACAACGTTCTCAGCTCCTTTCTTATCTTTTATCTGCAAATCAAACTCCTGAAGAAGGAGTATCCATCTTAATAGTCGTGGTTTAGCCTCTTTCTTAGCAAGGAGATGCCTTAAAGCTGCATGGTCAGTAAAAGCAGTAACTTCTGACCCAATCAAATAAGAACGAAATTTCTCTAAGGCATAAACTACAGCTAGTAGCTCTTTTTCAGTGGTGGTGTACTTCACTTGAGCCTCATCCAGATTTCGGCTCGCATAGTAGATTGAATTTAAAGCTTTGTCTTTCCTTTGGCCTAGCATCGCTTCTAATGCATAGTCACTGGCATCACACATTATCTCGAACGGCAAATCCCAGTCGGGAGGCTGTATGATTGGCGCAGATACCAAACCTGCTTTAGCCTGTTAAAAGCAGAAAGACACTCGTCACTAAATACAAAAGGGGCATCCTTAAGCAACAGTTGTGTAAGTGGTTTAGCAATTTTTGATAAGTCCTTGATAAACCGGCGATAAAAGCCGGCGTGACCAAGGAAACTCCTCACCCCCTTAACATTAACAGAAGGCGGTAACTGCTGAATCACTTCCACCTTTGCTTTATCAACTTCTATTCCCCTATCAGAAATTAAGTGCCCTAAGACAACTCCCTCGTTGACCATGAAATGGCACTTATCCCAGTTAAGCACGAGATTAACCTCAATGCAGCGCTGTAACACTTTATCAAGGTTAGACAGATAGTTAGAAAAATCACTTCCATAAACACTGAAATCGTCCATAAAAACTTCCATAATAGACTCAATATACTCTGAAAATATCCCTATCATGCACCTTTGAAAGGTAGCAGGGGCATTGCATAAACCAAAAGCCATCATGCGATAAGCAAACACGCCCTGAGGACAAGTAAACGTAGTCTTAGCTTGATCGTCCGGGTGAGTAGGGATCTGAAAGAACCCTGAATACCCGTCTAAATAGCAGAAAAACTTATGAGAAGTTAACCTTTCTACCATTTGATCAATAAAAGGAAGGGGAAAGTGATCTTTCTTGGTGGCGGCATTCAGCTGTCTGTAATCTATACACATCCACCAACCAGTCACTACTCTAGTAGGTATTAATTCATTTTTGTCATTCTTAACCACGGTGGTCTCTTCTTTCTTAGAGACTACCTGCACTGGACTCACCCACTTAGAATGACCAACAGAATAGATAATACCTGCATCAAGCAGCTTCATTACCTCAGCCATCACAACATCTTGCATCTTCTGGTTCAGCCGACGTTGACCCTGTCTGCAAGGTTTGTGATCTTCCTCCAGCTCTATCCTTTGCATACAAATATCGGGACTGATCCCCTTGATATCAAGCTAACAAGCTTAGCACTAACAACGACTGGATATTACTCAGTATCATCTAAGAAAACATATTTTAGATGAGAGGGAAGAGGCTTACGCTCAGGCACCTTTACCTCAATGGAGCAAAGGGTACTGATCATTTGTTCCACTTGCTCTCCCACAGCGTCGGTGAGTTCACGCTCATCTAAATCATCTTTAAGCAAATTCAACAAAGTTTCAACGTCATCTGGGTTATCTGCACACTGGTCCAAAAGCATAAGAGCCTCTAGTGGGTCCTTCATAAAAGAACCCGACCAGAAATCATAGATAGACTCGTCAATAATATCAACAGAATAGCATGTGTCCTATATCATTGGCCGAGCTAAAGTACTAGGCAGACTGAATGTGATCGCGTCATCCCCTGCTGCAAGAGTCAAACGCCCTTGTTTGACATCAATAATGGCCCCAGCTGTACAAAGGAATGGTCTTACAAATATAATTGGGGTCCGGGTGTCCTCAGCTATGTCTAGAACATTAAAATCTACCGGTATAAAGAGCTTGCCTATTTTCACAGGCACGTCCTCTAAGACACCCAAGGGCTGCCTAACAGATCTATCAGCCATCTTTAGGGTAATGTTAGTCAATTTAAGATGACCCATATTCAATTTCTTGCAGATAGATAGGGGCATGACACTGACGCTGGCTCCTAAATCACAAAGAGCCTTATCAATAACTACATTGCCTATAACACAAGTAATAGACAAGCTACCCGAGTCTTTCATTTTAGGTGGAGCCTTATTTAAAAGTAAATTACTAAACTCTTCCAAAAATGAAACGGTCTCAAATTCACTTAGCTCTCTCTTACTCGTCACAATATCTTTCATGAATTTAGCGTAAGTAGGTACCTGGGTAATAAGTTATGTAAAAGGGACAGTTACCTGGAGGTTCTTCACAACGTCCACAAACTTACCGTACAGTCGCTCGACCTTCGCTTCCTTCAGACGACTTGCGAAGGGTACTCTGGTAGTAATGAGTGGACCCGCAACTTTCTCTTTACCTTTATCAGCACGTGACGTCTTCACAGCAGAGGAAGATGACACAGTAGCGGAATTAGTTGTCGAAAAAAGATCTCCGCTGGTCTATCACTCGATCGATCACTTTTTTCACTCGATCGAGCTCTTGGATTTCTGGCGCACTCGATCGAGTACAATTTTCACTCGATCGAGTGACTTCATCTGCTAAACTGTTCGATCGAGAAGAATTCATTGGTCGATCGAGTTATTCAAATTGAACACTACTCGATCGAGTAGTGTTTATACTCGATCGACTATCTTGATGGAAAATTTCACTCGATCGAGTAGTATTTTCACTCGATCGAGTGCCAGGACAATATACAGGGGGGATATCGTCCGTATACTCGTCTAGCTCTTCTTCTGGGGCATTATCAGTTGTCACAACCCCGTCTTTCGGCATTTTTGGCCCCTCATAAGCAAGGCCACTTCGGAGATTGATGGCGTTAACTGGGTCGCATGTCGATGGATGGTTAACTTGGTCTTTCGCGAGTGTCAATTGCGCGACTTGTTCTCTTAACTCCACGATAACAGTTTCATTCTTGCTGCATTTCTCCCCAAACTGTTGTGTTAAGTTCAGCATCAAGGATTTCAGTTCGGCAATTTTCTCGTTTGTAGAAGGGGAGTTTGGCTGCGGCATTGGCGTAGAAGGAGTGGAAACATTTGTCATTCTTCATATAATTGAGAAAAAGGAACTCCTTGCTTGTATTTCTGATAAGCAAGGACGCGCTCTATTCTCGCCATACAGTCAATGGGGTCATGCCCCTCCATGCCGCATCTACCGCATATCTCCACATGCTCAGTAATTGCACAAACTTGTGCACTCTCACCCATAACCTCCGTAATCTCCACATTACCTAAACTTTTGTTAGGACTCTCCACATCAGCTGCTGACAACTCGTTAACTTGCCCACTCCCTCGGGGATTTCCATATTCGGCAACATGGATAGACATCTCCTCAATAAGACTCCACCCTTGATCATCCTCCACGTTTTTCATGAATCTCCCCTTAGCTACACTATCAAGGATAGCTCTCTGGTTTCGATATAACCCGTTGTAAAACTGGGTACATAGGAACCAACGCTTGAAACCGTGATGAGGCACAGAACGGACGAGTTTCTTGAACCTAGTCCAAGCCCCATCCAAGTCTTCGGTGGGCAATTGCTCAAAAGAAGTAATCTGAGCTCTCAAGGCATTAGTGCACTGTGGTGGAAAATATCGCCTGTAAAAGGATAAAGCAAGAGAACTGTAGTCGGTTACACCGGCTGCTTCCCTATCTAAATCTCTCAACCATTCTCGGGCATCATCAGCTAAAGAAAAGGGAAAGAGAGCTCCCTTCACTTTGTCCTGTGTCACCCCAGTAGCGAGAGGAATGGTAGAGCAATACTCTCTAAATAGCTCTATGTTCCTGCATGGATCTTCTTCAGGTACCGTCCTAAAGAGATTTCTCTCGACCAGCTGTATGTAGGATGGGTGGATTCCAAAAGTTCTCAATTCAGTAGTGGGTAGTAAGAAACCTTTTGGAAGGGAATCCACATTAGGCTCTGAATGGCTGGCTATATTCGGCATTCTGGCAGATAGAATTTACAAAGCAGAGCAGATAACATGTTCTCTTATAAAACAGATAACCTGAAACTTATCAAAAACTTTTGCAAAAAATGAGATCAGTCTCAAGGAAAAGATTCCTTGAGACGAAAGATAAACCTATTTAAAGCAACAAAATTGCGCCACCTCCCCGGCAACGGCGCCAAAATTTGACAGGGCAGTCGTATACCTATAAAAAATAACCAACTGGCTCTAACTAATATAGCTAGGGAAGTCGGGTCGATCTCCACAGGGAGATGGGAAAATGTCAACTTTGTCTAAGTTCATCACGGTAACCAATTTGGGGGGTTTTAATTGGGTTGTTCTAAACTAATGAGAATGAGAAAGAGAAAAAGGCAGAGAATAAAGATTAAGCAGATAAAGGAAAAGCAGCTAAGACAGTCGGTTCACCATGATCACTCGGTCAAACAATCTAGGTCTCAGGTCAATGCAAGTATGGTCAAAGGAGCAGTGAATATCTCCTTCCGGTCTCAATTCGCCCTAAAGCACAAATAGTTTAACTTCCGCCCTCACTACGGTGCCCTAATGTTCGCTACGAGTCTCACCCTTTCCAAACTTCCGGTCGAGGTCAAGGTTTACCACTATTAAATGCCTAATTGCGTCGACTCAATTAGACAGAAACAATTAACAGCAGCGATTAACAACAAGGACTACACAAGCATTAACCTAATAATTCAATTACTCTTCCTTCATAATCATGGATTCCCTAACCTTAGAAAAGGGGAATTACCTACACATTACTATCGAATAAACAACAATAATATATAGATAATGAGAATTAAACATGATAATAATGAAAGCAAAGGGACCGAATAAAACAATAATGAAAGCAATAAGAGAAAAGAAGAATTTAAATAGCAATTATGATTAAGAAATTAAAAAGGAAAAATAATACCGATTACAAAATCCGAATCTGAGTAGCAAAGAGTAAAGAAGAGGGAAGCAGTGAGTAAGATCAAGGAGAGATAAGTTGTGGAAGAGTTACGCAGTCTACTGCTTTTAGTAGCACACGAAAATCTCCCCCTTAAACCTAATCCAAAGCCTAAATACAAAAGCCCATACGAAAATAGGCGGAAAAATACAAATACAAGGCAAACCACTCGATCGAGTGGAATAAAACCGCTCGATCGAGTAAACTAAGCAAAATTCCCTTCGATCAAGTAGAAATACTACTCGATCGAGTAACTCCTTATTGTGGCCTGCTCAACCGAGTAAATAAACAACTCGATCGAGTGATCTTCATGGTATAAAGCATTCGATCGAGTATATAAGTGGTCTATCGAGTATATAAGTGGTCGATCGAGTATATAAGTGGTCGATCGAGCTATTTTGGCACGTTAGGCACTATGACACCTTCCGAATTCAGCTCGCTCGTCTTCAAAGTGATAGATTCCAAGCTCCGGCTCCTTGTTCTCCATAAATGTATGCAAAAGGGGCGAGTTTGGGCTCGATTTATCTCCTATTTGGTCTATACCTGCAATTTACACAAGACAAACCAAAGTAGACTATTCGGGGGTATTTGTAGCTAAATGCCATGTAAAATAGTACATAAATGCGTGTAAAAATGAGGTAAAAACCTTATATAAAACACACGCATCACTACCCACCAACCCCCCTCTCGGGTTTAAAGGTCGGAATCCCTAACTCAACACCCAACAATCCCAAAAACATGCATTTTTCCAAGGTGGTCAAGAATTTAGTCAAGGTCATTAGGCACCCATAATATTCCGGGTCATCCCAGTCCTCCTCTCGGAGGTCGATTTCAAACGCTAGCCTAGAGGCACCCTCCCTTGGTTCTCCCTTTCGGTCTCAACCTAGGTTAGTGATAAGACCAACTTCTGGGTATCCAATTTACAACCTAACCAACTCTCGTTGGTGGACAAGGGTCACACATCGACATAATCCAAAATTAATCCATAAACCATATCATTCCTCTAAACTACCCTCACCAATTTCCCCAAACAATTAGCCTTTATGAGAATCAATTGGTGAAATTACTCATGTCGGGTCAAACCGAGTCCTAGTGGAAGACTACTCACTAATCATGTTTCTAAAGGCAAGAGAAACAACAAAGATGAAATCTTTAAGCATAAACATGGTGGAAGAATAAATTCTACTACTAATCACGCAATAATCCAACACAAATTATGAGGAAAGGCAATTTATTCTAAGATGGAAAAAGGATTAAGCTAAAAGACTCAACCTTTAACTCAACAAACTCAAAGATTCAATCTTTAACTCAAGAAAATCAAAGACTCAATCTTTGGGTGGAAAACAATGGTGAACAAATAAAAGATGAACAAGAGAGAGAATACAACAATCAAACAACTAAAATTGGAATTCTAACATAAACAACTAAACAAAACTTAAGAAAAGAGAGCAAATATAAACAAATGAAATTAAGAAGAGAAATTATACCAACTCAATAGCAAAGGAAAGAACTTGGACTAAAAATAAGAAAGGAGATGCCTTCAATCTTCTTACAACCTAATTTCTACACTAATAATGGTATAATTATTGAATAACTTGTTCTAATTTGGGAAAGATTAACAAGGTAATTAGTAAAGTTTGAAACTTGGAAATGGGAAATAAATTAGATCTAGGGTTATGTGTACAAATGGTTAAGGGAGGGGGTATTTATAGTCTTTTATTGGATTTAGAAAAGAAGAGAAACACAGCCTAAATCCCGCAGCCTGGTGCGTCCTGCTGGTGGACCGGCTACCGGTCAGCCTACCGGTAGCGAGGTCATTTGATTTGAAGTTGAAAGTTTGGAAAATAACTGGCAAGTGTGTTCTGTCGGTGGACCGGCTGCCGACCTGCCGGCAGAACATGGTCTTCAGCTCTTCAAATTCTTCTTGGTGGTGTGCTCTACCGGTGGGCCGACTACCGGACTGCCTACCGGTAGCGAGGCCAAATGCTTAATTTCTTCTAAATTCCAATTCAACTTGTGTGATGTGCTCTGCTGGTGGACCGGCTGCCGGCCTACCGGCAGAACACAGCCTTCAGCTCCCTTCCTTTTCTCTTGGTAGTGTCTGGGGGGGGGTGTTCTGCCGGTGGCAAGACCGGCTGCCGGTCTGCCGGCAGAACACACTTCTCAGCCTTTTTCAGCCCCTTTTCTTCTCAACCTTACACGAGCTAGCTCCTTCACTCGACTTTCATTCCGTCTTCCCTTTTTCAAGGCTAATCCCCTACAAAATAGTACGGGGAGTCATAATTTTCGAGGTACATGGAATAAAGGGCAAAACATGGGCGAGAGTGAGCTAAAAACGTGCTAAAGAGGGCAAAAAGCATGAGAAACGGGAAGTGAAATGGCGTAAACTAATCACATATCAAATATCCCCACACTTAAACCTTACTCGTCCTCGAGTAAGTCTAAGGCCAATGCACAAGAGACTACTATAGTAAGCACTAAGAGTGTGTGCAAAATATAAGCATCACTTAATTATTCTAAATTAATAGCCGAACGCGTATTAGCGCACTCAATGCCCCTTCAACTCACAATTTGACACTCATGAGGGTAAAGTGCCCTATTGCAAGGCAAGTTGGGTCTTGCTACAAAATTTCGATGCATATATCATGAAAGCACATAATCAAGCAATAGAATAAATCTAGCAAAAATAGTCCACGTTCCTCATCTAAGTGGCCGGATTTTCAAACAACAAAGCATGATCGTGGCCGGGAGTACCGTCTCAGAAGTTCCAACGGAGGTGCCAACCCCCTAAGCATGGCTCAAGCAACCCTAGCGTGGCCAATGCTCATAAAACACATTCAAGAGCGGGGTAAGGGGAAATAGGCAAGTCCGTCGAGAATTACAAAACGGACACGAGATTCAACCATGAGACCCATGGCTAAGGGGACCTAGGCAACGACATCCTCACGGTTTTCGCTCGTCACTCAATGAAAGAACAAGGTGATTTTTGTGACAAAAAGTAACCAAAATCACTCTCCTAACGCGACTAGCAAAAACGTGCCCGCAATCTAATGTGTAAGACCGTCCTATGCCCAATGAAGTGCAAACAATGGTACAATGCACACAATATGAAACAAAGGTGGTAACGGGGCTAGGGAGTAGGAAAAAACGGGATTGGTGCAAGCACCGTTTGGATATGTGGGGTTCAAATCAAGAATTGCCGACACATCGTAACCCATTTCTTATTGCAACACATGAGACACGTCTATGCCCTAACATATCATGGATCACCATAATTATGCAAAAATTGCATAAACCCAACTCGAATTGGAAAAATTTAGAAGTACTCCTCTTATTTCAACAAATGGTAACGTCTGCACCCTAACAATAACCCGGTTTCCCAAGTCATACAAAAATTGTGTAAACCCAACTCATTTTGGAAAAACATCAAATTGCCCCTTTATTTAGCAACGGCTTTTTCTACCCCAGTTAATGATGAGGAGGGGTGTTGCTTGCCTTTTTCTTTTCTTGACAATATATATATAACACAACTCATTTTTTGGATTTTTCAAAACTTTTTCACTTTTCTATTTGTTTTTTCTTTACAATATTTCAGCCTCTTATTTATATGCAACATCAAATGTAGACTAAATTTCTGCCCCAATGGACTTGTACTTCGTCCATCACCAAATTCCGACTCCACCACCTAGACACTTCTACGAATCACGACCCATTCTTGATTAAGGAGGGGTGTTTTTCGGGATGTAGCTCTTTTAGTGGGTATGCCAAAAAGAAGTAGGCTAAGGCTCAGAGGGGTGAATCAAAAAAGAAATCAATGCAAGGGACGAAACTAAGCTACTTTGGCTATGTGAGGTTCATACAAACGGGTTTTGTTTCATAATATGTGCACAAAAATGAAATGCAATTCACGGTCTAAGGACGAAATGACACACTTATGCGTCTTGATGTGACACGCCTCGCGAGGAGGCCTACTCTCAAACCTAGATGAGGGCGGGGTATGAATGTACCCACCCTAGGAGGCTCTACCTTTACCTTTGAGTAGCTAAGTCGAGCCCTAGGTCTAGTCTACGGTCCTAGGTCTCACAAGATCGGTCTAAACTTATTGGCGAAGCCCACCTCCCTCGGCTAACTAAGAGGTCACGGGTGCAATCCACGGGGAAGGGAAAGGCACAATTGGACACATAACTCATCATGGAGGTACTTGGTTCCCTTCCTAGACCATGTTCTTCCTTAAAAACTCTATTTACAAACGGATGCAAAACTTGAATTTGAAAAACATGTATATACAAGAACATATACATGCGAGAATTGAACATAATAAGAGTAGAGACATGCAACAAGTTGATTAAGTCTAACAACACATCAACACCAACAATCCAATAGTTCCCCAAAGGAACATCCAAGGCACAAAAACCCGTCCTTCTCCAAATTATACAATAATATAAAAAGAGAGAGAATGGAAAAGGAGAAAGAGATAAGAACGTGTATACCAAGCGGTCTTTTAGTCTCCTTTTTGCCTCAAACGGTCAATGCATATGCCAATGGTTAGCCAACAAACAACATATATATACAATGCAATGTTTTTGTAATTTTTCTGAAAATTTTCAATTTTTAGGCATTTTCTTGAAATTTTATCAAATTTACAAGTATTTACAAATATAAACAAATATTCACAAGAGTTGATATTTCCCTCCCCACACTTGAGATGTACATTGTCCTCAATGGACAAAAGCATAGGGAATGAATAGGAAAAAGAAAGGAACATATTTTTGTATTTTTAATTTTTGAAAAGAAAATAACATATTTTTGTTATTTTTTTGTTTTTGAAAATGAAAAGGACATGTTTTTGATGTTTTTCAATATATAAATTTCCTCCCCACACTTAGTTATTTACATTACTTCCAAATGGAAATAAATGTGTGGAGGAAAATAAAAATCAAAATGCATGTGTTTGGGATTTTTCAAAGATTTTTTTAGATTTTTTTAGGCGCTCCCCACACTTATTTATAGACATGGGAGGGCATGTAGAGAAATAAAAGAACATGTTTTTGTTGGTTTTTGTCATTTTGCAGATTTTTTTGTGATTTTCAAATACCAATGTAATGCATGATCTATTCTATATGCTATATTGAATTACAATGCAAAGTATACTACGTGAGTGCAATGTCTATATCTGACGATATATTACAAATTTGAAATCTAATGCAAGCCTAGATGAATGCAACTATGTGAGTTTCTAAGCTAAATGCATGCAAAAAAATAAATATGAATGAGAGAATTTGGATTAAGGGAGAGATCATACTTGTCTTTTTGGATCAAATCGGGAGGAAGGTGGCCACCAACGCGGCCCTCAAGACTCAGAGTCCATATCATCATCATCATCATCATCATCATCATCATCATCATCATTATCATCATCATCATCATCATCATCATTCTTTTCGGTTCCATACTCGGAGCCTTGATCAAGTCATCGGGGTAGAGGGTGTGGTGCATGATTGTCGTTGTACACTATTGAGGGTCGATCCCACAAGGAATTGGTAGACTACCAATCGTTCTAATTCTTATGCTTAGCTAAGTCAAACAATTATAAGGAGGTGGTAATAATCTAGCAACTAAACTAACAAAAATGAAATGCAAATTAATGAGGAAGTTAAAACAAGCAAGAAAAGATTAAAGGTGTATCAAATGATGAGAAAGGCTAGAACTCGGTTCTCCCACGACTATTCGTAATTTCACATGTCAATCCCCTAGGCTAATCTTAAGGGGTAGAGAGGTAAGGGGGAGATGGCTCTAATTCGCCTATTAACTCCCTCTCGGGCTCATAATAGGACACTAGCTCTACCCACCAACCCCCCTCTCGGGTTCGAAGGTCGGAATCCCTAACTCAACACCCAACAATCCCAAAAACATGCATTTTTCCAAGGTGGTCAAGAATTTGGTCAAGGTCATTAGGACCCATCGTATTCCGGGTCATCCCACTCCTCCTCTTGGAGGTCGATTTCAAACGCTAGCCTAGAGGTACCCTCTCTTGGTTCTCCCTTTCGGTCTCAACCTAGGTTAGTGATAAGACCAACTTCCGGGTATCCAATTTACAACCTAACCCACTCTCGTTGGTGGACAAGGGTCACAAATCGACACAACCCAAAATTAATCCATAAACCATATCATTCCTCTAAACTACCCTCACCAATTTCCCCAAACAATTAGCCTTTATGAGAATCAATTAGTGAAATTACTCATGTCGGGTCAAACCGAGTCCTAGTGGAAGACTACTCACTAATCATGTTTCTAAAGGCAAGAGAAACAACAAATATGAAATCTTTAAGCATAAACATGGTGGAAGAATAAATTCTACTACTAATCATGCAATAATCCAACACAAATTATGAGGAAAGGCAATTTATTCTAAGATGGAAAAAGGATTAAGCTAAAAGACTCAACCTTTAACTCAACAAACTCAAAGATTCAATCTTTAACTCAAGAAAATCAAAGACTCAATCTTTGGGTGGAACAACAATGGTGAACAAATAAAAGATGAACAAGAGAGAGAATACAACAATCAAACAACTAAAATTAGAATTCTAACATAAACAACTAAACAAAACTTAAGAAAAGAGATCAAATGTAAACAAATGAAATTAGGAAGAGAAATTATACCAACTCAATAGCAAAGGAAATAACTTGGATTGAAAATAAGAAAGGAGATGTCTTCAATCTTGTTACAACCCAATTTCTACACTAATAATGGTATAACTATTGAAAAACTTGTTCTAATTAGGGAAAGATTAACAAGGTAATTAGTAAAGTTTGAAACTTGAAAATGGGAAATAAATTAGATATAGGGTTGTGTGTACAAATGGTTAAGGGAGGGGGTATATTTATAGTCTTTCATTGGATTTAGAAAAGAAGAGAAACAAAGCCCAAATCCCGCAGCCCGGTGCGTCTTGCCGGTGGACCGGCTACTGGTCAGCCTACCGGTAGCGAGGTCATTTGATTTGAAGTTGAAATTTTTGGAAAATAACTGGCAAGTGTGTTCTGCCGGTGGACCGGTTGCCGGCCTGCCGGCAGAACACGGTCTTCAGCTCTTCAAATTCTTCTTGGTGGTGTGCTCTATCGGTGGGCCGGCTACCGGTCTGCCTACCGATAGCGAGGCCAAATGCTTAATTTCTTCTAAATTCCAATTCAACTTGTGTGATGCGTGTATTTTATATAAGGTTTTTACCATATTTTTACATGCATTTCTGTACTATTTACGTGGCATCTAGCTACAAATACCCCCGATTAGTCTACTTTGGTTCGTTTTGTGTAAATTGCAGGTATGGACCGAAAAAAAAGATAAATCAAGCCTAAACTCGTCCCAATTGCATACATTTATGGAGAACAAGGAATCGAAGCTTGGAATCTGTCACTTTGAAGACGCGTGAGCTGGTTTCGGAAGGTGTCTTAGTGCCTAATCGTGTCGAAATAGCTCGATCGACTACTTTTCCAGTCGATCGAATGCTTTACATAAAGAAGATTACACGATCGAGTAGTTATAGTACTCGATCGAGAAGGCAATACAAGGAGTTACTCGATCGAGTGGTTTATTTCCACTCGATCGAAGCGTTTGTCGCTTAGTTGCTCGATCGAGTGGTTTATTACCACTCGGTCGAGTGGTTTGGCCTGTAATATAGTTTTTCCGCCTAATTTCGTATTGGCTTTTGTAATTAGGCTTTGGATTAGGTTTAAGGGGGAGATTTTCGTATGCTACTAAAAAGAGTAGACTACGTAACTCTTCCTCATTCACTCCTACTTTATCTTTTTCTACTGCTTCTTCACTTTACTTTTCTTCTACTCTTTTCTACTCGGATTCGGCTTTGTAATCGGTATTATTTCTCCTTTTATTTCTTAATCGCAATTATCATTTTGTTTCTACCTTTCCTTCATTGCTTTCATTTTTGTCTTATTTGTTCCTTCTGTCTTTATTATTATCATGTTCAATTCTCGTTATCTATATATTATTGTTGTTGATTCAATAGTAATGTGTAGCTAATTCCCTCTTGCTAAGATTAGGGAATCCATGATTATGAAGGGAGGGTGATCGAATTATTAGGTTAATGCATGTGTAGTCCTTGTTGTTAATCGTTGCACTTAATTGTATCTGCCTAATTGAGTCGACGCAATTAGGCATTTGAATTATAGTAAACCTTGACCTAGACCGGAAGGTTGGAAAGGGCAAGACTCGTAGCGAACATTAGGGCACTGTAGTGAGGGCAGAAGCTAAGCTATTTGTGGTTTAGGGTGAATTGAGACCGGAAGGAGATATTCACTGCTCCTCAGACCATACTTGCATTGACATGAGACCTAAATTGCTTGACTGAAAGATCATGGTGAACCGACTGTCTTAGCTGCTTTCTCCATATTTGCTTAATCTTTATTCTCTTGCTTTTCCTCTCTTTCTTAGTCTTTTGAGTTTAAAACAATCAAATACAACCCCTCAAATTGGTTACCGTGACGAACTTAGACGAAGCTGACATTTTCCCATCTCCCTGTGGAGATCGACCCTACTTCCCTAGCTATATTAGTTAGAGCCAGTTGGTTATTTTTGATAGGTATACGACTGCCCTGTCAAATTTTGGCGCCGTTGCCGGAGAGGTGGCGCAATTTTGTTGCTTTATTTAAGTTTTTCTCTCGTCTCAAGGAATTTATTCCATTCCTTGAGACTGATCTCATTTTTGCAAAGTTTTTGATTAGTTTTGCAGGTTATCTTTTCTATAAGAGAACATCGCCGCACCTGCTCTGCTTTGTAAACTCTATCTGCCAGAATGCCGAATATAGCCAGCCATTCAGAGCCTAATGTGGATTCGCTTCCAAAAGGTTTCTTACTACCCACTACTGAGTCGGAAAATTTTAGAATCCAACCATCCTACATACAACTGGTCGAGAGAAACCTCTTTAGGGGGGGTACCTAAAGAAGATCCATGCAGGCACATAGAGCTATATATAGAGTACTGCTCTACAATTACTCTTGCTGCTGGGGTGACACAGGACAAAGTGAAGGGAGTTCTTTTTCCCTTTTCTTTAGCTGATGATGCCCGGGAATGGTCGAGGGATTTAGATAAGGATGCAGCCGGTGTAACCGACTGGAGTTCTCTTGCTTTGGCCTTTTATAGGCGATATTTCCCACCGCAGCGCACCAATGCCTTGAGAGCTCAGATTACTTCTTTTGAGCAATTGCCCACTGAAGACTTGGATGGGGCTTGGACTACGTTCAAGAAGCTCGTTCGTTCTGTGCCTCATCACGGTTTCAAGCGTTGTTTCCTATGTACCCGGTTTTACACTGGGTTATATCGAAACCAGAGAGCTATTCTTGATAGTGTAGCTAAGGGGAGATTCACGAAAAACGTGGAGGATGATCAGGGGTGGCGTCTTATTGAAGAGATGGCTATCTATGTTGCCAAATATAGAAATCCTCGAGGAAGTGGGCAAGTTAACGAGTTGGTAGCAGCTGAAGTCGAGAGTCCTAGCAAAAGTCTAGGTAATGTGGAGATTACGGAGGCTATGGGTGAGAGTGCACAAGTTTGTGCAATTACTGAGCATGTCGAGATATGCGATAGATGTGGCATGGAGGGGCATGACCCTATTGATTGTCTGGTGAGCATAGAGCGCGTCCTTGCTTATCAGAAATACAAGCAAAGAGTTCCTTTTTCTCAATTATATGAAGAAATGAAAAATGTTTCTACTCCTTCTACGCCAGCGCCGCAGCCGGTCTCTCCTTCTACGAATGAGGAAATTGCCGAATTGAAGTCCTTGATGTTGAACTTAACACAACAGTTTTGGGAGAAATGCAATAGGAATGAAACTGTTATCGTGGAGCTAAGAGAACAAGTCGCGCAATTGACACTCGCGAAAGACCAAGCTAACCATCCACCGACATGCGACCCAGTTAATGCAACGAATCTCCGAAGTGGCCTTGCTCATGAGGGGCCGAAAATACCAGAAGACGGGGTTATCACAGCTGATAATACCCCGGATGATGATTTGGATGAGTTTCTGGACGATATCCTTGCTGCGTGCTGTCCAGACACTCGATCGAGTGAAATATCTACTCGATCGAGTGAAATAATCCATCCAATCACTCGATCGAGTGATAACTGTGGTCGATCGAGTTGTGCCCAATTAATAGATGCTCGATCGAGTGAACAAAATGGTCGATCGAGTGAGCCTGAAACAGAAGAGCTCAATCGAGTGGTTCAAACAGCTCGATCGAGTAAATTCCAAGATGAAACCCCTCGATCGTGTGAGGAAAGTACTCGATCAAGTGCCAGAATCAGCGGAGACCCTATTTTGATATATAATTCCGCTACCGTGTCATCTTCCCCTGCTGTGAAGACGTCACGCACTGATAAAGGTAAAGAGAAAGTCGCGGGTCCACTCATTGCTACCAGAGTACCCTTTCCAAGTCGTTTGAAGGACGCGAAGGTCGAACGACAGTACGGTAAGTTTGTGGACGTTGTCAAGAACCTCCAGGTAACTGTCCCTTTCACCGAACTTGTTACCCAGGTACCTACTTACGCCAAATTCATGAAAGATATTGTGACGCGTAAGAGAGAGCTAAGTGAATTTGAGACCGTTTCATTTATGGAAGAGTCTAGTAATTTACTTTTAAATAAGGCTCCACCTAAAATGAAAGACCTGGGTAGCTTCTCTATTACCTGTGTTATAGGCAATGTGGTTATTGATAAGGCTCTTTGTGATTTAGGAGCCAGCGTCAGTGTCATGCCCCTATCTATCTGCAAGAAATTGAATATGGGTCACCTTAAATTAACTAACATTACCCTACAGATGGCTGATAGAACTGTTAGGCGACCCTTGGGTGTCTTAGAGGACGTGCCTGTGAAAATAGGCAAGCTCTTTATATGAGTAGATTTTATTGTTTTAGACATAGCTGAGGACACCTGGACCCCGATTATATTAGGAAGACCGTTCCTTTGTACAGCTGGGGCCATTATTGATGTCAAACAAGGGCGTTTGACTCTTGCAGTAGGGGATGACGCGATCACTTTCAGTTTGCCTAGTACTTTAGCTCGGCCAATGATAGAGGATCCATGTTATTCAGTTGATATTATTGACGAGTCTATCTATGATTGCTGGTCGGGTTCTTTTATGAAGGACCCACTAGAAGCTCTTATGCTTTTGGATGAGTGTGCAGATAACTCAGATGACGATGATGCTGTGTTGGATTTGCTTATAGATATTTAGATGAGCGTGAACTCACCGACGCTGAGGGAGAGCAAGTGGAACAGATGATCAGTACCCTTTGCTCCATTGAGGTAAAGGTGCATGAGCGTAAGACTCTTCCCTCTCATCTAAAATATGTTTTCTTAGATGATACTGAGCAATATCCAGTCATTGTTAGTGTTAAGCTTGATAATGATAAACTAACTTCCTTGTTAGTTGTGCTTAAGAAAAACAGGAAAGCTTTGGGTTATTCCTTGGACGACATCAAGGGGATTAGTCCCGATATTTGTATGCACAGGATAGAGCTGGAGGAACATCATAAACCTTGCAGACAGGGTCAGCGCCGGCTGAATCAGAAGATGCAAGATGTTGTGATGGCTGAGGTAATGAAGCTGCTCGACGCAGGTATTATCTATTCTATTGGTCATTCTAAGTAGGTGAGTCCAGTGCAGGTGGCCCCGAAGAAAGGAGGAACTACCGTGGTTAAGAATGACAAAAATGAGTTAATACCCACTCGAGTAGTGACTGGTTGGCGGATGTGTATAGATTACAGACAGCTGAATGCCGCCACCAAAAAAGATCACTTTCCCCTTCCTTTTATTGATCAAATGGTAGAAAGGTTAACTTCTCATAAGTTTTTCTGCTATTTAGACGGGTATTCAGGGTTCTTTCAGATCCCTATTCACCTAGACGATCAAGCTAAGACTACGTTTACTTGTCGTCAGGGCGTGTTTTCTTATCGCAGGATGCCTTTTGGTTTATGTAATGCCCCTGCTACCTTTCAAAGGTGCATGATGGGGATATTTTCAGAGTATATTGAGTCTATTATGGAAGCTTTCATGGACGATTGCAATGTTTATGGAAGTGATTTTTCTAACTGTCTGTCTAACCTTGATAAAGTGTTGCAGCTGCATTGAGGTTAATTTCGTGCTTAACTGGGAGAAGTACCATTTCATGGTCAACGAGGGAGTTGTCTCAGGGCACTTAGTTTCTGATAGGGGAATTGAATTTGATAAAGCAAAAGTGGAAGTGATTCAGCAATTACCTCCTCCTGTTAATGTCAAAGGAGTGAGAAGTTTCCTTGGTCACGCCGGGTTTTATCGCCGGTTTATCAATGATTTCTCAAAAATTGCTAAACCACTTACACAGCTGCTACTTAAGGATGCCCCTTTTGTATTTACTGATGAGTGTCTTTCAGCTTTTAACAGGTTAAAGCAGGCTTTGGTCTCTGCGCCGATCATACAGCCTCCCGACTGGGATTTGCCGTTTGAGATAATGTGTGATGCCAGTGACTATGCACTAGGAGCAGTGCTAGGCCAACGGAAAGACAAAGCTTTAAATGCAATCTACTATGCGAGCCGAACTCTGGATGAGGCTCAAGTGAAGTACACCACCACTGAAAAAGAGCTGCTAGTTGTAGTTTATGCCTTAGAGAAATTTCGTTCTTATTTGATTGGGTCAGAAGTTACTGTTTTTACTGACCATGCAGCTTTGAGGCATCTCCTTGCTAAGAAGGAGGCTAAAACACGGCTATTGAGATGGATACTACTTCTTCAGGAGTTTGATTTGCAGATTAAAGATAAGAAGGGAGTTGAGAACGTTGTAGCTGATCATCTGTCGCGACTGTCGCGACAAGAGGGGGAAGATTCTCTACCTATTGATGAGTCTTTACCTGATGATTCTTTATTTGCTATATTTTTGTCTATTGTTAATCAAGAGCCTTGGTATGCAGATATAGCTAATTATGTTGTCAGTGGCAAGCTGCCGCCTGACCTTTCTCAACAGCAGAGGAATCGTTTTATGTATAACGCTAAGCAGTATTTTTGGGATAATTCTTACTTGTTTAAGGAATGTGCAGACGGTCTCTACAGACGGTGTATTCCGCAGTGGGAGACCAAATTAGTCCTGGAAGGCTGCCACTCCTCTTCCTATGGTGGTCACCACGGTCAATGGCGTACCGTGGCTAAGGTACTCCAGTCTGGTTTTTACTAGCCTTCTTTATTTGTTGATGCTAAGTCATTTGTTTCAGCTTGTGATGCTTGCCAACGATCAGGGAATATTTCAAAGAGACATGAGATGCCACAAAATGGTATCTTAGAGGTTGAGGTTTTCGATGTCTGGGGCATTGATTTCCAAGGACCGTTCCCGTCAAGTAAAGGTAACAGGTACATTTTAGTTGCTGTAGATTATGTGTCGAAGTGGGTTGAGGAAATGGCCTCACCTCATTGTGATGCCAGGACCGTGATAAAAATGTTTAAAAAGGTCATATTTCCCCGATTTGGTGTCCCTAGGGTCGTCATTAGTGATGGGGGAATGCACTTTAAAGAAAAGAAACTAACTTCCATTCTGTCTAAAGTTGGTGTTCAACACCGGCGTGGTTTGGGGTATCATCCCCAAACTAGTGGTCAGGTTGAGGTCTCTAATCGCGAGCTTAAAGAGATCTTGTCTAAGGTAGTTTCTAAATAACGGAAGGACTGGTGTCTTAAATTAGAAGACACATTATGGGCCTACAGAACTACCTTTAAGACACCAATTGGTGCATCACCTTATAGGTTAGTTTATAAGAAATCATGTCATTTGCCTGTTGAGTTGGAATGTAAGGCTTGGTGGGCAATTCGTGAGCTTAACTTTGATACTAAGTTATGTGGTCAGAATCGTCTTTTGCAGCTAGATGAATTGGAAGAATTTAGGCTTAATGCCTATGATAGTTCGCGCATTTATAAGGAAAAGACGAAGAGATGGCATGACAAAAGAATTTTACCTCGGGAATTTCATGTTGGGTAAAAGGTGTTGCTGTTTAATGCCCGACTGCGATTATTTCCTGGCAAGCTGAAGTCCAGGTGGAGTGGTCCTTATACGGTGACAGCTGTTACTAAATTTGGATCCGTTGAGCTAGAAAGCCCTGAGGGAAATCGGTTCAAGGTGAATGGGCAGTATGTGAAGCATTATCACTAGGCAAATGAAGCAGACAATCGTGTTGAAGTCCTGTACTTCGACGAGCTTGACGCGCCAGTTAATTGATGCCAGAAAGGTCGTGCGGGACCTCTTAAACCTGCGCTCTCCGGGAGGCAACCCGGACTGTTTTGTTGTATTTTTTTTGAACTTTTTTCCTTCACTTTTAGTTTTTTGTTGAACATTAAATGCTCTTTTATGCACCCTTTGTATTTTCCTTGCTCTTTACTCGTGTTTTGCAGGTACAATCACTCGATCGAGTAGTTTTTCTGCTCGATCGAGCACATTTGAGATGATATTCACTCGATCCAGTAATTTATTTACTCGATCGACAAGCTGCAATTCCACGATCACTCGATCGTGTGATTATTTCGTTCGATCGAGTCCTTATGACATCAAATCACTCGATCGACCTGTTCTCGGTCACTCGATCGAGGAGTTTCGTCTTCCAGCTGTTCCTCTTCGTCTGTTGAGTTACTGCTTGACTTCCTTTGACCTCCCATGTTTATGGTCGGTTTGGGGAGGTCCATTTTCATGACGTTTTGTAAGTATTCCAACTCCAATTATCCTTCTCTCCTTAGTTTGCGTTTCTTTCCCTATTTTTAGTACAATGAGGGCATTGTACGGTTTGGTTTGGGGAGGTATGCATCCATATCTGTGTCTGCATATTTTCTTGCATTTTCGTTTGCACGTTCATTTATTTTCGCATGCATTGTCGTTTTTAATTTCAAAAAAATCACATAAATTCAAAAAATTTCACGTTTAATTTGAGTCGGAACGTTTGAACTTCGACGCTACATTGAATCCCTACCTTAGCCTTGCATATTCTTGACATTTAGTTGGCATGATAATGTGCTTAATCTATGAGTTTTTGTTTCTCTCTTATCTGAACGAATAGACTTGACTCATATATTGGCAAGCTACATTACATTCTGAGGTTAGAGCTTTATAAACTGGTGACATTCATGACCGGTTTCATTTAGGATGTGAGTAGCACTCTCTATGAAGCATGTAACATCAATTTGCATAAGCATGAGTTTAGTCTTCTTAATACATGTATGCATTCGGTCTGTGGATGGTGACATATGTTAGGAGAGGCAGTTCCCTTTTATTTCATTCTACCCATGAGCCCCACATAGCCAAATTGCCTTTTTGTCTTATTAGCTACATTCTATAATTTTTCCTACCCTAGCCGAGCTAGTGATGAGTAGCTGTTTGGAATGCTTTACTGCAGTTTGGTTATTTTTATCTGATTTCAGAAGTTGGTGGAAGAATTGAAGGGAATGAAAAGAAAAAAATGATGGATGTAAATAAAAAAAAAAAAAGAATGAAAAGAAAAAAAAATTGGAAATATGAAAAAGAAGAAAGAAAAATCATGCGCAGAGAAATGAGAAATTGTATAGATGATTTTCACTCCCATGTTTTATTTATATTTTATGGGGAGTTGACAAGTTTATGGTGTTTTGTGAGTTGAGTGCATTGAGTTTGCACCGTTCCGTATTATTATTTTGAGTACGAAGTTGGGAAGCAGTTCGATTTTTGGATTCGTTGTTGCTAGCCTGGCTATTAACTCCACATATCTAAATTCATCTTAGCCCCTTCTTACCCATTACCTCACTTACCTAAATGTAAGTCCTCGGCGTGTGTCTTGGTCATTAGTATGGTTAGAATGCATATGTACGGTTGTGGAGACTTTATTCATGTTAACTGCATGCATGTTCTCATAGGTCGAGTTAGGTGAGTGTCTTTACTTCTTTCTATCTTTCACATATATACTCACCTTGTGCCTAAATTTGAGTGATGAGCGACCCGTGAGAGTACGATACTTCTGAGTCTTGCAAGGTCGACAGTTCAGTAAGTTTGAAACATTGATTTAATTCGTTTGCACTTATCATTTGCCACTTTGTTAGTTGTTGGATTAAACTGGTTTTCATGGGTGATTTGTAGTTGGTACGTTGGTCCCGTTCCACTATTTATTCTTAGTTGCATTCATAGTTTGCTTGGGGACAAGCAAATGTTTGGTTTGGGGAGATTTGATGCGTGTATTTTATATAAGGTTTTTACCTCATTTTTACACGCATTTCTGTACTATTTACGTGGCATCTAGCTACAAATACCTCCGATTAGTCTACTTTGGTTCGTTTTGTGTAAATTGCAGGTATGGACCGAAAAGAAGATAAATCAAGCCTAAACTCGTCCCAATTGCATACATTTATGGAGAACAAGGAATCGGAGCTTGGAATCTGTCACTTTGAAGACGCGTAAGCGGGTTTCGGAAGGTGTCTTAGTGCCTAATCGTGCCGAAATAGCTCGATCGACTACTTTTCTAGTCGATCGAATGCTTTACATAAAGAAGATTACACGATAGAGTAGTTATAGTACTCGATCGAGAAGGCAATACAAGGAGTTACTCGATCAAGTGGTTTATTTCCACTCGATCGAAGGGTTTGTCGCTTAGTTGCTCGATCGAGTAGTTTATTTCCACTCGATCGAGTGGTTTGGCCTGTAATAGAGTTTTTCCGCCTAATTTCGTATGGGTTTTGTAATTAGGCTTTGGATTAGGTTTAAGAGGGAGATTTTCGTATGCTACTAAAAAGAGTAGACTGCGTAACTCTTCCTCATTCACTCCTAATTTATCGTTTTCTACTGCTTCTTCACTTTACTTTTCTTCTACTCTTTTCTACTCGGATTCGGATTTGTAATCGGTATTATTTCTCCTTTTATTTCTTAATCGCAATTATCATTTTGTTTTACCTTTCCTTCATTGCTTTCATTTTTGTCTTATTTGTTCCTTCTGTCTTTATTATTATCATGTTCAATTCTCGTTATCTATATATTATTGTTGTTGATTTGATAGTAATGTGTAGATAATTCCCTCTTGCTAAGACTAGGGAATCCATGATTATGAAGGGAGGGTGATCAAATTATTAGGTTAATGCATGTGTAGTCCTTAGTGTTAATCGCTGCACTTAATTGTATCTGCCTAATTGAGTCGACGCAATTAGGCATTTGAATCATAGTAAACCTTGACCTAGACCGGAAGGTTGGAAAGGGAAAGGCTGGTAGCGAACATTAGGTCACTGTAGTGAGAGCGAAAGCTAACCTATTTGTGCTTTAGGGCGAATTGAGACCAGAAGGAGATATTCACTGCTCCTCAGACCATACTTGCATTGACCTGAGACCTAAATTGCTTGACTGAAAGATCATGGTGAACCGACTGTCTTAGGTGCTTTCTCCATATTTGCTTAATCTTTATTCTCTTGCTTTTCCTCTCTTTCTTAGTCTTTTTAGTTTAAAACAATCAAATACAACCCCTCAAATTGGTTACCGTGACGAACTTAGACGAAGCTGACATTTTCCCATCTCCCTGTGGAGATCGACCCGACTTCCCTAGCTATATTAGTTAGAGCCAGTTGGTTATTTTTGATAGGTATACGACTGTCCTGTCAATGTGCTCTGCCGGTGGACCGGCTGCCGGCCTACCGGCAGAACACAGCCTTCAGCTCCATTCCTTTTCTCTTGGTAGTGTCTGGGGGGTGTTCTGCCGGTGGCAAGACCGGCTGCCGGTCTGCCGGCAGAACACACTTCTCAGCCTTTTTCAGCCCCTTTTCTTCTCAACCTTACAAGAGCTAGCTCCTTCACTCGGCTTTCATTCCGTCTGCCCTTTTGCAAGGCTAATCCCCTACAAAATAGTACGGGGAGTCATAATATCGAGGTACATGGAATAAAGGGCAAAACATGGGTGAGAGTGAGCTAAAAACGTGCTAAAGAGGGCAAAGAGCATGAGAAACGGGAAGTGAAATGGCGTAAACTAATCACATATCACCCACCCAATGCAACCACCACCATATTCCTGTCCATCTACAAAAACAGGATATCAAGACACCACCATTCGCACAACTAGTTCCACCTCACTATCAAAACCCAAAAAGCACCACTCACAACCCTATGAATTGCTAAATCTATGATCCACAAAGCCTAGTTGCTCCGACGGTCTTAGATATATTATTACCTTACCACGAAATTCAGATAGGCGGTACGTGATTGAGGGCTAGGCTCGACAATGACAAGTAGAATGAAGAGAGAAAATTGAGAATTGGCAGAGAGGATGAGCGAGATTACGCCATTATGGTTAAGAGTGTGATTTGTGAATGTGTGGTAGTTTGAGGAGGGGCTTGGAAAAATTAAAGTTGAGATGGTGGCGGCAGAGAGGTCGCCGGCGATATACGAGGTGGTCGGTGATGTTATCGTGTGTTGGTTGTGAGTGGTGGGTGGTGAGTGAGTACCCGTTGTGGGTACCGGTTGTGTTGAGATGGATATGAGTGGTGTGTAATTATTGGGTTTATGACAGATAAACTTAAAAAAGGTCAACATTGTCATATAATAACATACTTTATCATTAGAAATCGAATTTAACCGGAATTGGGTCATTTTTTTCACTGGAGTTGAGATTTGGTATTAAGTTTGTAAGAAATGGGGATGTTGGGTATAAGTTTTGAAAAAAATTTATCTTAGGTATAAAATTTACAAAGTCGAATTATATTAGGTATAACTTATCAATTTACCCTTATTATTATCATTATCATTTTCATTATCATTATCATCTTATAATTATTATTGTTATTATTTTATTCGCCCGTCTCAAACATAACTCGTATAAATATAATATAATATAATATATATAATTATAAATACGGGGTATTACAGTCTTCCCCCCTTAAAATGAACTTCGTCCCTGAAGTTCGTCCCACTCTGTCCTTTCCTCAAGTCTCATCATTGATTCTCATGCACTCTCTCTCGCCTCACATGCTTCTCTACCGTATACATTCCTTTATAAACATCACACTCATCTCAATATTCTTTGTTCAACTCTCGTTACTTCCTCACATTCAGTACTTTCTCTTTCTTTAATTTCCGAATTGTTACATTCACTCGCCCTAAAAGAGAACTTCGTCCCGAAGTTCAACTATCAAGCCTCACGGTGTGCTCTCACACGATCATTACTAAATTCCACAAATGACTATGATCCAAGTTCAATACTATATCTCACTCATTGCAAATCCGTAATCAAACCTCATGTAGTTATAATTTCAATGATCTAATCCCTCATCCACAAGTCTTCCAAAGGTCAAGTGTCAGGTCAAACCCATGGTTCCAATCTATAATCCTATAACTAACTCTCGTTCATGTTGGTTATATATATATATATATATATATATAGATTTAGGATCCGGTGAGAACGAACACTCGGTGCAAACGGTGAGAACGAACTAGAACCATTGGATTGAAACAAATTGAACGGCCGAAAATAACATAAACGACCCATATACATATACCTTTGGCGCTTATAACAATATTTTCATCAAATTTCTTTCTCTCTCCTCTCATTTTTTTTTCCTGCATTTTCATTTCTATACCTTTTCCCCAAATTAATTTCCCCAAAATTAATTTACCCCAATTCAATCGTTCGTCAAAATTCCAGTGAATCGAACGATTATGATGTAGAACGACGATCATTCTACTGCAATTCTTCAGTTTAGTTTCCGTTTTTTAACAATTTTTTCTCATTTTCGCAGGTAATTTGTTTATGTTTGAGCTTGATTTTCAATCGTTTTACTCGATTTCGTTCAATTTTATGATTTCGACCTCAACTATCTACTTTATTTTCTTCCTCATACATACTTGAATTCACCTTGTGCAGGATCAATTTGTTTGCTCGTTGAGTATTCGTTAATCAGGTGACCCTATTTTTTGTACTTCGTTAATCTTTCGCATATAATAGGATCTAATGGAGTAATTATGTTGTAGATACATTATTTTACTCATCTAGATACATTAAGAATTTGGATAGACACAGTACACAATGGAGTATGATTTGGTGTCCAAATTTTTATTTGCGATGTAGCCGGTAAATAGAGATAGGAATGGTAGAGATTGTGTGAAATACATACAAATTTTGTAGATTGCTGTTTCTTTGTAAGCTTTTTCAACAAAAAAAAATGTGGTAATATCTATTTAAGGGCTCTATAGCCGCTAGGTACGTTCTAAAGGGTTCTAGTTACGTTTAGTCAACTACTAGGTACGTTCCTGGTTTTGTGTTGTGCTACGATATGTTTCTGCAATTATACTAGCAACTATTAAGTATTATCCTAAATTGTTTTGTGCCGGCTGACTAAAAGTATGTGTATCTATTAGTACTATGTTTGAGGTAAGCTCATTAGGTCTCATAAAAATATAATCAAATGGAGTAATTGTGTTGTACTTTGTCTACCTTTATTCATGTATCCCTCTGTCTCAAAGATTTGTTCACAATAAAGAAAAGAAGACATTCATTGACATTCATTGTAAAAGTATCTTGCATTTGTTCCCACTCAGTTGAGTTTACTGAAGCTTACTGAAGCCGAGTTTTGTGGATGCACGCTTTTCTTGTTTATACTACGTGGTTTAGAAAAGGTGATAATGTTGTACTATTATACTCTTGAGCTGCATTTAACTATGGTAATATCTTTTTTTTCGTGGCATTTTATGAAATTCACTGATTTTACACACCCAAGGAGCTCTGTAGTCACCAGGTGTATTTAAACGTGTTCTAGTTACACCTAATCAGATTCCAGGTCCGTTTTTATGGGGGTAGTGAAATAACATATCCTTATCAGTTTCAGGGTAACTTTATAAGGGTTAATAAAACCTATTCAATTACACTCTAGGAATTATATATTGGGCATCGTTAATGGTTTATTATTTTTTTTGTATAAGGGCGTAGAGTGATATGTAGGTGAGCACTGAAGTTGTGTGTTGTGGATGCACGCTTTACCTTTTTATTTATTTTCCCACGTCATACTGGATTCTATGATCATTAAACCTGACCACCTTAAAGAATACGAACTTTCTTAATTATGCACCGTATGTAAAATTTTCCATATACGTAGGTACATGTATGTGATTGTCAGATACATTAATAATACGACCAGCTACGCTTTTCTGTTTATAGGTGTAACCATGAAGAGGACCAGATCACACAAGTTGGCATTAGACGTAGCTGACACACGTAAACAACAAGACGTAGGTGGCACAAGTAAACAACAAGACGTAGCTGCCTCAAAGGGACATTTCTCGGTTTTAAAGACAAGGATGAGTCCTAACTCCCTCATGCAGTTCATAAATAAATAGTGGTCTGCTGTGTAGATTTTGTTCATAAATAGTGGTCTGCTACCTCAAAGGGACATTTTGTTTCCCCATGTTCATGTTTCTTCTATATAAAATCACTCAAACTATAGCCTTATGTTTCTGTTCACATGTCTGCTGTGTAGATTTTTTGAGTCGATGTGGAAGTGTGCACTGGCAGACAGAAGCGAAGTGTGTGGCAGCAAGCAATCAAGCAAGGAGTCTGATTGTCTTTTGTCGGAATGTATGATGGTATCAGATAGGACTGTTCAGTTAGGGTTGTGTTGTAATGATTTCGTTTAGGGTTGTAATGATGTACGTAATCCGAACTCGTTCAATGCGCAATGAACTCCATGGTTCCTAATTCCGGCTTCCTTATTTTTTGGTTTGATTTACATGAAGTCTCTGAAGTTATATGGCATGTGTGCGAGGCTATCTCCATTTGATTTAAAATTTATCATACTAAGCTAGTATGTAAATAACTCAAGCATTGACAAACCGAATTCTCTTTTTAAATACAGTTACAATAACCACTTACCACAATGAATTAAGGTGATAATACGTCTTCGACTAATTAATGCCAATTAAAGCTTTATGGTGCTGCAGCTTACGGAGTACAATCTTTGTCACGGATGATTGAGATGACACAAGAGTTTCACAAATGCAAGTTTGAGATACACCCTTTAATCCAGATACGCCTTTTAATCCGGTATGTTTTCAGACATGCCCTTTAATCCAGATGGCATATGACTACAATCTATATGGTTTTAGCCTTCACAAATTGCTTGTGCTCATGAAACTATGACCATAATGTGCATTTGATACGTAATTCTGGTAGATACGCTATTTGCCTTATGTAGTCACACAAAAAAATCGTGTAGATGCTCCAATTATATAGGTAAAAAAACATAACATAAAACAACATTGTATATGTCTAAATTCTACAAAATCCAAAGTTCTTTGGTGAAATAAAATATAATAAAAAAATCCTGAATTTCAGTAAATTCCATCTATTTCTTTTGTTCCTGCAATCTCTATGTTCTCCTCTTCAATTCTCCAAACTCTTCAATTCTTCAAACCTGCATCAAAGCCTTATAAATTTAAAGCTACATATTTATTCAGATTCATCAATGCAAGAATATATGAAAAAAAAAATTATTCAGATTCATCAATGCAATTATAAATGATGAAATGGACAACTGTATAGTTTACAGCAACTACACAATTTACCTGAACAAAAAAATTTCAACACAAAGAAGTGGTAATAACTATTTTGGTGACTCTTCATTGTTTAAGTTTGTGTCGGAACTAATTCACATTAATTAGATTACCAAAATACAATAATCACTGATACATTTGCTAAGAATATGATTTCAACACAAAGAAGTGGTAATAACTATTTTGGTGGCATTATGTGAGATTCATTAATTTATTATATACTTAAGGTTCTATTTAGCAACTAAGTACGCTTTAACGTGTTCTAGTTACGTTTAATTAGCTTCTAGCTACGTTTTTACAAATTCTAGTTTTGTTATGTGCTACGATGTGTATTATGCAAATATAATAGTGGCTAGAAACACGTATTATGATTTCAACACACAAAAGTATGACATTGTTCCCTTCTATGTACCCAATGACTAAACTATCTTAATATATGCACAATAGGTACAATTCATCTTATATATAGGTACCTATATATAATTGTTGGATACATTAATCAAATTCGGAAGACAACAGGTCATATTCATCATTTAAATTTGTCTTAAAACTGGAAAGTATCAATTATATTACCAGATACGCCATCTTAAAACTGACACACATCAATTATATTACCAGATACACCAATCAAACATACCTCTTCCAAGAAGGTTACGCAGCAGAAAAAAACAGACCTTCATGGGGATGTATGTAGGCTTTTTGGACGATCCCACTTGAATACATGGCAAAGCAGGGAAATTTCAGCTGAATTTTGTACTTTTCTCGGAAATATTGAGCAACAAACAATTGGCTCTCTTCATTACCGAGAGAAAACCTGGCAACAAAGCAAACATATACAATGTCAGTTGTCTTTCCGATGCATTAGACTACGTAAAATTCTCCTGTTCATGAAAATGAAAAGAAAAACTGTGAAAATGTTATAATGGCTAAACAAACATACATAATTTGATTCGCTGGTTCGTTCGATATCCCAATTACTTTATAGCACTTCCTGTAGCCCATGTGCCTAGTTTCCACAGTTATGCCTCTTAAAGCCTTCTTCGCCCGAGAAGGAAAAAAGTAGCTCTATTAGACTTCTAGCTTCAATGTAACTAGATAAATAGCCACCATATACCAAAGCTAAATATTAATTACCTTCAAACGAGCAGCATCATTAAGTGGCCTGGAAAGATCTCTTAACTTCACATTCTTCATCACGAATGAGGTAACACATAATGGTTTGAAGAAAGGCCGAGCAGATGAATCTACGACAAAATATAGTTGCAAAACACATCAGAATATTTTAAATTCGCATTCCCTTGAGAAATTGTTTTGCAAATCAGAAGCTGGTAAGTGTTTACCAAGAGCTTAACATACCAATGTTTATAGATAGTCCCATCTGAGTAGGCCGGATACTTTGATAGTATCCCCTCCAGAACTCAATACCATCTGCCAGATTCCCTTTGCCCAAATCCTCAAAAAAGAAAGATCTTCCAATTATAACATACCTGTTTGCCAAGAAACACAAATTCAGTAAAAAAGAATACAACGAAAACGAAAGAACACAAGTACAATTAATTTTGATTACTCTTTTAAACTCTTCGCAGCTCGCAAGACAACATCAAGAACTTGTATGGCATCTTGTGGTGTTTCAGTGTTTCTCCCGGAGATAAATTTCTTCAAATGATGGACATCAACCCTTGAAGCCAACTTTACAGAAACCTCAAATTTCCTCGATTGACTGCCAAACAAACAAAACCAGTCAGTTTATGTTTATTCAGTTGCAGCCAGTGGAGACTGAATGTGTCACACAAACCTGCTTGAACCTCATTTACGTTCCCTGGGCAGCACAACAACAAATTCTTTTGAAGTGAAGGGCAAAGGGCCAACAATGTCTCATCTGGAGTAGTTACCATAGAATCAATCCCATTTATCAACTGAAAGTGTAAACCTATTATCATCAACTCAACCCGTAAGTAAAATTCGTCACCAACATGGACATGCCCTATAGTTTTAGTAGGTTCAAAATACTTATATTTTTGCATCATCAATTTCCTAGCGGTCATATCCCTCCTTTATGACGGTTTCATAACCACAGTTCTTTCGAGTCGCCGATATACTCTCCTAAACTCTTTGAGCATCCACATTCTAGTTTCAACTGCGTTTTTCCTTTCCCTTCTATGTACCAAATGACTAAACTATCTTAATATATGCATAGTAAGGTACAATTCATCTTATATATAGGTACCTATATATGATTGTTGGACACATTAATCAAATTCGGAAGACAACAGGTCATATTCATCATTTAAATTTGTCTTAAAACTGGAAAGCATCAATTATATTACTAGATACGCCATCTTAAAACTGACACGCGTCAATTATATTACCAGATACACCAATCAAACATAACAAACAAGAGGGCTAAGTTATCATATGCTTTTATCTGAGGACTAATAAGTATGAATTATATTACTAGATACATTAAATAAATTTAAGAAAACAACAACAGAAACCTTCAATACTATGTATCATCTGCTTTATTTATCACTGATTCTTAACAATTGCTTCACTAGATACACTGACTCCCAACAATTAGAAGACGATCAAAAACAAACCTTGAATGATAATGTCATATCAATTTAAAATATATTCATACCTAATTCAGAAGATATTTGTGCAACGTCAATACTAGCAGCTGGAACAATTGAATCAGTAGGATCAACCACAACACTAGATCCTTCGATTTCCATTAAATCCCTACAAATCAAGACAAAAACCAAAAACGAAAACCTTTAAAATCAAAACGGTACAAATTGACCTGTACATACATCAATTATGTGGTAACAGTTGAAAAATTTCAGAGACGTACATCAATTCCTTGAACAATTTGTATCAATTAAGACCAATTCATTGATTTTGTGGCGCTATTTACGGTGAATCGCAATTTTTTCTGGAATTTTCGCGGATTTTTTTTTCCTGTGATTTAGTGAGAGAAGGTTAAGGTAGAGAGACAAGGGAAAACGTTTGGTAAGGTTGTTTGTTTTGGGTTTTTATTTGTTTCCGTCAATAATATCAGCCGTACAATTGTTTTAAATCTTGTGGTTGTAGTTCGTTCTCACCGTTTGCACCGAATACTCGTTCTCACCAGATCCTCGCCTCTATATATATATATATATATATATATATATATATATATATATATATATATATATATATATATATATATATATATACGTATCTATCACGGGGTATAACTCGATTATTATTATACATCTGCATCACGTCAAATCTCATATTTTAACATGTATGCACATCATTCACGAATATGCGGACTCAATGAAACAATTAAACAATGCAAAATTACTCGTAATGTGACTCAACCATGATCAATGTTCCCATCTCCGAACATCATGCCACGCATATACCGCGTCAAATCCGTCATATGATGACACATGTGTTTCCATATCCTTTCCCATCCATCATCAATACTTCCGCTCATACAGAAGACCCCAATACTCAATCATGCAAATAACTGATATGTGACACATAACTTGCATTTTTCATCTTACTTTTACACAATGAAATAACGTCACGTCGATTCCCCACATCAAACAAGATTACCATATCATTTATGTCATCAATCTACTCATGTCGAATCAATGACTTCCATTCACTTGCAAATTGCCACACCATATAATCAAATGTAAATAAGTCGCAAAATATCAGCTATGTAAGGTCAACATGCTCATCTAAACACAAATCAATTGATATAACCGCAAAATAAGGGTACACTATAACACCCCCATACTCCAAGTGCCTTACAAGGACCACTTAAAGCATGAGAATGTTACCATGTCGGTTACCCGAGGCAATGATAATCAAATAGACAATAACGAAACGTACTTTAACAATAATAAAGTTTAAAGCGATACAACCAACTCCGAAACTGATAAAAAAAATACAAATGTTCTCAAAACTGTCAAACTACTAAACAACTAAAGAGTGTTCGACACAGCGGAAGACTTCTAAAACAGCAACGTGATGACTCATCCCAGCTAACCCACGCGCATCGTCTCATACCTGCTCAATAACTGCTCACCACCCCCGAATGAATCACCACAGTTTTTAAAATATTTAAACGGGGTCAGTACTGATTACATAAAAATACACAGCTGCAATAAAACGATATAACAATCAAACAATCTCCAAACTCTGCCACATCACCACACACCTGACTATACACTAAAGTGTATAGTCCTGCCAGAATAATCATCGCGACAGGTATTCCACATCGCCAGTGGGGGACCGCAGTCATTCCCAGCTAAGCCCCGCTCATCTCATCCGAGCGATAAACCCATGTTCCTTAATGTGCACATCCCTTCTGTGGTGGGTTCCACAGAAGGTGAATCAAGGGCGTGAAGCCACTCCCGCAAGTGACTCCACTCAGCTAGGGACGCACCCCGAATATCACAGACAGTTATACAACAGTCACCTTACATAATCAACAATTACCAAAAACTAATTCCAATACGATAATTAATCAACAAGAACAACAATTACCAACAACACTATGTAACCAATACTGAGTAGGGAAACCCTACCTGGAATAGCAATCACCACAGATGATCTAGCAGCTAATCAGAATTTCTTCTCTACGAATCCTCCTCCTATAACATGTACACATACAATTACCACCAATACTATACAAATCACCCAAAACCCCCAACATTACCCAATTAGGGTTTTAAAGAAACTCAACCAAATGCTATATAAATTATACAAGGAACTTACCCCTGACACGATGATCACAACGGTGTAAAGAACAAGATGATCCGACGAACTTAGCTTTGGGATTTGCCAATAACGCGAGAGATGCAATGTACGTAACTTCTAATCTTCTCTTGAAAGGTTTAGAATGTTGAAAAGGTGTTTAAGAAATAACGACGAATCCTTTTATATTAATCTCGCGTTATAAACAAAACCCGTCCAAATAAACCCGTAAAGCACACTTACTCGATCGAGTAAGAGACTTACTCGATCGAGTGCCCCTTACTCGATCGAGTTCCCAACTTACTCGATCGAGTACCCTAGAGGCAGACAATTGTTTTGTGTCAAAAGCTACTTACTCGATAGAGTAAGTCCCACTCGATAGAGTACCCATAAACATAGAAAACCGTAGTATTACATACACACTCAATATTTAGTCAAATATCAACAAAACAAGGGTCAAAGCAGGTCACTCGGTCGAGTTTAGGAGGCCACTCGGTCGAGTGCAGGGTGCACTCGGTCGAGTGTCACCTAGGCAGAATGCTTTCATCCTCAACTCGGTTCCAAACTTTTCTATTTCATCACAGAAACACAAATGCTAATAGACTTCGATGGTGACTAATACACCATCAGATAACCAAATTAAAACAAACTCACGACCTTATGGCCATTATCACAACCCGTGGGGGATGTCCCTAGGTCGTGGGGGGTGACTTCATTTGCCTTAAAATCTTACTACGAGTTTTTTTGTTTCCGTCGCCTTTTCATGCTTGGTCATTAGTACCATTAATTTAGCTCCTACCTGCTTCATTTATGTACGATTTCCTTATATTTTGCTTCCTTTCGCACAAATGGACTAAAATATTATAGAAAATAAAATAGGAAGCTAATGACGCCAAAATGACCCTAATAAGTGCGAAAAATCATGCGAAACGTGGTTCAAAATGGCGTTAAAAGTACGCTAAAATGAACCTCATCACAATCAAACTTCTTCGAGTGTTGGTCTAGGAGTCGACAACGGCTGAGGTCAAGGAGCACCTCCGCGGTCATGGAGGCAAGGAGTTTATGTGGAGGGAGGAGTGGTATGATCCATTTCCTTAAGTCGAGGCTATCTTGGTTTCCGATTGAGGTAAGCTAGTATTCTTTCTCGCCATTTTTTTTCTTAGTGCTATGCTTGTTGATGTGACGATTTTTCAGGGCGCCGACCACCTGTTGCGGACGCAACCCCAAAAGTTCTTGACATAGGATCCTTGGCTCATCTGGGGTAGCGTTGCTACCAGACCTTCTATTATTTGGATTTGAGGTAGATGATGTTGGCCTCGAGTGGAGACTAAACGTCCCCATAGTGAGTAATCAGTTATATTTACCCTCGTTCGAACAAGTGTTGTTGTTCTTTTGCAAAGTTTTGCGATATGCGGGTGTCGACCAGGGGACATCAAGCTTTGTGGCGGGTAGCTAACTGTTGGAGAGCGGCTGGAGCTAACTTGGCAACGAGAGAGGCCCGTTTCCGTCTGGTATTAGACCCTGATCTTCTCGTTTTCTTATTCCTTTCGACAGCTTAAACTTGACAGATCAAGCTATTTTTCACAGTAGTGTGGATCTCGAGGAGTTGGCTTCGAAGGAGGTGGAGGTTGCTAGCTATTTTGTATATGTGGCTTGTTTGTGATGTAATAATAATTTTGTACATGGATTTGCGGTCGACGGATGATTTCCTGCTTGCTATGATGTTTTCCTGAAATGTTGGTGTGGAAACAAGGCAACAGGTTGCGAAATAATACATAAATGCACATAAAACAAACAATTTCCCAAAGTTAGCAGTTACCTAGCAAAAATGTAAATTCGAAATTTGAAAAGAGTCATGGTGAGATGGATTTAATTAGAAATTGAACTTGACGTTGGATTTGAATTTTGAATTTGACATTGAAATTGTAATTGTTTGGAGCCCGCAATTGGGTTCTCGATTGAAATTTGAAATTGATTGACGATCGAAAAGTAGTTTGAAAATGAGATTGAGCTTGAAAATTGAAAATCAAATTTAAGTGGATGACTGCAATGGGAATTGAAATCGAAATTGAACAATCGAATTGTAATTGGATTGAAATCGAAATGAATTAGAATGAACTGAGTCGAATTTGTGATGGACTCAACTCGAGGTGTCGGGATAGGTTGACGTGAAAATTGTGGGGCAAAATTGTTTCAAACCAAAATCGTGGAATGACCCGAAATAAGGAACATCCATCGCAAATCGGGCGGATAACATTACACCCCCAAAAAAAAAGATAAAACAGGCGTCTAGATGTTGTGCATATGCCATTGCGAAATAAGCCTCCCCGACCCTAGGGCCTGGAATATCAAAGACATGTTGTAGTCCGATCATCATCGTGCGTCTTGGGGGAGTCAGCGGATACCGGGTATCTACATTATCACCAATGATCTCTTTTTCTATTTCTAACCTCACATAGAGGAGTTACAATGACACCATAAACACTCATAAACACCCATTAACTCACACATAAATAAGGAGCTTAATGGCTTACTAAATAGGATGCTAATTTACAATATATATTGACATTGAAATAGTAACTCCCACCATGAATGTGGCCGTTACAAAATTCAATACACGATGCATTCGTGAAAAGAACATAATTAGAGCAACTTCAATGGATAACTACAATATGATGTAGCTTGATTTGTCAAATTGATTTTTCAAGCTACGCTACTTTTCAGCTACATATCGCTCTAATGACGAACTACAACATCTTATAGCTTGCATGGGTCCACATTCTTATTTTCATCCAATAAGATAATTTAGCTTTTTTTCTTTAAAAATCAAGCCATGTAGCTTGACAAAGCTACATGCTTACAAGCTACTCTTGAATTTTCCCACTTCAATGGTAAGCTACATGCTTATAATTTTGTAAATATTGCAAGCAAGTCCCTAAACATGAACCATTGGAGATGCTCTTAGTAGGTATCATTTATGTTGTGGGGGTTTAAACTAAAGATGAACCAACAACGATAAAACATCGTTCATTCATGATTAAGATTTAAGAAACACTCCACAAACAATCCATTATGTCTGCTCGTAGATCCGACTTGTAGCGTCTGGCACAGATACGTTAGTCTTATTAAGGCTCTGCTTGGTAAACTAACCGAAAAGGTAAATCAAAAGTGAAAAGTTAACTAAAATCTGAAAAGATACCTGATAAGATAGCTGAAAACTAAAAACCGATAAGGTAACTAATTATATTAAAAATTATTTGGTAATAAACTTACTGAAAATTTTGCTTATTTCGATGAAGTGACTTAAATGATATTATAATTATTTATATGTTATAGATTAAAGGGGTAAAAAATGAAAACATACCCTATAACATTTCATTTCAGGTGACTTATTTGTCTAAATAAATTACTTGGCACACACGTGCAGAAAAATAAGTTACATGAAAATTTATTTAAAAAAGCTATTTCAGTCAAAATAAGTGCCTGAAATACGTTGCCAAAGAGAGGCTAAGTGTAGACTCGAGTATAAACGGTATACTCACGGTCAATGTCAATTATATTCCGAGAACGGATACACGAAGCAATATAAAAACTAGTCTCAGCAATTTAAATAATAATAAGTCTTGGTAAAGACTGTCATATTTCGGTAGAAGGTGAAAATAGAGTTAAATAAGACCCATTTAAAATGAAAATGTAATTATATATAGACAAAAAGTTACCAGAACAATTTTTTAACTTATACTAACAGTTTGTTAATAGTTACATTTGTCGTTAAAATGACGACATTTGACCCGTTTTCAGCTTGTGACGAAAAATATCCGTCTTGAACGAGAGTTTGTGAAATACTGCCTCTGTCCCGGTCATTTGTTGTCCTTTGGTTTTGGCACAAAGACCAAGGAAAAAGAAATGGGCCAATTACTAAGTGACAAGTGGAACAAATTGAGTGTGAATGGTCAAATTGCTCATCAAGTTCATTCTTAAAATAGAAAGGACAACAAATCATTGAGACACCCAAATATGAAAAAGGACAACAACCGAGAAAGAGGTGTAATAAATGTCCTTTTTTTTCTCACTTAGTCAGCAACATCGTGGACATCAATCTATGCCTATATTCTGTAACAGATCTGATATGAATCATGCGGAGATGCTCTGCTACAGCTCTTTAACAATGAGGCTTAACAGCAAATTTCCAACTCTTGAAATAACGACAGGAGCCTATAAGACTTATTTACGTGTCTTGGACAATAGTTTTATTACATTAATTTTCAATTTTAATGCCCAAGCAATAGTCCAGCCCATGCAAATGTGACTATTTCTTTGATCCTTAGTATATACTTCCCAAACTAAACATGTTACCATATACAAAGAACTTACCAAATTATTAATAGTAATGGCAAATGTTTTTAACAATCAAACGTCCCTAGTGTTTAAGGTGACTAGGCAACCGCCGGAATTCATAACTCCAGCGGAGCCTACCCCATACGAGGTTAAGGAGTTATCAGACATTGACGACCAAGAAGGGTTGCGAATTGTTGAAGTGTGAGACTTTTCTGGAGTGTTCTAGAAGGTTCCAGTATATTCTAGAATAATGTAGAAACATCTAGAATGTTCTAGAATACTCATGTACATACTAGAATAATCTAGAAGAGTCTAGAAGGGTCTAGAAGAGACATGAATGTTCTAGGTGTGTGTAGAGAAACCTAAAATATTCTAGAGATATCTTGTATGTATAGAAGAGTCTAGAGGCTTACAAGTTTAGGTCAGTATAGAATGCTCTATTCTAGAGAATTCTAAGAATGTGGGAGAAGGAGGAGGAGCACTATAAATAGAGGTCCTCCCCTCCCATTTTGGTGTATCCAACAAATTCACAAACAAATAATACAAAAACTAATTCCTTCAAACTAAACACCAACTAATCAACCTTCAACTAATCAACTAAATAAACTAACAACTAATCTCCACTCTACTTCCTATACTCCCCCATACACCAACAAGTGGTATCAAGAGCTCTAAAGATCTTAGGGCAACAAAATAAAGCTATGGCTTCCGCATCAAACACTCCATTGCCCGCTCCTCTAGATTTTCTAGATTTATTTAGAGGAGAAAATTACGACTATTGGTGCATTAAAATGAAGGCTCTCTTAAAATCAAATGCACTATGGGAGATTGTGGAAAATGGTCCCGAAAAGCAACAAGAAGGTGTTCAACCCACCGAAGCATCCTTAAAGAAAATAAATGAGGATGAGATAAAGGACGCCAAAGCCTTGTCTTTTATCTTTAATGCTTGTTTGAGACCATCTTTCCAAAAATAATGCGGGCTTCTACCGCAAAAGAAGCATGGGATTCACTCCAAAAAGAATTCCATGGTGATGAAAGGATAAGAACAATACGTCTCAATACCCTAAGAAAAGATTTCGAAAATTTGAAGATGAGGGAGAATGAAGACATACAAACTTACACTTCAAGAGTAACGGAGATAGTTAATCAAATGAAGATATATGGCGACGATATTACCGACACGAGAATCGTGCAAAAAATTCTCGCGACTTTAACCAAAAAGTTCGACATGATTGTCACTTTGTTATTGAAGAATCAAGGGATCTCTCAAAGCTCACGAATCGAGCTACTTGGATCCTTACTCGCCTATGATCAAAAATTCAAGACTGGAGAATCTTCTTCCGAGGATGCTTTCAAGTCATCACATAAAGAAAAGCGGTCTGGAGGGTGGAAGAAGAAAAGTGACGATGGTGGCAATAAACAAATGTCACAATCAAAGGGAAAGTTTCCTCCTTGTGGCATTTGTGGAAAGAATAATCATGCGGAAAAGAATTGCTTTTTCAAAGGCAAGCCCCAGTGTCACCATTGTAAGAAGTATGGGCACTTTAAAAAAGATTGTAGACAAAAACAAATGGAGTCCAAGGACCAAGCTCATTATTCAAGTAGCGTTAATAATGAGCACCTCTTCTATGCTTGCCAAGCAAAGACTTCAAGCAAAGAAAGTAGGTGGCTAATTGACAGTGGTTGTACAAGGCACATGACGAATGATTCAAGCATCTTTAGCGAGTTGGATACTTCATGTCCAAACTCCGGTTTAATGGGGAATGGTGAAGTTCTGACATCGAAGGGCAAAGGTACGATCATTGTTCCAACTAAGCGGGGTACAAAATATATTAAAAATGTGCTGCTTGTCCCGGATCTTGCTGAAAATTTGCTAAGTGTGGCACAAATGATCAAGAATGGTTATTCAATAGTCTTTGCGAATAATCATTGCACCATATATGATCCCGGAAATAAGGAGATTGCTAAAGTTGCCATGGAAAATAAAAGCTTCTCCTTGAAATGGAAGTATGGCCTAGAGTCATCATATCGAGCTCACGCCGCGGAGACCTGGCTATGGCATAGAAGGTACGGACATTTCAACTTACGTGCACTAGCCGACTTACACAAGCAGAATGTTGTGCGGGATTTTCCAATGATTCAAGCAACTAAAGAACTATGCGAGCCTTGTCAACTTGGAAAGCAACACCGCCTGCCATTTCCAAAAGGCCAAGCATGGAGGGCAAGTAAAAAGCTAGAGCTTGTTCACACAGACGTATGCGGTCCTCAAAGAACTTTATCTCATCTTGGAAACAGGTACTTTATCCTGTTTATTGATGATTTTACTCGAATGACTTGGGTATATTTTATGAAACAAAAATCGAAGTATTCCAAGTCTTTCAAAAATTCAAAGCTCTCGGCAAAATCAAAGCGGGTGCTGAAGATGATTAGATCCGATCGCTGGAAAGAATATACTTCTTCACAATTTGACCAGTTTTGTGAAGATGAAGGTGTAGAACATCACCTCACAAAGGATATACTCCACAACAAAACGGGGTATCCGAAAGAAAGAATAGGACCGCGATGGAGATGGCGGATGCATGTTGGTGAAAAAGAAGATGCTTAAGAAATTTTGGGCTGAGGCTTTGTCTACACATCCGTATACCGCTCAACAGACTTCCAACAAAGGCGATTAAGGGGAAAACTCCAGAGAAGCTTGGAGCGGTAAAAAGCCTACGACTAAGCATTTAAAGGTGTTTGGCTCAATCTGCTATGCTCACATCCCAAAAAAAAAGGAGCAAGCTTGATGATAAGGCAGAGAAAGGTATATTTCTTGGCTACGACTCAAAATCAAAGGCTTACCGGATTTCAATCTTAATACGGAGAAGATCATGATAAGCCGAGACGTGGAGTTTGATGAAGATGCAATGTGGAATTGGGAAGAGAAGAAGGTGGAAAGAAATGTGATCCTAGTTCCTTATCACCAACATCAACCAGAAGGTGATGATGATACGATCAACAATAATGATCCTCCTACACCTCCATCAACTCCAATGCATGCACACTCTCCATCCTCTAACGACAATTCGGAGAATGCTACGGGACCTCGAGGTAAGAAAGATCTCTCCGAAATTTATGCAGAATGTCCCGTTATTAATCTAAATGAAGAGGAATGTGAGAGATGCTACTTCGCTTTTGAGGAGCCAAGAGACTATGATGAGGCTTCCAAATACAAAGAGTGGCAAGACGCAATGGAGACAGAAATAAACATGATAAAGAAGAATAACACATGGGAATTAGTGGACAAACCCAAGGATCGAAAGGTGATTGGAGTGAAATGGGTCTACAAAACAAAGTTGAATCCAGATGGCTCAATCAATAAGTACAAAGCAAGATTGGTCGTGAAAGGATACTCCCAACAAGCTGGAATAGACTACGGAGACACATTTGCTCCAGTTGCTCGTCACGATACGGTAAGGGCTCTTATTGCTCTAGCTGCTCAAGAAAGATGGAAAATTTATCAACTTGATGTCAAATCTGCCTTCCTTAATGGAGAACTCGAGGAGGAGATATACATCGAGCAACCTCCAGGCTTTGTCACACAAGGAAATGAAGAAAAGGTGTGCAAGCTGAAAAAGGCTCTATATGGCCTCAAACAAGCTCCAAGGGCGTGGTACAGCAAGATTGATTCTTACTTCCTTGAGCAAGGATTCACGAGGAGTAAAAATGAGCATACACTATACGTAAAGGAAAAACAAGGTGATCTTCTCATCGTTTCTATCTATGTTGATGATCTCCTTGTCACAGGAAACAATGCCCAAATGATCCTTACATTTAAGGAGGAGATGAAGAAAAGGTTTGAAATGACGGATTTGGGCTTAATGAATTTCTTCCTTGGCATGGAAGTCCATCAAGCAAAAGATGGAATCTTCATTTCTCAAACTAAGTATGCTCGGGAAATCCTCAAAAGGTTCAAGATGGAGAACTGTAAGCCGGTTTCTACTCCTTTGGTCCTGAATGAGAAGCTATCCAAAAATGATGGGTCAAAAGAAGTTGATCTCAAGCAATACCGAAGCTTGGTTGGAAGCTTACTTTACCTCACAAAGAAACAAGACTGATCTTATGTTCGCCACAAGCTTATTATCAAGATTTATGAGCAAACCAAGTGAGGTTCACATGGGTACAATGAAGAGAATACTTCGATATCTAAAGGGTACTCTAGAGTTTGGAGTATTTTACCGACCTTGCGACAATCCAAGATTAATAGCGTACTCAAAGGATGATGGGCGAGAACGGTAGATGACATGAAAAGTACTTCAGGCTATGCATTTACTTTCGGCTCAGGAGTATTCTCATGGAATTCAAAGAAGCAAGACATCGTAGCTCAATCAACAGCCGAGGCCGAGTACGTTGCAGCTTGCGCCGCCGTCAATCAAGTAATATGGCTAAGGAAGATACTTGAGGAATTGGGCTACAAACAAGAAAGAGCAACCAAGGTTATGGTGGATAACAAGTCAGCAATTGCCATTGCGAAGAATCCAGTGTGCTTCAGCAAGACAAAGCACATGAAAGTGAGGTTCTATGCACTTCGAGATGCTGAGCAAGAAAAGGAAGTGGAACTTCTCCATTGCCCATCCGAGTTCCAACTAGCTGACATTTTAACCAAGGCTCTACCGACAGGAAGGTTCGAGTTTCTAAGATCAAAGCCGGGCGTCACTCCAAAAGTCTCAAGGAGGAGTGTTGAAGTGTGAGACTTTTCTGGAGTGTTCTAGAAGGTTCCAGTATATTCTAGAATAATGTAGAAACATCTAGAATGTTCTAGAATACTCATGTACATACTAGAATAATCTAGAAGAGTCTAGAAGGGTCTAGAAGAGACATGAATGTTCTAGGTGTGTGTAGAGAAACCTAGAATATTCTAGAGATATCTTGTATGTATAGAAGAGTTTAGAGGCTTACAAGTTTAGGTCAGTATAGAATGCTCTATTCTAGAGAATTCTAAGAATGTGGGAGAAGGAGGAGGAGCACTATAAATAGAGGTCCTCCCCTCCCATTTTGGTGTATCCAACAAATTCACAAAAATCAATGCAAAAACTAATTCCTTCAAACTAAACACCAACTAATCAACCTTCAACTAATCAACTAAATAAACTAACAACTAATCTCCACTCTACTTCCTATACTCCCCCATACACCAACACGAATCCACGTGCCAGGGTTCCAATTCTATAAGTCCGTTCCAAGTATGCTTGGGATGGACCCTGCTAAGGTGATAAAAGAGGCAGTGAGTAGAGCATTGGTGCCATTCTACCCAATGGCAGGGCGGCTAAGGGAAAAGGCGGGGAAGAAGTTAGTGGTGGACTGTACAGGGGAAGGAGTCTTGTTTACCGAGGCTGACGCCGATGTTAGCCTTGACCAATTTAGTGAGGAACAACTTCACCCACCGGTTCCCTGCATGGAGGAGCTTCTTTATGATTATCCCTTTACTTATCATTCAGGTATATAATCTTCTCATATTTTGGTTTAGACATTTCATTAACTACTCAAAACAATAGTATCCTAGTGTTCCAAAAGTAGAGTTGTTCATGGATCATCATGTCCATTAAAACCGACGCATCTCGCTAGCAAAATAAGCGGGTACGGACAAGACATTTTTTTGGAAAAATACAAAGGCACGACTCACTAACCCAACCCAATGAATCTAACAAGCTTGTCTGGGGGGCCAAAAATGTGACGTGCGCCCGGCCGATGTCCGGCTTAAGCCCACATTTGTTCTTACGCAGTCTGGATTTTATCCATATACTGTATCTTGCTTTATTGTCGTGACTAACTAAAATTTGAAATTATATCATTTATTTGTGCCTACTCAGGTAACGAGACTCAAATGCGGAGGGTTCATATTGACACATAGAATAAACCATGCAATGGCGGATGGAACTGGCTTAGCCCAATTCCTAAATGCTGTGGGAGAGTTGGCTCGTGGAGCTCAATCCTGATCGGTTTATCCAGTTTGGAAACGCGAACTTATTAGTGCTCGAAATCCACCTCGTGTCACTTGTGTCCATCGGGAGTATGAACAAATCCCTGATATCCCACTTGGTGATAACTTAGTTTATAAGCCCTTCTTCTTTGGTAAGTGTTTATTTTTGAGGTAACTTGTTGATTTCTCTTTTCGTTATAGAGTCTCATCAAAAGTGAAAAATTATTATTATAGCCAATTTGGAAATGGGAAATCTCACGCGAAAAGAAGTGTCCGAAATCTGAAAGAATAAGAAATAGTGTACGTTGAAAGGGCTTAAGATAAAAGGAGTGTCACAAATCGCGGTTAAAAAAGAAATTGAAATATTTACTAGAAAAATTCATAAAGAAATAAATACGGAAGAGCGATCTTTCAATAACTTAGTGAGAGATCGTCTTCCCTGTAATTTCACCTATTCGTGGATATGAGATTTTAAAAACGTAATAGTATATTAAAGAAAATGTAAGTTATGGAGTAACAAATTAAACTACCAAGGGTGTTGCATTTTATCTTCTGCACTTCAAATAACGTTCGTTCATTGTCCATATACAGGTTTAACGGAGATAAATGCCCTACGGCGCTTCCTCCCAACACACCTGAAATCATCTTCAACATTTGAACTCCTCACTGCTGTGTTATGGCGGAGCCGCACTATTGCGTTGCGACTCCACCCAGATGATGAGGTTCGCGCTCGAATATATGTTAATGCTCGCCACAAATATAAGAACCCTCCACTTCCAGTTGGCTACTACGGTAATGTCATTGCCACTCCGCATGCCATCGCCACTGTCGGCAACCTCGTTTCCAATGATGTCACCTACGCCTTGGAACTCGTCAAAGCCGTAAAAAATAATGTTAACGAGGAGTACATGAGGTCTTTGGCCGATTATATGGTTGCCAACGGTAGACCACGTTACACTAGGGCTCACACCTTCTCTGTGTCAGACGTCAGCCGACTTAATCTCGACCAGTTTGATTTTGGGTGGGGTTCACCCGTACAAGGTGGACCCGCGAGGGCGTGGTTGGGTGGTCCCACGCCTGGGTATGGAAGTTTCTACTTTGCTTCTAAAAATAGTAAAGGTGAAAAAGGGATTTTGGTGCCAATGTACTTGCCTCCCTTGGCAATGCAGATGTTTATTGAAGAGATTAACGGATATTTGGATAATAACGTTTCGAAGCACTTGATTGCGAATCCGAGATCCACCTCCATAGAAAAGTTTTCTTATTGTGCTCAGTACAAGTCATGTCCGGAAATACACAAAAAAAGAAAAATTGAACCCATCTAGAACCACAACCCATTATACGAGGTTAATGGAACGGGCAAGGACGAAAGGGAAAAGGGCGGAGGGATGGAGGAAGAGAGTTTTCTCTCAACATCGTTCCGGTTAGGGTGCAAACTCATGTCCCACATATTTAGAATAAAGATGGAAGATCATCTTTATAAGTATCTACTAGGGTCTTTTGCCAAAATAATCATTTTGTCAAAATTAATTCCCTACTAACCATATTGTAAAACTATTTACAAAAATGACAATATCCTATCTTAAAGCAAAATAAATGGAAAGTTGCCTGCAACCTATTGTTACCCAGACCCGTTAATCCTATATATCCATCTTCAGTATATTACTCTTCCTATTCCTACACGAAAAATTTACTTAAAATTTTTGGATTTATTTTTCTATTTAGTGGTGTCTAGTGAATAGTGATTGAAAGAAAAAATAATGAATAAATTTGGCTGTAGCTTTGGATTTGTGTTGTGCGGTATATAGATTTCAATCAGAAGTAGTAAACTACATAAGTACTCATAAACGGGTGGTAAGAAAGGTAAGACGGTTAGAAAGGTGTGTTTACCAACCGCAATATACTCATTTATGATCGGCATCCCACTTTCGAAAATCGGATTGCAAAAGTTGTAAACTTCTAGCCTATAACCGAGGTTGGCTGGTAATTTCCTGACTACATAAATTAAATATACCGTATTCTGACGGTATTGCTTGGCGATTAGAAGTTATGGTCAATAATAGTTGATACGAGCGGGCATCGATTTAGTGAGTGTCATGAGTAATGACTCACGAGAGTGTCATACGAGGTGGTTGAGTGTGGATTTGTGGAGGTAGGGGAAAGGGAAACACATATAATTAGCAGCCATGGTTAGTTTAGAAAATAGTTTTAAAAAATGCTAATTTGGTAAATAGTTTTGTTAGAATGGTTAGTTTGGCAAAAGACCCTATCTACTAAATATAATAGTACGAGGCCTTTTGGGAAGGAGCCCAAGAGTAAATCCGTGAGAGCTTATCCCAAAGCGGGCAATATCGTACTACTATGGGTTGTGGACACTGGTGCAGCAGAGGCCCAATACGGGATATTCATGCTTCCGCACAAAAAGTGGTATCAGAGCCCAAGGTTCGACTTGGGCTAGACACGAGTATTCATCAGCAGGCCCAAGACTTGAAGTTGTACACTGTAAGGCATGGAACTCCTTGCTCGGGGTGAGTCCTTGAGCAGACCCGGTTCAGGGTTAAATGGATAAAAGGCGTCCTTCCCAAGAGTAAATTCGTGAGGGCTTGGCCCAAAGCGGACAATATCGTACTATTATGGATTGTGGACACCGGTGCAGCAGAAACCCAACACGGAATATTCACGCTTCCGCACAACAGTTCCTTTCTTATACGAGAAACAATTTGACTTATAGAAGCAAATTAGAGGGATCTTTTTTTCCTCCACTCGAAATCCATCCACCTTCATTTTACGAATCAAACAATGAAAATTACTTCCTTGAAAATCGCTAATGAAGAATTTGGATAATTGTTAGAGATAGGGGATTGTGGTGGTATTGTGGAGGGATCGGCTAGGGTTGGTGGTGGTTATTATGGTTGTGGTAGTGGTGTGATGTAAGGTGGAAGGATAGTTTTGAGAGTTAAGCAATGACATATAATTGTTATGTTGTTTTCTTCCTGATATGGATTTGTAGCCTTTGGATGTAGGGTTTTCTAATGTACTAAACTCAAGGAAGAGGCCTATATAAGGACTCATTTCCCCACTGCATCGAGGCAACTGATTATTAAATGAAAATTAAAAACATGCATTTCATCTCAACATTCCAAACTTGTGAAATAATATTTAGTTTGTATAAGGCCTGGAATTCAACTTGTGATAATCTGTAGTTGAATGTTCAAAGCCTGTTAGTAAGCTTATATTAACCTTTATGCATCCTTTGGTTAATTTAATCTTGTTGTTAAAACCATATTTCTGTTCTTATTTCTTGTGAATTATGTGAGAATTAGTTCAGAAATTATATCTTTGTTCAATTTTTATAAATCTTAAATTCTCTTAAAGTTCTTTGTTATTTGATTCAGTAATTGGTATCAGAGTTTTGGTTGAGAATTGTTGTGAGGTCATTATCCTTAACAACATTTAAAAACGCAAAAGTAGGGCAATGAGTGAAGAGATTTTAGTAGGAATTGAGTATAAAGTTAAGGTCTTGAATGGAGTTGTCAATGTCATGGTAAGAGCCTTAAATACCATGATGAACGCTCAGATTGATCGCGGAGACAGACCACCTAGAGGCAAAGGTAGAGGAAGAGGACCGGCCACCATCTGGTGGAGGTGAAGAGGACGTCAACTTGACTGGGAGACATCTCAGATTCAAATGAAAGCACCATAAGCATAAAGACATGTATTTAAAGGTAGAAATCTCTGACTTTTCTGGTAGTCTAAATCCTAATGATTTACTAGGATAGTTAAGAGATATTGAGAGAGTCTTTGAATATAAAGGATACACTGATGCTAAGACTATCAAAGTTGATATCTTGAAATTAACAGGTTATATTTCACTTTGGTATGTGAACATGAAGTTTCAAAGGAATAGAGAAGGGCGAGAAGGAAAGAATCTATTAAGTCTTGGCCTAAGCTTAAAAAGATATTGTTGAGTAAGTTTGTTGCTAAGGATTACACTCAGGATTTGTTTGTTAAGTTGTCTAAATTGAGGCAAAACGAAAACCCTGTAGAGACTTACTTAAGGGACTTTGAGCAATTAACCCTGCAATATGATATAAATGAGAAGTCTGAACAGAAAATTGCTAGGTTCCTGGAAGGGTTAGATAGTAGCATTGCTAACAAAGTTAGGATGAAACCCTTGTTATTTTATGATGTTGTAAACATGTCTCTTTAAGTTTGAGAAAATGGGAAAATCTAGGACACAGTGCCTAAAATTGCAAAGATTGGACTTTTTGTATTGACGTCCATCTTGTACGAGGGCATATTAGAAATATTCATATCTATCCTTTAGTTAATTACTTATCATGCCTATAGTCTTGATAAAAAGGATTAACCAAAACTCTATCTTATGAGTCGTACTCTACGATTTGTTTAGGACTCTATTTCTGTACATTTGCATCTTGTACTCGTTATAAATAGGTCTCCAATATACACAAACACAATTATTCATACAATTTACATCCAATAATATTCGATCTTTTATAAATTTGTAATGATATCCTTGACATGATAGAAAATACAAGGTCATATATAAAAATAAAAAAAAAACTAATATTATTTATTTGTCAATGTGAAAAATTACACAAATACTATCCTACAACCAGTTGTATAGTAGCATTGTACAACCGCCTCAAAGTTGTTGAACACTCACACAAAGTTGTTGAGTTATTTTACAAGTTATTGAGTTATTTTACAAAGTTATTGAGCTTAATAATTATTCTGTTAAGCTCAATAACTTTGTATCATAGATCGATAATTTTGTTAGTAAGCTCGATAACTTTATAATAAAGCTCAACTACATTAAATAAGTTGTATACAACCAGTTGTATAATACCATTAACTGGAAAAATTAAGGGTAAAAGCTTCTTTTGAAGCATTTTCCCAAAAGAGCAACTACAAGTATGAGTATCCAGAATAAACCGAGCCTGATTACTAACAACGGTGTATTTTATAGGTTCGGTCAACTAAACCGTTTTGACAAAGCAGTTAGTTACGGTTCGCAATTTTAGAAAATCGGTTAACCGAATAAAACCGTTTCACTAAGAACTAAGTAATAAATATTAAAATATTATGTAATTTTTTTTCTTTTGTTTCATTTATCTAGTATATCCAAACTCAAAGTTTCTTAAATTGATTAATAATTACGTTTATATAATTAACTGTATTGTTGAGTATAATATATAATAAAAATGTAATTAAAATGACTAGAAAAAATAAATGGAAATTGAAAAAAAAAAGTATATGTAGAAGTGTAGAACGATATCAATTAATGTTGTTCATCGAGTCGCTTATGACCATTTAAATCGGTTAACCAAACCGTTTATAATCGTTAAAAATGGTGCAGTTCAGATTTGGAGTTTGGCCTAACCAAGCCACATATAAACCGAATTAAACCATTTCTCTAAGAACTAAGTAAAAAAAATTAAAATATTACTCCCTCCATACCACACCAATAGTAACATGGACCCACTTTTTGTGAGGAGAAAAGTGGGTCCATGTTACCATTGGTGTGGTATGGATGGAGTATGTAAAAAATTATTCTTTTGTTTCATTTTTCTAGTATATCCAAACTCAAAGTTTCGTAGATTGATTAATAATTAAGTTTATATAATTAACTGTCTTGTTGAGTATAATATATAACAAAAATGTAACTAAAATTGTAACACCCCACGTTAATTGAAGAGGTTCAGTGATAGGCTTAAATGACTAGTGCTTAAAGGAATTGGAAGTACTACCCATATCAACAAAGTGGACTTTCTTTTATCATCCATGCAAAAGAACTTCACAATTAAGCGTGCTTGGCTGGGAGTAGTCTTAAGATGGGTGACATCTTGGGAAGGTGTTGGAATATGTGTCCTCCGACAATAATGCGATCACAACTGTTGATCATGATGATCACATGTTTAAGTCTCATCATAAAGAATACTGTTCCGGGTGTAATTCCAGAGCAAGTATTGTTACCACCCGTGGCTTGTAGAATAATGTCTTGAGCTAAATCCTTCTTTCCTTAATTGTTCCTCTCGGCCTCTCCTGCAACAATGAACGAACTGAGGGCTTGGCTTTGTGCCAAGCGTACTCACTCCGACGCTCAAGTCAGTAAACTCAAGGGATAAGTTGTTACTTGGCTGAATGTATATTGTAGAGAGATAAGGAAGATAATACCAGATGAATAGTGTTTCTTAGGTTAGGTTGTGGATCCTTTCCTCAATGAAGTTTGAGGAGTATTTATAGACTTTCACCTTTTGTCACGTAGTGGCCAAGTGGCCAAGTGGCTAGCAGGTGGAAAGACTGATCTACCCCTCGGCCGAGGGACCTATGGCAGGCCGGCGGGCCCTGTTGACACACCGCCGAGGGGTCTTGGATATGAGTACGCGGGTATGTGTCCCGGCCGGCAGGTTGTCATGCCGAGACACAGGCTGACAGGCCGATGGGCTGCATCGGCTAGGCTGCCTAAGTCGTTGACTTGTTGTGGATATCTTTGACCTTGCTCAATATGTTGACCTGGTCAGCGGTGCAGAATATGCCCCATCAATTTGCCCCCCGCGTAGTCTATGCCGTGGTATGGGCTCCGATGTACGTTTGAGCGTATATTCTGCGCAAGTAATTTGTAAAAATTTTCTCGATCGGCTTCTTCTGCGGCGGCTTCTTTTACCTCGGTCTGGTCTTTCTTAGGCCGTACCATATCCCCCCTCCACATGGATGTGTAAAGGGCATCCGATGTGGAAAAGAAAGTGACGCCGGCCGAGACCAGGGGTTGAGAGTGCCGGTTGTTTTTGATTGCCCCCGGCCGGTGCTACTTAGCTTGGTTGATCATGTGGCCGGCGGAGAACGGATGCTTGGGAATTTGTTGAGGAAGGTGAATAGGCGGAGAGATATGAATGGGCGTGTTGAAGACGCTTGGTCATCATTTGCATTGATTGACGTTCAACCTTGCAGAACGATTGACATCCCGTGGTTGCATGTCCGACACGTGTCCGCACGCCGATTGGTTGACGCTTCATGGGTCGTTCTCTCGATTGGTCCTTCTTCATGGGCTTTTCCCTATAAATAGGGCGCTTATCCCGTGAAATTGGCCACCAATTTTATTCTCCAAAATTTTCCTCTCTAAACTTTCAAGGGTTTCATTGTCTTCTAATTTTCGAGTTGTTACTCCGTGGTGTTTTTCTTCAAGGTAAACAAACAAACTTTCCAATTTCTTAACTTTGTAAGTTTTTATTGTAAACATGTCTTCTGCGATGCTGGGCCTAGCAAACCGGCGCGGGGGTTCCCGTCGCGTCTTGATGAGGAGGAGAAGTTGGACGCCCTCCTGGTAAGGCACAGGGGCCCTAGGTCTCCTTCTCCTGAAGTTGATCCTCGAATTTTGGAGGAATGGGAGGATGACGATGACGTCGATGATGACGCAGACGATTTTGGTGATGATGCTGAAAAGGCTCGTCCCAAAGAGGGGAGGCAGTACGTTATGGATCACGGTGACGTCTGTAAGGTACGCGTTGACCGAGCTTGGACCCATAAGTTGGCCGATTGTTCCGTGAGACATTTTTCGAGGGCCATTTCTTCTTTGGCAGGGGATACAAGATTGTTATCCCTGAGGAGGGTCAGGCCGTCTGTTGCCCTCCACCGGGCCATACCGGCGTATACATGCGACACTTGGAGTACGGGCTCCGGTTTCCACTGAATGAGTACGTCATGGCCATCATCAAAGCTATGAACGTCGTTGTGGCCCAACTGCATCCGTTGGCCATGAGGACGATAGTCGGCTTTGTGTGGCTTTGTCTCTTCAAGGGGGAGGCCCCGACGGTGAATTTATTCCGTCGGCTTCATTATCTCCAGCCGTCAATCTCTGGCCGCGTCGGTTGGTACAGTGTGCACATGGAGAAGGGTTATGTCTCTGTTGACAAACTTACTTCTTGCAAAGACTGGAGAGATCGGTGGGTGTACGTTAAAGTGCCGGATGACTATCCGCTGCCCCGCTGCTTTCAGCACCAAGTTAACTTGCGGTGTGAGACTAAGGCGGAACATGACAGATGGGTCACCCGGAAAAAGCTCAAGATGGATGCCAGCAAGGTCCTTCTTAAAGAGGATGAGAAGCTGGCGATGAGGCTTTTTGAGGCGGACAAGAGTGGGGTGCCGAAAAGATGGATTCCCCCAACGCAGATCATTCTTCAGGATGAGCCGCTCTGCCATGTCGGCCTCATACCGGCCTTAGCACAGGGTGAGTGGGGTCGGTATGAGGCCCATCACCGCTGTCAATGTTCCTGTTTTTCGAACTTCGATTTATTTCTTCTACTTAATTCTTGCTTTATTTCCTTCGCAGACTACTTTGGACCGGATTTGTCTGAGGATATCCTCCTGAGAATGGGCCGCACAAAGACAAAACCGTTGCTAACTTGCATCCCAAGGCTCTGACCCATGACCGCAGGACGTCGCCGAATGATCTTATGGACCAAAGAAATGAAAAGCTTGAACGTGGTGGAGGCCCAGGCGAAGGTTGTTAGTAACATGCCGCGCCATACGCGAAAAACAAAGCCTTCGGCGGTGATGGCGTCGACATCGGCTCTGCCCTCCATCCCCCCTGTTCAGAAGGAGACGGTGGAGATCGTTTATATCTCCAATGGGGATGACTCCGATGAGGAGGAGGGGTCGCCCCTTGTCCGTAAAAAAGAAAGCACGACCTTTTACTGCTGCTGCTTCTTCTGCTGGCGACGAGGAAATGCGCCCTTCGGCCAAGAAGGCCAAGCACGGTATTGATCTATCCGGCGGCTCAGTTTAGCCGGTTCATCAGCCGCTGATGACGGGCTCTTGGCATGCCTATGTATGTTGATACGATGCTCTTTTTTTTTTATTTTTGTAGATCAGCCGCTGTCGACCGCCGCTCTTGTTGAGCAGCAAGTGGAGGAGAACCCCGCGGATGGTGATCATAACGTCGCCATCGACTCTTCATCCCGGAAGGTTTCCCTTTCCCGACCGCAGTCGGTGATCGAAACGTCGCCACCGGCTCTTCATCCCGAAGGCTTCCCCTCCCGCTTGTAGCGGAAAGCGAGGTTGATCAAGAGATCGGCGAGGTGGAACGAGGCCGCCGGTGCTCGTATCATGGAGCAGGAGAAGGCCGTGGCGCAATCCACTTTTGAGCTTAATGCCACTAAGAAGGTGGCCGCGAAGGCGAAGCGGATCTTCTCAATGAGCGAGAGGCTTAGGGGAGGGTGAGAAAGCGCTCTTGGGCGAGAGAAGCTCGGCGAGGACGCTGAAAATGAGGTCCTTGTTGAGAGAGCCAAGGCCGAGGCTGCTGCGGCCGAAGTTGAAAAGTCTTTGGCGAAGTGTGACCTTGTTCGAGGCACGCCGACCTTTATCTCCAAAGCGAGAATGAATTCGAGAACGGTTTCGAGATCCGGGGAAGGTGATTCAGAGCAAGGAGGCCATCATCAGGCAAAAGGAGGACGACATTGAGATGCTCCAAACCGACATGCTCCCTAACATGTGCGCCGAATTCCGGGATCTGGCCGAAGACGCTGCCAGGGAAGTGATTGGGGAACTCTTCCCTCTTGACGGTTCCTTCCCGTGGGGCAGATTTAACGAGCTGTTTGACGACAAGCTCGAAGCTAAGGAGAATGCCGTGGAGGAGAGGGCCAAGGAGGCGGTGAGGGTGAAGATAGAGAAAGAGGCGGCCGAGGAGGCGTGACCCTTCTTGAGAAGGCAAAGACGGCCAATGAGGAGGCCAAGAGAATGAGGGAAGCTGAGGCTGCCGAGGCAAAGGCTGAGGCCGCTGAAGCTGAGGCTGCCAGGAAAACCGCTGGGTTGCCCATCGAAGGAGATGCTGCTACCGCTGCGATGGCGAGCAAAGAAATGACATAGGGAGATGATATCTCAGCCCTTTTGCCTTTCTTGTCTTTGTATTTTGTACAACTTTGGTAGGTTGTCTTTTGGCTGACCCTTATGGGGACGGCCGTCGTTTGCATTTCTTGTAATTTGTTGAACATTTTTAATAAGAGCTCGTTTCGTCTGCCTCCGGCTTGGTCGAGGTCTTTACCTCATTCCTTTTTCTTGTGCTAATAGTTGAGCGTCTCAATCTGTACTTAGCGTTTTCACTTTGCCTCTGGCTTGGCCGAGGTCTTTTCTTGTCTTTGTCTGAGTTTTTCTCATGTTATTAATTTGGCGTCTCCTTTGTTTCCGCCTTGGCTTGGCCGAGGCAGTCTAGAGTGCGTTCCTCAACTGTGTAACGCTTCTAAGGCGTTTTGATCGCTTTGCGAGTATCAACTGCGTTGGTCGTGACCGTCGAGGTGTTCGTTTCCTGAGGGTGATTGCCATTCTCGCCGGTGTGACGGTGTCAGCCGGCGTGTGCTCCTTGTTATTGACTGCCGTGGCGTCTACCTCTTGGAGTGACTGCGACGGCGTCAAACCTCTTGGGGTGACTGCCGTGGCGTCTACTACTTGGGGTGACTGCGACGGCGCCTACCTCTTGATGGAGACTGCCGTGGCGTCTACCACTTCGAGTGACTGCGACGGCGTCAAACCTCTTGGGGTGACTGCCGTGGCGTCTACTACTTGGGGTGACTGCGACGGCGCCTACTTCTTGATGGAGACTAGCCGTGGCGTCTACCACTTGGAGTGATCTGCGACGGCGTCAAACCTCTTGGGGTGACTGCCGTGGCGTCTACTACTTGGGGTGACTGCGACGGCGCCTACTTCTTGATGGAGACTGCCGTTCTTGTCGGTATGACAGTGTGAGCCGACGTCTGCATTACTGAAAAAGACTGCCGCTCTTGTCGGTATGACAGTGCGAGCCGGCGTCTGCTGCTTCCTAGTGACTATGGGGAAAATGAACATTTTGATGGAAGACTTGGACGATTTTTCATTAGATAAAAACATGCGTCGGGGTGCCCACAGCTGTTTTGGACACCTCCGCCGCTACACAGAGTTTTCCCGAGATTACCAGTGTCCTAATGGTTTATCAAAGGCACACCTTCCCGATCGTACCGCTAGTTACATCCATGAGGTCGCCCTCCTGTTGTAAGGATAGACTTTTCCCTTTCTCTGATTTCTTTGCCACTTTGAGGGATTGCATGTTGCATCCTCTGGCAGCTATCTGGACGTTGATCACCTCGTCATTCTCGTCTTTGGAGACGAGCTTATGCGCTTCCCCCCGGTCTGAGACATACATCAGTGTTAGGGCCCGGATGGACATCACTGCGTCGGCCTCGCTCAGGGTGACTCGGCCTATGAGAACGTTGTAGGCGGACGAGCCGTCGACGACCACGAACTCAGCTAGGACATTCTTAGCCGCATTCCTTTCGCCGAACGTCACCGGGAGTCCGATTGATCCCGGTGGTACCACGCCCCCCCAGAAGCCGTATAGTGGGTTGGTGCGGGGCTCAAGTCCTTGACTTTCGGTAGAGGCCGAGGAAGCACTCCACGAACATGATGTTCGTGTACGCGCTGTGTCAATCGGGCACCTCTTGACCGGTGGTTGGATATGTCCAAATTGACTACAAGTGGGTCGCTGTGAGGAGCGATGACTCCTTCGTAGTCCTTCCTTCCAACGGTCATATCGGGGATGTTGGAAGCGGGGATCGCTGTGTTGGGCACAAAGTTGATGGCCTGATATAGCTCGTTCAGGTGTCGTTTGTGCCCATGAGCGGACCCTCCGTTCTCGTTGCCCCCGATGACAACATGGATCACTCCTATCCGTTCAAGACGCAATTTCTTACCCGCTGCGGCGTCGGTCTTTTGGCCTTTGGCAACGTACTTGCCGAGGCTCCCCTTCCGGATCGCTCTTCAATGGCATTCTTCGGATGCCTAGGCGATCGTTGGTTAAATGGCGGTGTGGCCATGGTACTCACAAGATCTTGGCTCGTGTCACCGTCACTTTTTGGCTTGGGGGTCTCTCCCACTTCGGCCCTCGTTTTTGCTCGGGCGAAGACCTCGGCGGCGATACGACGAGAGGGGTTTTATCATTATACCGCCTCTGGTGGTACGTTCCTGAACTCCACCCGGCGCCCGTCGAGTCCTGTTTCCTGGCAGATTTGTCCGACCGTGACCCCTTATTGTCACGGCGTCTTTCATCGGACCGTGATCCATTGTTGTCGCGGCGTCTTTCATCCGGGTTGTCCTCCCGGTGGCTCTTCTTTTCTGAGTGCTCGGCCTCGCTGGGGCCTACCCAGGTCTTGTGATAGTCTTCTACCTTGATGGCTTGGTCAGCCATCTTCCTGGCGGCATCCAAACCCAGGCCTCCGCACTTGATGAGCTCATTTTTTAAATCTCCCCTTGGGAGGCCCTTCATCAGCGCGAAGGCCGCCAGTTCGGGATTAATTTCTCGAATCTGCTGGACCTTTCCATCGAACCTCTTCACATAGCTTCGTAGAGACTCGCCCCCCTCCTGTTTGATAGTTAGGAGGTCTGACGTCTCCACGGCCCTTCTCTTGTTGCAAGAGTATCAAGCTAGAAAGGCGTCCCTTAGGTCGGCGTAATAGTATACCGAGCCGTCGGGAAGCCCCTTGTACCAACTTTGAGCCATCCCATGCAAAGTTGTTGGGAAAACTCGGCACCAGACCTCATCGGGCTGCTCCCATACCGACATGTAAGACTCGAAAGCCTCGGCGTGGTCGGCTGGATCACTATCTCCTTTGTATGATAGAGGTGGCAACTTGAGCTTAGTTGGCACCTGGACTTCTAGGACGTGGCGCGAGGGGTGTCGACCACGTGTCGAACGACACGCGGCGATCGGCTCCTCGCATTCCTAATCCGGCTCCTCTCCTCGTAGCGGGAAGGACTCCTTCTTCGACTTGGACTTCTTCTCCAACTCTGCCGAGTCGGACTCCTCGGCTCCTTTGGGGTAAGCCTCGTTCGTCTTTGTGGGGACGCTGTCCTCCCATGAGTGCGGGAAGGACTTAGGTCTACCACGCCCACTTTGGGCTCCCGCGACTTGACCGGGTCGGCTTCTCCTAGTGCTCTGTTCAAATTTTTCGAGTCACGTTTTGGGCCCCGGTCTCCCGGGCGGTTTCCGCCGCTCTTGTCGGCGTGACGGTGTGAGCGGCGTATTACCAATTAGGTCCAGGAGCATTTTCAGTTTTGCTACGTCAACCACATGTCCCATGATGGTGACCTGGTTGGCTGGCAGCGGCGTGTCTGGTATTATTGGCATCCCGAACTCCGGTTGGATTACTCCGCCGGTGGAGGGCTGCACGACTCCAGAATTGTTGAAGGTATCATCTTGGTAGAATGCGGTTTCGTCGGTCACGAGTGCGTCTTGTTGTTTCGACATCTTCTTAGCTTTTTGGGTGGGTTTTTGTTGTTTTTTTTTTTGTTTGGGAATGAATGTGACTAGCTTCTAGTAGCGATTTCCCCACAGACGGCGCCAATTGTTCCGGGTGTAATTCCAGAGCAAGTATTGTTACCACCCGTGGCTTGTAGAATAATGTCTTGAGCTAAATCCTTCTTTCCTTAATTGTTCCTCTCGGCCTCTCCTGCAACAATGAACGAACTGAGGGCTTGGCTTTGTGCCAAGCGTACTCACTCCGACGCTCAAGTCAGTAAACTCAAGGGATAAGTTGTTACTTGGCTGAATGTATATTGTAGAGAGATAAGGAAGATAATACCAGATGAATAGTGTTTCTTAGGTTAGGTTGTGGATCCTTTCCTCAATGAAGTTTGAGGAGTATTTATAGACTTTCACCTTTTGTCACGTAGTGGCCAAGTGGCCAAGTGGCTAGCAGGTGGAAAGACTGATCTACCCCTCGGCCGAGGGACCTATGGCAGGCCGGCGGGCCCTGTTGACTCACCGCCGAGGGGTCTTGGATATGAGTACGCGGGTATGTGTCCCGGCCGGCAGGTTGTCATGCCGAGACACAGGCTGACAGGCCGATGGGCTGCATCGGCTAGGCTGCCTAAGTCGTTGACTTGTTGTGGATATCTTTGACCTTGCTCAATATGTTGACCTGGTCAGCGGTGCAGAATATGCCCCATCAAATACAATTGGGAAGTAATATTTTTACTGTCAACTGATCAACATATATCGGTAATGATTGGCTGACTAGAGTTTGACATTACTGTCGTGCGACGGTGGTGATCAGTTGATCCCCTAGGTCATACCTATAGGGCAACACTCTTAATTGATCATTTAATTAATCGTATAACGTTACGAGTTAATTAAATTACTTGAAAATTGACGGAGGATTTTGGAAGTAAAATTTACGTGTCTCATTGAAATTTGATTAAAATGAGATACGGTCTGAGTAATCGAATTGTATCATTACTCAGATGAAATCATTGTTTAAGGAAACAATTAAATTGAATGAATTATTATAAATACAATTTGTTGTGATTTATAAATGGTAAAATATTTTGGTACAAGTAATTATGAATTACTGAGTCGATTTTTGTATATGACGTATTTTTTAATAATACGTTGATTTTTAATATGTTAAAAATACATAACAATTTTATGTGACATATGACATGTGACATATTGACAAATTTGACAAAAATAAAATGGGTTCCATTTTATGGAGGTGTCGAAATAAGGAGGAGGTTTAGGCTAATATTGTGTTTGATTAATTAGTGGAGAACACAATCATTTACCATAATTATCTAGCCATGCACACCTAGTTTACATTGTGAAGACAAACAAAGGCATGCATTGGCTCCCCTACCCTCCTCCTACCCGGTTTTCTTGACAAAGAAAGGCAAGGGTTTTTGCCTTATATTTTTGATAAAACAATACATAATTTCATTGTAAGATTCATTCATTATTCATTCATCTAAAATTTGAGTTTTAAAAAGATAAAAATACTTCCTCTTCTCTTCTCTCTCAACCGGTTTTTGGGAGATTAAAACCAAATTATTTTGGGTCATTTTTCCTACAAAATTAATATTATCTAGTATTCATAGTATTAATTTTATTAAGAGTGAGTTTTGGGTATAAATCCTTGGGAGAGATCCTACACTTGGGTCTTTGTTCATCCAAAAGGAAAGCTCAAGAACAAGAGAGAAAGGTGATCTCTCTTGTGCCCATATTAACCAAATTTCCAATGTAAGAACAAAGTTTCTTCTTTATTTTGTTTAAATGTTTGCATGCATAAGATCATTCTTTAATTTTATGACAAATTAAATTAAAACATATATGAATATGTAAGTATATAGATCTACTTTTCCTTCAGAAGGTTCCCGGGATGCGCATGAGTGGGGACAAAATGCGCTATAAAAGACCCGTGTTGATCTGTGGGCCATGTACACAGCCTGGTGAGTTATCATAAGTAACCGCTTCCGACCCGGTTTGGGCCGAGATGTTACAAAAATGACTAAAAAAAATAAATGAAAATTGAAAAAAACTATATGTAGAAGGGTAGAATGATATCAGTTAATCGTTAATTGAACCGCTTATGATCATTCAAATCGGTTAACCGCACCTTTATAACCTTTAAAAATGGTGTGGTTCAGATTTGGAGTTTGGCCTAACCAATCCACATATAAACCGAATTAAATGAGTACTTTGGTAACCTTAACTGTTTTTGAACACTCATAAACAACAAGGACCCTACTTATATTTTCTTAGACAATATTAAAAATAACAATAAGTCTATTGGATATCTTGTGACGAGTTAAATATCACTCACATGGGTAGATAAGACAAAAATTAAAGTGTCTTAAGAGTCACAAATAACTTGTGTTTTATTTAGAATAAATTATCGATTACACCCACGCTTAATCCACTCTTTTTTTTAGATTTACTCCCACGTCAAATTTTTTTATTACATTACACCCAAATTAATATCTCACGTTATAATTTGCACCCAAGGCCATTTTCAGGTAAAAGATATTATGAAGTGACGAAATTACCCCCGCATTTATAACTATCACTCAAGTTGTGACTATTGATTTACTTCCCTTCTTTCACCCGTTTAACCTAATTTCATCAAAATATTCCCCCTCCTCCCCCCCAAAAAAAAAAATTCCCCCAAAATTCCGCGATGATGGATTCCGGGAAGAAGCCTAATAGGTTTACATACAATGGGATACTCCAAGGTGTTTGCTCAATTGGAAAAGTTGATGATGCATTACTTATTTTCAAGTCGATATTTGTGGATGAGGCTTATCTAAAGCCTGATGCCGTGATTTACAACACAATGCTTTTAGGGCTTTGCAAGAAAGATTGTCTTGAGGAAGTTGTCGCACTATATGGTAAAATGGTTGCCTCAGGCATATATACAGATTTACTGATTTATACCACACTTATTGGAGCTTATTTGAAGGAGGGGCGGGTCGAGAAAGCCCTCGAGCTCTGGAAACACATAATTGACTCAAAAAATGTTCCTGATTCTCAAATCTATAGCATTTTAATTGATGGGTTTTGTAAATTACAGATGGTCAATATTGCCAAAGGTCTTTTCTTGAAATTAAAGAATGATGAAGAAGGGAATGAATGAGGAGAAGGATGAACAAATATGCTTTATAAAGGAAGGAATAAGGCTAAAATCGTTATAAATTAAATGTTTAAACCAAAAAATTTGAAAATTGACGGAAATTTGGCCTCAATCCAATATTGGGTGCAAATTATAACCTGAAATATTAATTTGGGTGTAATTTAATAAAAAAAATTGACGTGGGAGTAAATGTAAAAAAGCGGATTAAGCGAGGGTGTAATTGATAATTTATTCTTTTATCTACATAGTATAAAAGTGGAGTTTTTTAAAGAGTTCTTATTGGTTGTTGAGTTTCAACATGTGGGTCCTCCATGTTTTTTATTCTATTTAATTACTCTCTTTCCTCAACCCAATTTCTCTTACTTCTATCTCATATTCCTATTTTAACTACTTATGTTTAATGTCATAATTTATATAAAACGTTGCAATTTACATACATCCAACTGGTCTAACATGTCAAATACCTAAAATAAAATTCTAATAAAAAACGGTTGTATATTATATGATATTCAAATTTAATATTTATCAAATATTCGAATCTCCAAATTTGACTATTTATATTGTCACGGTATTGAACACTTAATCACACTCAATTATATGCTCATGTATCTAATAACAGCGCCTACTATTACGACCTGTACTTTTTGTGTACGGGTATTAAACTAGTTTAACCCGTTAATGTACGGGTATAAAAACTAGTTTAACCCGTTACAAACTTGTGATAGAGGTTGTCGGTTACACATGAAAATTTGTGAAAAATGAAAGACCTGGACTCAAAACGTACATGATAACGACAACCATGGAAAAATCGTTCTCGGGGCAATCAATTTAATTGCTGGCACAAATCAAGTCACTTTTACTCACATGCAAATTACAGCCACTCCAACTAAGAAATTAAAGTTCGAAAACGACACAAAATGGCAGAAGTTACGACGGTCGCCAACACAAGCCTAAAGTTTAAGGTCACAAGAGAAGTGCCCAAGCTGGTTCCGCCAGCTCGGGCAACTCCCTATGAATACAAGGTACTATCAGCAATCAATGAACATGAAATCCATCAGCTCCACACCCCAGTAATTTTAGTCTATGGGAACGATGAGCATACCGGTGGCGTTGCACTAAGAGGAAAGGACCCGGCAAAAATGGTAAAAGAAGCGATGGCCAAGGCATTGGTGTTGTACTACCCCTTAGCGGGGCGGTTAAGAACCCATAGCGAGAAGAAAGTGGTGGTGGAATGCAACGGAGAAGGGATTATTTTCATCGAGGCGGATGCAGATGTCACTCTTGAGGAAATTGGTGACCCAGTTTGTCCTACATTACTCTGCTTGGAGGAACTTGTTCCTGGCTCTTGTGGTTTATTTGATTGCCCTTTGCTTCTGCTTCAGGTACACGTGATGTACATATACTTTGTTTTATTTTTGTTTTACTTCAAATGGATTATTTACATTTTTTATTCTTTTATTATAAGTATTCTAATAAAACGTAAATAATTTGTGGCATAGGACGGTCGGACGGAGTATTAGTTTATGTTTATACTACCTCTACTTTCTAAACTACTAACAAACATCCATTCTCCTCAAGTGTCAATCATTTAAGTTACGCAATTTGAATTAATATCCATTTATGTAATTATGTGGTAAATAGCATATGAAGTCTAAAGACCTGGTCTAACACTCGTTTCTACCGAGTACTTCATACGCCTAGTGGCAGTTCTAGAATATGGGCGTAAGGGTGTATTTGTGTTCTTTTTTTACTACTCACTAGTTAGGGATGACAATGGATAGGGTCTGGGTCGGGTTCACCCAAACCCGGACACGGACCCGAGATTTTCCCTTTGGACCCGTACCTGATCCAACCCGCAAGGGTCTAAAATTTGAGGACCCATACCCGGACCCTATGGGTAAGGGTCGGGTCTGGCTCTACCTGCGGGTCCGAGTTTCAGTCACTTTAATAGCAGAATTAACAGTTATGAGGTCTATAATATTAAAAAAAATCATACTACTTTAACATTATGAGTTTATTAATCTCTTCTGTACACTGCCAAATCCAATACACGTACCAAAGAGATTAAGAAAGACAAAGAAGACCTAAATTAATTTTACCTCCAAATACATGTGAAAGAATCAAACTCGGAACCCTAAAATCAATACCGTACTTGATAGCCGTCTCCATCTGACCGTCGGTGGCTGCCGTTAATAGTGGTTGCCGGTCGCCGCCTATTAGAAAGATGGTTGCCTGTGGTGTACACTGGTGTATCAATGCTGTGGTGGTGGTGGTTTCCTTGTGTCAGTGGTGGAGCGGTGGTAAGAGTTTGGTTGAGTTTTATCACTTTATGGGATGAGGGAAGAGGAAGAGACTTTAGTTGCTTTGGTTTGTACGGTCTTCCAGTATGAATTTGGAGAAGTTGTGATTTTTTTTTTTTTAATAAAGGGTCTAAGGGTCGGGTATGGGTCTCATAACTTAGACCCAGACCCGGTCCCGAAATATTTTTTTAAGACCCATACCCGGCTCATACCGATTGGGCCTGAAAAATGAGACCCATACCCGACCCATTAGGGTCCGACCCTCAGGGTCTGGGTCGGGTCCCGACTCACTGTCATCCCTACTCACTACGTCTAAATTATTTATTTACCTTTTATTAAAATATCTCTCATAAATAATATAAACTATAAACAAATAATTTGAAGTCAGGACATACATGATTAAACTAAAGTTCATAAACTTCTACGGTAAGAATGTTCAAGGTTTGAAATCAATGAACAAGGACACCAAAGAGCCAACTAGAAAAAGGCAAATGGTAGGTGGACTCCAGATTTAGAGGCCTTTTAAAAAATACTCCGTAGTTTGTACCCTCCGTTTTTTAATGATATTCTCACTTTATAACAAATACTCTCTCCATCTCAAAATAATCTACACAAGATTTTGTATGATTTTTAGGATCAAACTTTTAAAATTCTACTCTGAAATAAGCATGAAAATAATTAAATGTAATTGCTAAATCGCACAAAAACTTTTACTATATCCTATGCATTTTGTCAATTTTTTCCAATCCTACCCTTTCTCTTTAAAAAAGTAAAAAAAATAAAAATAGGAAATCCTAAACTACCGTCTCCTTCCCCCGACCCCTTCATCACCCTAACCACGCCTCCCAGCAGCCCTCCCGCACATCTACCTAACCCCGTCCTCAATTCATTATCGCGTGTTGAACCGATGGTATATGCGCTCGAGTCGTCACCGGTGGTCTGTGGGCCCAACTGTCGTCGTCTTGTCATCGAACGCACCCCCGTCCCCAACCTCTGCGCGACGACCCAACTCCCCTTCCCAGTACCCGCAATCGGTGGTGGTATGGGGCTGCGGGTTAGTAAATTATCCCATTCCTGACAATCAAATCAACATCGCGGTTATGTGGCGTTTGAGTGTAGGATGTTATGGCGGCGTCGGCTCGGAGATAAGGGTGTGGTGAGGTGGTCGGCGACAAGGGGCTGGTGGTGGGGGAGGGTGACGATGAAAGGGGTATACCGGAATAAAAGGGGAAAATGCGCGGGATTGAGTAAATTGGTGAGCGGAGTTTAGCAAGTCTCTAAGTGAAAGAGTTAATTAGATTTTACTCTCTTTTAAAAATCCACTTTTTTAAAATTACTCCTTTTTGAAATGTTTTTTCCTAAAATTACTCCCTTAAGTTAAATTTTACCTAAAACTGCTTCATGACTCCAACATAAGTGATTTATTTCGTCTGCTTTTTAACTTATTCCGTTTGTATCTTAACCAATTTATACTTTGAAAGGTATAACTATGTAGACAAATATAGGGAGAGTTCAAAAAAAGACGAAATAAGTCACTTAAGTTGAATGTTGAAACAATTTTAGGTAAAAATGCAATTTAAAGGAGTAATTAAAAATCTAATTAAAAATTAAAGATAATAGTTTTAAAAAAGTGAATTTTAAAAAGAGTAAAATCTAATTAAAATTCTAACATGGTAAAATAATATTTACAAAGTGAATCAATCGAGTGAGTTTGAACTTAACACATTTGCATTTCAAGAGTTTATTTCCACAAAACCACTCCCTCTAAAAATGATAATTTATCCACCAAAGTTTGTACCAAATTCGTCAACATGATAATTTATCCACCAAAGTTTATTTACTCTTTACATTTAAGGTTATTTCATAAGAATAATCCATTTTAAAGATGGTCTGCTTAAATTAATCCATCATTTAAGTAGTTTGAATTTAATCCCTCGGATCCCCCCTTCCTTCCAGAACAAAACTCACTTAATTTTTTTACCTGTTTTAGAAGGTCACCTTTTCCTCCCTTTTCATTTAACTCCCAGATCTTACCCACTCGATCCACGGCAAACACTGCTGTGTGGTGAACGAAGAATAAAGAGTGAAGTTGGTGAAGTTTAATGGTGGTCTGGTAGGTTTATGGTGAATTGACGCGTGGGAAAGTGAACAGCTGCGCTGGTGGTCGGATAGAGTCAACGCCGAGGAGTGACCGCATGAGGAGTGGTGGTCGAAGGGAGGACCGCCGATGGTCGACGGAGGAGTAATAAACGGAGGAAGAAGAGATGAATTAGGAGTTTTTTTTTGGAATTAGGGTAAGAATTAAGGTGTCTTAACCCTTAAAATCATAAGGGTAACTTGTTGTTTAGGTTGCCAGTCACTCTAGTGTGTTATGGGAAAGAATGAGGAATTAAATTCGGATTACTTAAAGGATGGAGTAATTTAAGCAGGCCACCCATAGGATGAATTATTCCTATGAAATAACCCTTACATTTGCTAGTGCACTTCAGCACTTGTCGTACTACACACTCCCTCTAAAAATGACGTCTCTGTATACGCCATTGAATTGAACTTACAGTTGGTTTTACTCAGACGGGTTATTTTGGTCTGAAGCAATAACACTTGATTTTGTAACCATTTTACAGCCAAATGTGACCACTTTTGAAAAATAAGTTATCATTGGCTGTAACACTAAATGTACCATTGTGGTTACATTTAACCATAAAATAGTCACATATTCTCGTCTGAAGTTTCAGACGAAAAGTGGCCATCTGAAACAAGAATTTACATTGAACTTATCCTAAATTTAACTATATAATTGAGCTTTCAAAATAGTCGTTTACATCAAGGGAGCGGGTCGAGGAGCAATGGCGTACTTGTCAATACAAAGTCTCTAGTACAAAGTTCAATTACAAAAGGTGGGGCGACATCCCACTCAAAACATCCATTAAGCATGCTCGAGTCCAAAACGGAAAAGTAGGCAATGGCATCCGCGACGCAGTTGGCCGATCTTCTCTCAAACACAAGCTTCAAACGGGGTTAGTCCTTCAAAAGGTCCTTACACTCGAGAATTATGCTAGAAAAGTTACCACACGGGGCGTGCGTCCTTATAATAGAATTCATGGCAGTAATACAGTCGGAAGCAACCAAGAAGTTATTCACATAAAGACAAGATTGTCGCAAACCCTCCCTAATAGCGAGCACTTTACAAAAAGGGTTAGGTGCAAACAAACGGGTAGACCAACTAGTAACCCAAGAACCAAAACTATCTCTAGTGACACACCAAACTAGCACAAGAAGAGGGAGAGGAGAAAGTCGCATCAACGTTGGTCTTTAACCAACCAAGCGGTGGGGGAGCCCAGCTACTAGGGTAGTAAGAGGCCACGTGTGGGGAGGAAAATGAGGGAGGGGGGGTGAGTGAGACGCAGTCAATGGCGCACACCCAGGCCGAGGCTTGGGTAGACACCGAGTCACCTAACTGGCGGGGGTAAAAGGGGGTAGTAAAGGAGAGGGTTAGGTCACATCACCTCTACCAGAGGCGCCAAATGAGGAAAGAGAATAAAGTAATCCAGGTGGGGTTAGTGGAGGTATAATTATGAAAGATCCACTACTTAAGGTCGGAAGTATAGAAAGATTGACTGGCATTAACAATGGACAACACACTATAAGCAAAACTACAGTCACGAAGTACATGAAGTGAGGATTCAGGAAGGGAAGGGTTTAAGAACAGGGAGCAAGATTAAGAGGGTAAGATGTTCTTGTGAAAGAGGGAAACTTTGTGTGGGATTTTGACCGACCACACTAACCAAATAAACAACTTAATTTTTGGTTGTGAGGTGACATCCCACAGCTATATCAAGTCAACGGAAAAGCGGGGTAAGTTGGGGATATGGTCAAAGAGAGAGTGATAGGCCTCTAAAGAGAACTTGTTTTTAGGAGCAAGAGAGGTGGTGAAAACATTTGGTCGAGGGGATGATGGGATGGAAACAGAGATAATTTCATAGTATATAGGCTCCGAAAGTACAAAATCAAAGGCGTCGATCGACCACCTTCCATCGACAATGATTAAGCAAAGTTTGGCTGTAGAGGAGTGGAGACTAAGAGGGCCAGAGATGACACTTATAAGGGGTCCAAGGCTAAACCACATGTCATCCCACAACTAAATAGAGGATCTATCACCAGTGAACCTTGTAAGATGGTTCCTAAGGATGGGCCACCCATTCCTTAGGTTTTTCCAAATCTGGGAGTCGTTTCTAAAGGAAAGGGGGGAGTAAGGTATTTGCTCTGGACAGCTCTAAAAGCAAAGAACGAGTTGTCCGCGAGAAGCTTCCAATATTATTTTGTCGAGAAGGTGTCAGTAAGTGGTTTGGCAACCTTAATCCCAAGTCCGCCAAGTGGGAGAAGGTGAGTGACCATGTCCTAGTTGGCTAGGTGAAGCTTATTAGGCGAATGGCTAGTCCAAAGGAAGTTCCTAGTGATTTTATCGATATCTAGAAGAATAGAAAATGGGAGACAGATGCATTGTATGGCATGGGAAATGATGGCATTAATGGTGGATTTAATTAAACACAACCTCTCGGCCCTAAACAAGACGCAAGATTTCCATGTGGCGAGTTTTGAATGGATGTTATCAATGATGAAATAAGGTCAGCTCTCTTGGGTTTTTTCCCAAGGAGAGGAAAATCCAAATAAGTACCCAAGCTCTTTGCTCTCTTTATACCAAGAGCATTTTCAAAAAAGGTGATATCGTCAAGGTGAGTCTTTTTAGAGAAAATGATTTTTCTCTTAAGGCGTTTGATTTTTTGTCCCGAAGAAGAGCAAAAGGAGAGAATCATGTCTTGAAGAGCACAAAGATTTTTTTTCAAAGATCTGCCAAAGACAAAGATGTCATCAGCAAAGAGGCGATAGGAGAAAGAGGTTCCACCTTTCCCGAGGGAGGAAGGCATCCACTCATTATCACAACAGGATTGATGAAGATGTGGATGATGAAGATGTACGGAGAGAGAGAGTCTCCTTGTCTAATCTCTCTAGAAGGGAGGAATGTAGTCAACGGCGACCCATTAAGATTCACATGAGCGGAAATAGTGGAGATGTAGCTCATAATCAGAGCAATGGCATTAGGATCAATATTGATAGAGATAAGGCAGGTTCTAATGAAGTCTTATTCAAGACGATCGAAGGCTTTCTTGAGGTTGAGCTTGAGGGCGAACCAGCCAACCTTGCTTTTGGAGGAGTGCATGGAGTGAAGGGTCTCCGATGCAATAGTGAAATTAGTATCGGTTCCCCTCCCAGGGATAGAGCTGCCCTAGTTGAGTGAGATGATATTATGTATGTATATGTAACACCCCCATACTCCAAGTGACTTACCAGGACCACTCAGGTATAAGGATGCCACCATCTCGGTTACCCGAGGCATGATATTCATAAGACAATAACGAAACAACTTTAAAAGAAAATAAAGTTTAAAGTGATTACATAGCAATACCAAACTGATAAAGAGAAATACAAGACTCTCAGACGGTCTACTGCTAAAACTATTAAAGCTATAAAACATCGTCGACACGAAGAAGACTTCTAATCGCCACGTGATGACTCATCCCGGCTATCCCATACGCGTCATACCATACCGCTCAATAATCGCTCACCACCCCCGAATGAATCACCACGCTTTTTAAAACATTTAAACGGGGTCGACTAATCACACAACTCAATATATCAACAATAAAATAAACAGATGACTTAACCGTCACACACACACACAATCACACCAATCCCAACAATCTCAATCACCGATCGTCCACTGGACCACCGCCACCGATGAGGAACCGCAGCCGTACCCACCAAATCCCCGCTCCTCATAATGAGCGATAACCCCGTCCATTAATGTGCACATCCCTTCGTGGCGGGTTCCACGGAATAGCGAAACTAGGGGCGTGAAGCCACTCCCGCAAGTGACCCCACTCGGTAGAGGCCACGCCTCGCGAACCATAGACAACGATCACAACCACAATCACAATACAATTACTATATCAAACAACCAAACACAACACATCAACCAATATCCCATTATGGGACTAATACTGAGTAGGAAATCCTACCTGGAAAGCACAACAGTCAGACGGTATCAACAGCTGTATCAAAAAGGCTCTTCTACAAAACCTCCTCCTATCAAACAAACACATAAACACTACCAAATCACAATCTACACAAAACCCCCAAATCCCCATATTAGGGTTTAACCAACTTAAAGGAAAAACAGTAAAAAGGGTACATAGATCTTACCCTCGACGCAAGGATCTCAACGGTATAACCAACGATGAAATCCGACACCTCTAGCTCCGGGATTTGCTAATGATGCGATGACAGACGAACTACGTAACTCCTTTTCTCCTCACTTAGGTTTTAGAAAAGATAAAAGAAACTAAGAAAAGTGACGGACAACCTTTTATACTTATCTCGCATCATTTAACAAAACCCGACAAAACATCCCCCGTAAACCGGCTACTCGATCGAGTAGCTAAGGTACTCGATCGAGTGCCCCCTTACTCGATCGAGTATCTTAGTTACTCGATCGAGTACCCAACAGGTCAGAAACTATTTTAAAACGCAACTCACCCTTACTCGACAGAGTAAGGCCTACTCGATAGAGTACCCAAAGACTCATAAATACGGAGTATTACAGTCTTCCCTCCTTAAAAAGAACTTCGTCCCCGAAGTTCAACCCATACTCAAAAACAAACATACTAACTCGATCAAGACACAACAACCAACTAAGAACTCAAAACAAAACCCCAACCGACCAAACATGAAACCATGAACGCTTAACACCAACTCCACCAACTATACTTAACTCCACAACATGTCTCACGATATCGTATCAACTACATCATATTCTCTCTCGACACCAACTCCGAACACCACCAACTACTATCCTCTAACGCTGCTAGCTCCATAGTATCATCCACTATCAAATCCAAAATCAAGACACTCATAGACATCAAACAAAATGTTACATTCTACCACCCTTAAAAGGAACTTCGTCCTCGAAGTTTACTAACACTCATAAACATCATCATCCAATCACAACACCGGTGAAATATTATCACACTCCTAAACATCGAACTACTACAAGCACGGTCATGACCTTTAACAAAATTAACCACAACACGAATCAACCTTTTATTCGACATCAAGATTCAAACTTCCAAATATATTACCATATGCACACCCATCAAAATCTCTTTTATCGCATCCTACTTCTCTTAAGATAAATGTTACGTCCGCGTAACTCGCTAATACTAAATCCTAGATATATCTTTTCATTATCCTCATCACCATCGCATGTCAAAGATAACCACCTATAATCTAAACACTCGCCATGGACATATCCAAGGCTCTCTTACTTAAACAACTCTCATACTTCACTTCACTCGTCACACCACCTAACCTATACCACAAAATCCTTAGCTTAACCCAAAACTTCACTTGTTCCCTATTACCGCAACATGACACACCTCTCTATATAAACTATCTAAAACGCTTATCGGCAAAAGCATAACTCACGATCTACACTTGTTACGTACACTCACACTAGATCCTCAAGTTCCTTTCTTTCATTACTGCAAGACTTATACATAACTTAACACGACACTTATTATTTAACACCCTACACTCACTGTCTCAACAAAGGATTATGAACTACCTGCATATATCAGATCATTACCACACATGTTCTACGAATCACTTGCCATGACTATGACTACCGATGCCTCATCTTAAAACAAGATCAAAATTATCAGAATAATTTCTCACAATTGTGTCCCATCAACAGACTGTCACTATATCATGACAACAACGAAAACATGTACAACTCTCTTTCATATCATACTCTACCCTCATTACAAAACTTAACTGGTAAGAAATATCGATAACAAAACAACTGTCTACCTGTACAAACTGAAACTCACAGGAAGCAACATCAAACAAAACAACAATCTATGTATAACTGGTATGCACTTTCGAAAACTCGTATCATAATCATCCCGCTTACTCCACCACAACCGGTGACGGCATCACAACACCGTCACCAACAACCGCACCGCAGTGCGAAAATACCCGCATCACAACACGAAGTACCGTGCCCGGATCACCACCCGAGGCACCACAACCGCACCGATAGACATCACAACTTACTCAAACTCATAAACACTGACTCAGCATAACTTCTCAGGCAAGAAAAACTTACTCAAATCCACTTTATTAAATCACAACGCAACATATTTTATGAATTAAACAGATAATAACCTCATGAATATCATTTCTACCATTTCACGGAATACGCATGTGTTATCAATACACATAAAATTATAACTAGCCATGCCAAATCAATCAAATTATTACCTTTTTAGCCTCATTCCATCGATCGTCATTACCCTACATATATCACAAACATTCATATAACAACTTTATAACTATCACACCATACCGCTTCTCGTGAGGTCAGAACCTCACACACAAACATTTATACACATCATAGACCCATAATCACATCCAACTAGTCAATCCTGATCACGTAAGTTACCACTCGATAAAGGTTACCTGTCGCCCGAGCTTAACTCATATGCCCCTCATAACATATTTTCCCATTCGCATAACCATCACCTCATGCCATATCATTAATATTCAACCACTAGCGCTCGCCTCGTATAACCACATCTTACCTCCTTTACAACCATACATATCAATCCGGCCTTTGTAAAATCAACCTCTCTAGGATTGCTGTCTTTCTTATCTATCATCACCCTTAACCACTAGTGACAACACCACAATACCACCACTGCTCGTATATCAAACCTCTTACACTCGTATCAAAACAACACGGTTTTTCTCCTATCTTTGGTTAACATCCCCAAATAAAGAACATCAAACCCATCAACAAAATTACCTCAACATTATTCCCAATACTATCTTAATTGTATCGTCATCTAACTATCCACCAAAAATCTCATATCGTGTAAATACTCCACCAACTCCTACTCCCTTAATTCCTCGAAACTCATTATTAATCATGTTGTCCTGAAGCTCCCATATAACTATTAACTAACATCCTCATGATAATATCACACATTTCGATGATTCCTTACCTTTATATCACATAACTCCGGTGAATATTTTCTCAGCTTACTTTTATCCTTCTTTTCTCTTTATACTCAACAATTCCATTTAATATCTCAACTCCTTATTACTTCTACCTAACCCTTTAGTGCTCCAATTACCTTCTCATTCCGCCAAAACTTAAATCCCATTATTTCATGTCGATATCATCTCACTCTTTCTTACCATGGATCTTCTCTTATTATGCTATCGCTCACACTTGTCACTAACCTATCCATAAAATCAACGTTCACTGTTTAAACAACTTCATTTGTAACACCCCCATACTCCAAGTGCCTTACCAGGACCACTCAGGTATAAGGATGCCACCATCTCGGTTACCCGAGGCATGATATTCATAAGACAATAACGAAACAACTTTAAAAGAAAATAAAGTTTAAAGTGATTACATAGCAATACCAAACTGATAAAGAGAAATACAAGACTCTCAGACGGTCTCTTCGCTAAAACTATTAAAGCTATAAAACATCGTCGACACAAATGAAGACTTCTAACGCCACGTGATGACTCATCCCAGCTATCCCATACGCGTCATACCATACCGCTCAATAACCGCTCACCACCCCCGAATGGATCACCACGTTTTTAAAACATTTAAACGGGGTCGACTAATCACACAACTCAATATATCAACAATAAAATAAACAGACGACTTAACCACACACACACAATCACACCAATCCCAACAATCTCAATCACCGACGTCCACTGGACCCGACCGCCGATGGGGGACCGCACCGCACCCACCAAATCCCCGCTCCTCATAATGAGCGATAACCCCGTCCATTAATGTGCACATCCCTTCTGTGGCGGGTTCCACAGAAGGCGAAACTATGGCGTGAAGCCACTCCCGCAAGTGACCCCACTCGGTAGAGGCCACGCCTCGCGAACCATAGACAACGATCACAACCACAATCACAATACAATTACTATATCAAACAACCAAACACAACACATCAACCAATATCCCATTATGGGACTAATACGAGTAGAAATCCTGCACCGGAAAGCACAACAATCGAGACGGTATCAACAAATTGTATCAAAAAGGCTCTTCTACAAAACCTCCTCCTATCAAACAAACACATAAACACTACCAAATCACAATCTACACAAAACCCCCAAATCCCCATATTAGGGTTTAACCAACTTAAAAGAAAAACAGTAAAAAGGGTACATAGATCTTACCCTCGACGCAAGGATCTCAACGGTATAACCAACGATGAAATCCGACACCTCTAGCTCGGGATTTGCTAATGATGCGATGACAGATTTAACTACGTAACTCCTTTTCTCCTCACTTAGGTTTTAGAAAAGATAAAAGAAACTAAGAAAAGTGACGGACAACCTTTTATACTTATCTCGCATCATTTAACAAAACCCGACAAAACATCCCCGTCAGAACCGCTTTACTCGATCAAGTAGCTAAGGTACTCGATCGAGTGCCCCCTTACTCGATCGAGTATCTTAGTTACTCGATCGAGTACCCAACAGGTCAGAAACTATTTTAAAACGCAACTCACCCTTACTCGACAGAGTAAGGCCTACTCGATAGAGTACCCAAAGACTCATAAATACGGAGTATTACAGTATAGTTTAAGACGGTTGACAATAATGGGCTGAAAGTTAGTAATGGTTTGAGGGGAAGGAAATTTTGGGATGAGAGCTATAGTAGTCTTATTGATTTGAGGCAGGGACAACTTTAGTGATTATGACCTCTTGGATGAAGGGGATAATGTCAGCCTTGACAATGTCCCATCACCTTTTGAAGAAGCCAACTTAAAAGCCGTCAGGCCCTGCTGGGCCTTTAGAGCCAGGATAAAAGCGGGCAAGGCGGATTTCTTCTTCGGAAGGAATGATAAAGATAGTGATGGCCAAGTAAAGCAGGGGTGGGGAAAAGTTCACAATCACTTTCTCAGAGGCGAAGAGTTTAGTGAAAAATAGAGGGATGTGGGAATTAAGAGCGTCATGGCCTGAGATTACCAGGCCTACATCATTGGTCAGAGAGAGATCGGAATACCAATAAGGCTTCGACAAAGGGTCACCGACTTTTGAAAGAAGGAGGTACTGCGGTCACCGTCAATTAACCAATTAATCTGGGACCTATCTTTCCAGTAATGGTGTTCAAGGTCCAAGATACAATTGAGCTCGGAGGTGAGAGAGTCATTTAGATTGAGAAGGAAGGCGGGGCTATGGTGAAAGTAAATCTCTCTTTGGATGTAATCAAGATTCTTTTTCTTTTTGAAATGTTTCCAAAAGTTACAGAAGCCCAATCAGTTAGAGTGAAGCTTAAGTGTGTAAGCTTGGCAAGGACAGTGTCACTAAGAGTGGGCCAGGTTCGAGACATAAAGGGGGTAAGAGTTGGGTCACAAAGCTAGAAAGGATGAAACTTGAAAGGCTTGCTTAAGGGGGAATACTCAATAGTGGACTTGAGGATAATAGGGCAATGGTCGGAAGAAAGACGGATTAAGTGATAGTTATGGAAGTTTTGATAATGGTCCATCCACATTTGATTGACCCAAACCCGATCAAGACACTCTAAAATAGGGGCGGTGTGATGCTTATTAATCTAAGTGAATTTCGGTATGGAGAAACCAATATCAATTAAATTGTAGGAATCAAGGGTCGATTTGTAAAGGTCAGCTCTATTGAGTTTAATACCATGACCTCCCAGCTTTTCAAAAGCACAAGTGACTTCGTTGAAGTGCCCAATACATATCCAAGGCATAATTTGATTGATGGAGAGGTTAATAAAGTTTGTCCAAAGGTTACGACGAAGTCTAAATTAGGACTCGCATAAATTGCGGAAAGCAAAAAATTAAAGTTAGAAGAAGGTACCTGAACCACCACATTGATAACTTGATCGGCTTTGGTGAGAAGAGTAACCGCTCCATCTCTCGCATTCCAAAGAATGATAATGCCACCTGCTGAAACCAATCAAATCCAGGACCTCAAATGAGTAAAAAGAGAGCGAACGCACGATGGTAAGGGGGTTGGGAGATCTGACTCTAGTTTTAGAGAGAATCACAATGGCAGGTTTGTGAGCATTAACAAGGTAAGATAGGTGAGTAGTAAAGGAAGCGCTAACGATGCCACGACAATTCCAATAGAGAATATTCATGCCAGCAGGGAGTAGGTAAGAATTAATTGGCTCGGCTTAAGCTCTCGGACTGTCTGCGTCCTCTACCATGTCTAGCTCTCGTCCTAGACGTAGCTCTTTATAGCTTGCGATTGGACTTGCAAAGAGTCATTAGCATCTGCCTGTGACCCAAGTCTGGTACTTGATCCCAACTGATCAACACGCCCACCTTCCTCATTCGTAGTGCAGTTCTGAAAGCCACTACCGAGTTCGTGAAGCTCGCAACTAAGAGGTCCTTGGAAGTTAGCTCAACAAATAAACCCTTCATAATTGAGGCAAGATAGACATAAGGTCCATCAGGAATTGTAGTTCCGGTGGAACGACCAAAAATGGGTACAACATGTGCCATTCCCGGAGAAACCACATCAAGAAGCAATGGATGACCCGTGGCAGGATTTTGGAGATCTGCGATATCTGGGGGGTGGGCAGGTGCTATGCACCCCATTTGCATCCAGGAATTGACAAGACAGATGTTTAGGCAACATAGCGGTGGATTGTAGGGGTTGGCCAGAATGGATCGAATGCTTGGGACGGTTACCTAACGCGAGACGAGGCGATGCTCATAGATAAAAAGGTTGTTTCGCTTATTGGGACGCTCATTTAGTTAAGTTATAGTACTAAGGATGGATCTTCTACCGTCTACGGAATCCTCCCTGAGTCCATATCATTTCATAATGTTTCTTGCTTCGGTCCGAAGCATTGATTCCCCCACGGCGACTGACCGGCAAGTAGAAATCATTGTCTACAGGTTAATAACTTGCACATATTAAAAACAAATATGTAAAAATACGACTTAAACACTCAAATAAGAAAAATGAAAACAAATAATAAAGGAACGGAACGAGTTGAGTATATATCAATAATACAATATTTGGATGCTACTAGAGGTGGCAATCGGGTCAATCGGGTCGGGTTTGGGTCGGGTCAAGTCGGGTCCGGTCATATCGGGTCATCCACCCCTTTCGGGTCAGGTCGAGTCGGGTTCGGGTCATTCTCGGGCCGGGTCATTTCGGGTCAAATGATGTTTCGGGTTTGGGTCGGTTCATTATCGGGTTCGATTACTTTATCACATTACTTCAATTTTTGACCATTAAATTTAGTTTTTAAGCATTATTTGGTTTAATTACTTCATTATTAAGTCAAACATAACAATCTAATTACAAAATCACTTTCATTTTGATCAATATTAAGCTTAATAATTATCGGTTCATCAATTTAATCAGGTCAGTATCGGGTCGGGTCAATATCGGGTCGGGTCTGGGTCGGGTTCGGGTCACTGATCATCAGATCAAGTCGGGTTACGAGTCATCATCGGGTCGGGTTGGTTCGGTTTCGGGTCACTGGTCATCGGGTCATGTCGGGTTACGTGTCATCATCGGGTCGGGTAGGTTTTGGTTTCGGGTTGCAATATTCTCGGGTCGGGTCGGGTCGGGTTTGCTCGGGTTCGGGCCGGGTCATTCGGGTCGGATCAGACTTGTCAGCTCTAGATGGCGTAGATGCTACGCCATAATATCGTAGTATCCATAAATTTAATTTAGTATTTTCACAGGAATAATCCGAACTATAGGTGTCCTTCTTATATTAATCCAAACTTCAATACAACTCAATTTAATCCCTCCTATTCTCCTCCATTCCTTAATCAGACTTAGTTAATTTTTTTTACCGGCTATATCGGAAGGAGATGGGTAAGCAGAGAAGAAAGACAATGAATTAACTAAGAGGTAAATAAAGAAGGTATATAAGTTACTTGATATAGCTATTAAAAAAATTAGCTAAGTCTGATTTGGAAAAGGAGGATAGGAGGGATTAAATCGGATTAAGTTAAAATTTCGAGTAATATAAGAAGGGCACCTATAATTTGGATTATTCCTATTAAATAATCCTTTAGGTAGTGTTTAGAGACGCGAAATTGATTTTATTTTCATGATTTCAAATGTAGAAATCAAAATGTTTGAATTCAATTCCAAATCCAATTCCAAAAGTTCGTTTGGGTAACCCATGGAATTGGAATTGGAATTGGGCGGGATGGAAATGGGTCGACGTAATCGTAATTTTTTAATTTGAAATATTAAATATTTTCATGAAATATTTTTGCAATCCGAAAAAATATTATAAATAAAAATATTGCGAGCGAAATTTGCATTAAAAAAAACGTAAATAATCATGGATTTGAAATAACTAGAATATGGTAGGGATTTGAGAGACTTAAGTTTTAACTTGGTTGGAATTGGTAAGAAATTAAGTGATTCCAATTCAAAATGTGTCAATTATAAAATTCAATTCCAATTCTAGGTTGTCAAACATGTGATTAATACTTCCTCCCATCCGCACCAAAGGGATTCTGATTCTTTATCACACTTGTTTAGACACGCGTTTTGAACGTCGCATATCTTTAGTTACACTTTATTAAAAATTATAAAAATTTGATATTCTTATAAAGATTCATGATTTATAAATCAAACAAGATCTCACATGGCTATATTTTATCTTATAGATTAAGAATAATATCAAAGATTCCCTACGACCATAAATAGTGCCAAAAAGCAACTGTAACCTTTAGTCTGGATGGGAGAGAGTATATTATATAGTCCATAATATAGAGTATATGCACATGTAATGTATGGAAATGGGAACATGGTCGTGACCCACCATCATCATATATAGGTCCAATTAGATGGAATTGGTCGTACAAGCATATTGGGCCAAACTGAAACTGGATATTTTCTCAACTCTAAACAGGTGACAAGACTAAAATGTGGCGGATTCATACTAGCACTCCGTGTTAATCACGTTATTATGGCAGATGCAAGAGACCTGTTCCAATTTATGAATGTCGTGGCGATGCTAGGGCGTGGAGCAGAGTATCCCCTAATAAAACATGTCTTGCCGTGTCACCTTCGTATTGCCCGAGTTCCCACCTGCGTGAACCACAAGTACGGCGGGACGGATATTCAACTTTATCACTTGGTTCACAAGTCATTTTTCTTTGGTACGTTTCTGTGAGGCTTCTAACCAAAAGTTTAAGCTGATGGTTAGAGGACCCAGAATGCTTTTATTCTCTTAACAGTTTTCATGTAATGAACGTGTTCTGTTCAGCGATAGGACGTACTATTTCACATGTTTACAAGTGTCGAGCTAAATTTTTAACACAATGAAGTCAAGTAAGACCATTGAATGTATACAACAAACTATCTCTGTCGATATCTTTATATACGATAATACCAAAGACGTTAAATAGACATGCATCTACTTGACGGTGGTTTTATTAGGAATGTCGCTATCTCATCTTCCAAATCAAATGTCAATAACAGGGCCCAATGAAATGGCTACCATTCGACGTTGTCTACCTGCTCACTTGAGATCAGCATCAAAATTCGAGGTGCTCACATCATACATATGGCAGAATCGAACAACCGCCCTCAATCTAGCCGCAAACGAGTTAGTTCGCCTCAGGTTTTCTGCCAATGCTATCGCTTATTCCAACGTCATAACCACTGCAGGGGAGCTCTCCGCTAACTCCTTAGGGTACGCCTTAGAATTAGTGAAGAAGGCAAATGCCGGTGTCACTGAAGAACACATTAAATCAGTAGCTGATCTCCTGCTCGTCGACGTGTCCTGGGTCGAGTTTAATCAGTTCGATTTCGGGTGGGGATTACCTGTTTACGGTGGTAATGCTGAGAACGGGTATGATACAGTATCCGGATTTAAGAGCAGTTATGTGGCTGCAAACAATTGGTTGGGCGAGAATGGGATTATGGTTCCTATTTGTTTGCCTAAATTGGCTATGGATACATTTGTTAAGGAATTGAATGGATTTTTTACAAAGGGTTCGGTTCATCCGGTTGCTAATGCCAAATCCTCTGCTGTCATTTCTTCTTCATTATGAAGATGAAAGTTTGAATTGTATTTTTTTTTTTTTTTTGGTACAAAGGTTTTAATTGTATAAATAAAGATAAATATTGTGCACTTTTATCAAAAAAAATATATATATAAATATATATATATATATATATATATAGATTTGGGATCCTATGAAACCACTAAGTATAATGAGAATCCATTAACCACTACTACTAATAATAATACTACGGACGACATTAGACTTTATTTTGTTTGAAACCTACGCGCACCCCCAAACTCTTCAATCTCATTCATTTTCCTAATTTCACTTTCTCACTCATCTCTCCTTCTCTCTCTTCGACCATCACCCTCTCCGTCATCCTTTCCTAAATTCGTGCTCTCCGATCATCGTTAACCAAATCATATTTCCGTCACTTCTCAAATCTCAACACATTCATCATAGGATTTTTGTTCCTCTAATCCGATTCAATCGCCATTACCTTGAGTTTCATTCCTACAAATTAAGGTAATCCATTTGCTCAAATTCGATTCTACGCTAATTTGTTCTTGCTATATGCGAGTTAATTAAATAAGCTTGATGCGAGTTAATAACTCAAACCCTTCAATATTTTTTTGGTAGTAATTTATGTTCTTGGCAGAGCTTGTTTGTTTGCATTTAAAGATATGCTTTCTCGTGGATGGGTGGACTTCATTTATGTGGTTTAGGCATTACGGGTAGCCAGTACATTGTGCATAACGAGCATCTTGATAATGAATTTTTAATGCTTTTCTATTGTCTATCGGAGCTAACTATGGCGTTTCCCAATGTGCGTCTTGTTCGATCTTGTACTTCTTAATATTTTCAATACTTGGTGCCAGTCGTCATCCTGAAGTGAAATGGGCTGAAAGGGAGGACAAAGTATTTCGATCGTGATGTTCTTTGATGCTAAAAATCCAAAACTAATGTTCGATTCGATTAAAAAAAAAAAAAACAATAAGATGAATTAGGCAAATGTTCCCAAAGTAAAAAAGACCTCTAGAATTCTTGTAATTCTCTTTTATATAAGAATCTAAATTCAGTAAAAAAAAAACTATAAAATTGATTGATAAAAACGATTATCGGGTATGTCGTTGCACAAGGTATGAAACCGAACTTAAATGATACCTTGCCCCCGATTTGTTTCTCTTACTTGTCCTGGTTTGCATCTCCAAGAACTTGCGATCATCTCCATCGCAAATGAATAACTTAAACCACTTCGGAAGAACAAAAATTGCATCCAGTAGCCGTAACAATTGCATCCAGTCTCTCTTGAATCAGTGCCAAGACCAGGCATATTTTTTTACAACAAGACATAAAAAGAAACCTAGAACTAGATGCCATAAAGTTCTCGTAAAACTTTAAAAATGGAGTTCCTTTTAGAAAAATACCTTAGAAGAATTGATCTCACTTGATGGATAATGAAATAAAACTAGATCTGTGTGACAAAGTCAATGTAGAGGTGTGTTTCGTCTGTTCATCCTTGATGATGCTCGTAAATACAAGTATTATGTTACGAACTTTTTATGTCTAATTCATTTTTCTTGTTTAATTCTCTCGCTTGAAACGTCGTGAATCGTTAATAGGCCGTAGAGTATTTGGTAGTTACCTATTGTTAAGTCAATGTAGATGCGAGTTTGGTTGTTCACTTTGTCTTGGCGTGACCCTAATATTATCTTACCAAGTATTTCGTTAGTTTTTCTAATGTTACGTTCGCTCGAATAGCTTTTTAGATTGTGTTGAAGAGTATTTGGTGGGTAGTTTGATACTCCTAAAGCTAGTCAGATTTGTTAACTGTTGGCTGAGATTGATTGGTCTAGCTTATTATGAGGGAATGATTTGTAGACAACATTCAAAATTTGTCAATATTTAGGAGATGAATGTGTAGATTCACTATCATTTCAAAATATCTTCAAGCTTCATTTTTCGAGTTAATTGACTTAAACAAAGACAAGTCATGGACTCAAAAGGATATTGTACATGCTATTGTTCTTTGTCATCCTTCTAATTGTAATTGTGTTTCTCGTTTAGAGTATTTATTTTGTTGTCTCACTTATTATGTTCTCCATTACCCTAGGAAAGCAAAATCAACTATGGTGTTAGGAGCATCTTTTGTGTTCTAAAGAAGGAAGAGAATAAATGGTGGAATAATCTTCCGAAAGAGGAAAGCCTCCACACTATGTGAAGGTTGATTGGGACAAATGGGCAGATGAAGATGATGATACTAGTAAGCAAGCTATTTCTTTCTGTTGGTAAAGGACGTTAATTTTCTTTGTGCATGAAATAAGGTTCTATGTGCATGAAATAAGGTTCTATGTGCATTAAAAAGTTTTTCAGTAGCGTCAGTTGTTTATATTGTGATACTAATTACTGTTGGTAAAGGACGTTAATTTTATATGTGCATGAAATAAGGTTCTATGTGCATGAAATAAGGTTCTATGTGCATTAAAAAGTTTTTCAGTAGCGTCAGTTGTTTATATTGTGATACTAATTCTTTTGTTGGTAAAGGACGTTAATTTTATATGTGCATGAAATAAGGTTCTATGTGCATGAAATAAGGTTCTATGTGCATTAAAAAGTTTTTCAAGAGTCGATTGTTTATATTGTGATACTAATTACTGTTGGTAAAGGACGTTAATTTCATATGTGCATGAAATAAGGTTCTATGTGCATGAAATAAGGTTTTATGTGCATTAAGAACTTCTTCAGTTGTATTAGTTGGTTATATTATGATACTAATTAGTGTTGGTTAAAGACAATAATTTTATATGGGCATGAAATAAGATTCTATGTGCATGAAAAAAGGTTCTATGTGCATTAAAAAGTTCTTGAGCTGCATCAGTTGGTTATAATATGATACTAATTACTGTTGGTTAAAGACGTTAATTTTCTATGGCATGAAAAGGTTCTATGTGCATGAAATAAGGTTCTATGTACATGAAATAAGGTAAATGACTGTGGAGGAGATGTAATGCATTTACTGGTCTTTTTATGTAACTACAAGGCATTTTAGTGTATCTATTACATATCTTACTAATATGCGAGAAACATTTCAAAGGTACTTATGTCATTTATTTCCTACTCGTATTTATTTAGCGTATTTTAAAGGCTATTAGCTCAATGGTAGAGCAATGTGCAAATTTTGCACAAAGATATGGGTTCGAGTCCCATATAGCCTATTAAATCGCAAATCCAATGATATGATGCAAGCAATACAGTACAATTATTTAGGAGGCCATAATCATATTCGGGCAATCGCGCGCAGACCATGATACAACTCAAGCGAGCAGATACGACTCAAGCGAGCGACAACAATGGCAATGAGCCAGTGGAATAGATTTCCAACGATCAGAAGTTCAATACAAGCATTTCAAAGACTAGCATATATACCAAAACTATTACTACCATACATGTCATATTGGAAATAGGATTACCCTACACTATTTTTCATTCTTAGAGTAAAAGAAAGATTTGGTATTTCATCATAGCCAATATGAGAGTCGAACCCATATCTTGTGCATTGCACAATGCTCTCCCATTTTGAGCTAATTGACTTTAAAAATAAGTAAAACGTAAATATTCATAATGTAGAAACTCTAATGACTATTAAAGATAATATAAGCCGGTAATGTTGTCAAGGATGTAAGCGGCCAAATGATCATCTCTTTTGCAGTAATGTGTCAAAGGCAACTTTGTTGTCTACTGTGATCATAAAAGAAGCTTGTACTATTTGCAGGAAAAATTTAATGTTTCATTTTCATGTGTAGTTGTCAGCATCTCACTTGTTTAGCAAGCACTAAGCACTACTATATACTACTCGTACAAGGTAATATACTCAGCACCAGATAGTCAGATAAAGATGTGGCTTAAAAGTGAAAATTCAATATGAAGTTTAATGAAAAAGGTAAAGCGAGTAGTATCTTAAGCAGAACAGGTCTATTACCGACTTAACGGGTTGAGACACAGCGCAAAACAAATAAAGAAATGCAAATCCCTACATCTACCGTCACACAGAAAAAGATGTTGCAATTTCAAACTACGAAATTTCATCCCAAGTTCTTCAAATGCTATACTACCTTTGTAATACTCCGTATTTATAAGTCTTGGGGTACTCTATCGAGTAGCCCTTACTCTGTCGAGTAAGGGCAAGTTGCGAAATAAAATAGTTTCTGACCTGTTGGGTACTCGATCGAGTAGCTGGGGTACTCGATCGAGTAGGGGGGTACTCGATCGAGTACCTTGGGTACTCGATCGAGTGTCCGGTTTTACGGGGGAGTTTTCTCGGGTTTTGTTAATTACGCGATTAAGGTATTTAAACCAATTCGTCTTTGTTCTAAATCACTTTTTACAAAACCTAAAACCTGTTTAAGAGAGAAAGCAACTTGTCTTCTTCCTAATCGCGTTCTTGACAATTCCCGGAGTTCAGACGGTCGGTTTGCATCGTAGTTTGTGTCGTTGGATTCCTTGCGTCGAGGGTAAGCTTTTAATGTAATTTATATAATGTTTTGTTAAGATTAGTGAAACCCTAATTTAGGAATTGGGGGTTTTTATGAATAGTAATTGAATAGTAGTATCTATGTGTTGTATGGTAGGAGGAGAGTTCATAGAAGAGGCGTTTTGAGACAAATTGTAGATACCGTCTGCGTGTTGTGCTATCCAGGTAGGATTTCCTACTCGGTATTAGTCCCATAATGGGATATTGGTGATGTCTTTGTAGTTAGTTGATTGATATGATGATTGTAATTGTAATTGTGATTGTGATTATGGTTGTGTTTGTGATGGTTCTCGAGATGCGTTCTCGGTTGAGTGGGGTCACTTGCGGGAGTGATCTCACGCCCTAGTTTCGCCCTTCGTGGAACCCGCCACGGAAGGGGATGTGCACATTAATGGACGGGGTTATCGCTCGTACGATGAGCGGGGCTTAGGTGGGAACGGCTGCGGTCCCCCATCGGCGGGCTGGTCCAAAGGGACGGTCGAGAGTGAGACGATGGGAGTTGGTGGTGTGTGTGTGTGTGTGTGTGTGTGATTCAAATTTGTCTGTTTATCTTATTGTTGATATATGTATTGAATTGTGTGATTAGTATCGACCCGTTTAAATGTTTTAAAAACTGTGGTGATCCATTCGGGGTGGTGAGCGGTTATTGAGCGGTGTGTGATATGACGCGTATGGGATAGGCCGGATGAGTCATCACGTGGCGGTTAGAAGTCTTCCATTTGTGTCCGACGAGTCTAGTAGCTTTGATAGTTTTAGTCGTAGACCGTATGAGAGAACCTTGTAATTCCTTTTGTTAGCTTTGGTTTTATAATGTAATCACTTAAACTTATTTAATAAAGTATGTTTCTTCATTGTCTTATGATTATCATGCCTCGGGTAACCGAGATGGTGGCATCCTTATACCTGAGTGGTCCTGGTAAGGCACTTGGAGTATGGGGGTGTTACAAATGGTATCAGAGCGACGATCTTGGAACCTGTAACAAATGAACATAATGAACATAGAGAGTCTAATAAAATGAACCTGGTGTATGTGTAATGGGAGCCCCGGCTGATGCTAGGTTTTGGGTGAGTAGGCGCCCTCACTTCAAAATCTTGGCCCCATGATACTTAAGCCAGTCACATGGTATGGGAACGTGGAGTCCGTGTGTATATGTGCGACGTGTATGTTAATTGTGCTGTATATGGTTTGTTGAAAGCATGTTGCATGATAGTTGGTTGACATGATGGTTGGAATCGTTGGAAAAGTATATGAGAATGATGAATGATATGGTAGAAAAAGAAAGTAGTTCGTATATGGTGATGTGTGATGAAGTGGATTTGTAATGTTGTTGTATTAGCAACATGGAATTAGGATTTGTAGTGTATGGGTGTGGGTTGTGTTATGAAAAGTTATGAAAACTTAAAACATGCGAGTAATACATAATTGAAAGTTGAATGTTATATGAGCATGATAGATGGTAATGTTTGACTGTTGGTAAGTAGTAACATGAAGAGGTTCAATGATATGTGTTTTATATAACGAATTGGATGAAAAGCATGATGGTTGTTTATAACGTGGCACTTAATAACACGAAGTAGATTATTTTGTTGATTGTATGAGGAGTCGCGCAGATTTGAATGCGTAGTTGTAATCATAATGTTGAAATAATAATGAATGCATAGTACGTTAGGGTATGTGAGATAACATGCGGGTAGTATTCACGAGTCTGCATGACTCGATCGAGTGGGTTTGATTCGATCGAGTGGGTACTTGTCGTTATTTTGACCAGAATCGTGTTTCTGGGCACTCGATCGAGTACCTCGGGCACTCGATCGAGTATGGGGTCACTCGATCGAGTAGCCGGCTACTCGGTCGAGTAAGTCGAGATCGAAAGGTCTATTTGGGTTAAGGTCGGGGCACTCGATCGAGCATGATTGGGCACTCGATCGAGTAGCCTCAACTCGATCGAGTAGGTTCTCGTACTCGATCGAGTGGGTCTGTCATGGTCATATGCGTATTTCGGGTCGTATGTTTGTCTTTTGACATTCGTTGCATATTACGTTTAATTCAAAGGTGTTTTATTACTTCTTTATGCATTGTTTTACGTATGTGTTGGTCCTGAAGCGTAAGTTACCCAATCTTATGTTGTAAAGAGTGGCACTATGATGAGTATGAGTTCGGTGGGGAGGACATGAATTATGAGTGATTATGATAGATGGTGGAAAAAGAAAAGGAAGATTGGTATAGTTTATTGAGGCAAGGCGCACGTTTTGCGAGACGGGATGAGTGATATGATTGTGTGTTGAGTAATGTAGAAATAAGTGAATATAGACAAGGGATGATGTGAGTATAATGAACGTGAGAATGAAAAGATTGAAAGTAAGAATGTGGATAGTGGCAGTTCGAGATGTGTAAAGAGTTAAGGAGGGAAATGGTTAGGAGTCGTGTGGGTTATGGATTTAGGTAGTGAAAGTTCGTTTAAAGGGGTTGAGAAGAGTAATATATAGTGAACTTTGTGGAGACATGTCGCGAGGTGTATTTATAGACAGTGAGTGAGTTTGGGAGGTTTATTAAAAGATGAAACTACTGTGTGAGTTCCTTGGGTAATTGGCGGTATGAAAGGAATTTTGATTTCTAGAAATGTAAGAAGGAGATGCAATTGTTGAACAAGAACGTTGATTCTATGGATGTATTAGTGGCAAGGGTGATTGATGACATAATAAGAGAATATTTGTGGTAAGAAAGAGGGAGATGATATCGATATAAAATAATGGGATTTGAGTTTTGGAGCGATGAGAAGGTAATTGGTGCACAAAAGGGTTAGATAGAAGTAATAAGGAGTTGAGCTATTAAATTGGTATTATTGAGTGTAAAGAGAAAAGAAGGATAAAAGTAAGCTGAGGAAAATGTTCACCGGAGTTATGTGATGTAAAGGTAAGGAATCATCGAAATGTGTGATAGTATCACGAAGATGTTAGCTGAAGGTTATATAGGAGTTTCAGGACAACATGAATGATAATGAGTTTCGAGGAATTAAGGAAAGTAAGAAGTTAGAAGAATATCCGCATGATATGAGATTTTGGTGGAGAAATGGATGATGATTCAATTAAGGAAAATATTGGGAAGAATGTTGAGATAATTTTGTTCATGGATTCGATGTTCGTTGTTTGGGATGTTAACCAAAGATAGAAAAGAAATCATGATATTTAGAGATGAGTGAAGAGGTTTGATGTCCTGGACAAAGGTAGTGTTATGGTCTTTGACTAGTGGTTAAGGAAAAGTGTATATTAGAAAAGTGGCAATTCTAAAGAGGTGATTTTGTAAAGACCGAATTGATAAAAGTATGGTTGTCAGGAAGTATAAGACATAGTCTTAGGAGGTGGTTTCTCATAATGAGTGTTAGCTGTATGGTTATGTATGGCGAAAGGTCTTTGGTGATGCGAATGGAAGAATGTGATGAGGGGCATGCGAGTTAAGCTCGGACACAGTAACCTTTGTTGAGTGGTAACTTACGTGGTCGGGATTGACTAGTTGGTTGTGATTACGGGTCTATGATATGTGTAAATGTTTGTGTGAGGTTCTGACCTCACAAGAAGTGGTACGGTGTGATAATTATAAAGCTATTTTATGAATGTTACGTAATATATATATGTTGGACACGGTAGTTTAATTGAATGATATCCAAAAAGGTAATAATTTGATTAATTTGACATGGCTAGTTATAATTTTATGTGTATTAATAACACACGTGTATTCCGTGAAATGGTAGAGATGATGTTCATGAGATGCTTATCTGTTATTTCATATAATATGTTGCGTTGTGATAGAGTAAAGTGGATTGGAGTAAGTTTCCTTGTCCGAAAGGTTATTTTCGAGGCAGTATTTATGGAATCGTATGTAGTTGTGATGTCTATCGATGTGGTTGTGGTGCCTCGGGTGGTGATCCGGGCTCGATATTTAGTGTTGTGATGCGGGTATTTTCGCACTACGGTGTGGCTGTTGGTGGCGGTGTTGTGATGCCGTCACCGGTTGTGGTGGAGTAGGCGGGATGTTTATGATTTGAGTTTCGAAAGTACATACCAGTTATACATGGATTGTTGTTTTGTTTGATGTAGCTCTCTACGAGTTTCAGTTTGTGCTGATAGACAGTTGTCTTGCTTATTTATGTTTTCGTTACTAGGTTAAGTTGGGAATGAGGTAGAGTATGATGTGAAATAGAGTTGTATATGTTTCGTTGTTGTCATGGGATAGTGATAATCTGTTGATGGGACGCGGTTGTGAGAGGTTGTTACGGTAATGTTGATCTTGTTTTCAGATGAGACATTGGTAGACATGGTAATGGGAAATGATTCGTGGATCATGTGTTGTAATGAGCTGAAAGCGGCAGGTAGTTCATAATCTTTTGTTGAGACAGTGAGTGTGGGGTGTTGGGGAAATTAGTGTCATGTTAAGTTGTGTATGAATTTTGCGGTAATGAAAGAAAGAACTTGAGGATCTAGTGTGCGTGTACGTAACGAGTGCGGATCGTGAGTTATGCTTACGGAAGATAAGTGCTTTACATAGCGAGGTATCTTTGGTTTGAAGTGATATCTTTGGAGAGTTAGTATGGTGATTTTGCTACGAGCCTTATGGTATAGGTTAGGGGTGTGCGATTGATTTGAAGTATGAGAACTGTTGAAGTAAGAGAGCCTTGAGAAATAGGAGTGATTATGGAAATGAGGTTATAGGCGATTATCTTTGACATAGGGTGGTGATGAGGATAATGAGATAATATAGCTAAGGGTTTAGTATTAGCGAGTTACGAGGACGTAACATTTGTCTTAAGGGGAGTAGGATGCAATAAAAGAGAGTTTCATGGTGGTGCATGCGGTAATATAATTGGAAGTAGAGTGTTAGCGTAGCGTAAAGGAGGGATTTGTTTTGTGGACAATACTTATAAAAGGGACATGGCCGTGCTCGTAGTAGTGTGATGCTTCAGAGTGGGGGAATATTTTATATAATGTTAACAGTTGGAGGATGATGTTATGAGTGTGAGTAAACTTCGAGGACGAAGTTCCTTTTAAGGGTGGTGGAATGTAACATTCCGTTTGATGTCTATGAGTGTCTTGGTATTGGATTTGATAGTTGATGATATTATGGAGCTAGCAGCATTAGAGGATGGTAGTTGATTATGTGTGGAGTTGGTGTCGTGAGAGATATATATGTGGTAGATACGATATAGTGAGTCATGTTGTGGAAGTAAACATAGTTGGTAGAATGGGGGTTAAGAGTTCACGTTCTATGTTCGGTCGAGTTCTCGAGTCCTTAGCTAAGTTGTTGTGTCTTGGTCGAGTCAGTATGGTTGTTTTTATGTATGGGTTGAACTTCGGGGACGAAGTTCCTTTTAAGGAGGGAAGACTGTAATACTCCGTATTTATAAGTCTTGGGGTACTCTATCGAGTAGCCCTTACTCTGTCGAGTAAGGGCAAGTTGCGAAATAAAATAGTTTCGACTGTTGGGTACTCGATCGAGTAGGCGGGGTACTCGATCGAGTAGGAGGGTACTCGATCGAGTACCTTGGGTACTCGATCGAGTGTCCTGGTTTTGGGGAGTTTTCTCGGGTTTTGTTAATTACGCGATTAAGGTATTTAAACCAATTCGTCTTTGTTCTAAATCACTTTTTACAAAACCTAAAACCTGTTTAAGAGAGAAAGCAACTTGTCTTCTTCCTAATCGCGTTCTTGACAATTCCGGAGTTCGACGGTCGGTTTGCATCGTAGTTTGTGTCGTTGGATTCCTTGCGTCGAGGGTAAGCTTTTAATGTAATTTATATAATGTTTTGTAAAGATTAGTGAAACCCTAATTTAGGAATTGGGGGTTTTTATGAATAGTAATTGAATAGTAGTATCTATGTGTTGTATGGTAGGAGGAGAGTTCATAGAAGAGGCGTTTTGAGACAAATTGTAGATACCGTCTGCGTGTTGTGCTATCCAGGTAGGATTTCCTACTCGGTATTAGTCCCATAATGGGATATTGGTGATGTCTTTGTAGTTAGTTGATTGATATGATGATTGTAATTGTAATTGTGATTGTGATTATGGTTGTGTTTGTGATGGTTCTCGAGATGCGTTCTCGGCTGAGTGGGGTCACTTGCGGGAGTGATCTCACGCCCTAGTTTCGCCCTTCGTGGAACCCGCCACGGAAGGGGATGTGCACATTAATGGACGGGGTTATCGCTCGTACGATGAGCGGGGCTTAGGTGGGAACGGCCGCGGTCCCCCACCTGGCGGTAGTCCAGGGGACGATCAAGAGTGAGACGATGGGAGTTGGTGGTGTGTGTGTGTGTGTGTGTGATGATTCATTTATCTGTTTATCTTATTGTTGATATATGTATTGAATTGTGTGATTAGTACGACCCGTTTAAATGTTTTAAAATCGTGGTGATCCATTCGGGGTGGTGAGCGATTATTGAGCGAGTGTGATATGACGCGTATGGGATAGCCGGGATGAGTCATCACGTGGCGGTTAGAAGTCTTCCGTGTGTCCGACGGAGTCTAGTAGCTTTGATAGTTTTAGCTGTAGACCGTATGAGAACCTTGTAATTCCTTTTGTTAGCTTTGGTTTTATAATGTAATCACTTAAACTTATTTAATAAAGTATGTTTCTTCATTGTCTTATGATTATCATGCCTCGGGTAACCGAGATGGTGGCATCCTTATACCTGAGTGGTCCTGGTAAGGCACTTGGAGTATGGGGGTGTTACAACCTTAATATTTTGAAAAGACTGCTCTATTATACAGAAATCGTAATCAATATTTATCAAACACGGAGTACAGCCTTTCTCTCACGAAAACTCTCATTGTATCCTCTATAACTGTTTTAGAAAGGTCAGTTAATAACTCACCCAACACTGCCATATTCTACATACTTTGTTGCAATTACATTAGAAATTGTTAGAAGTTGAGATTTTTGGAGGATTTTCAGTGAATTTAAATTCTACTTATCACCTCACCCAGTTTTGTTCATCATATCTTACAGGATTTCACGTGTATGAAATCAACACCGTAAAAAAGTGCGCAAAAATTCTGAAATTACAGTAAGGTTCAAAGCAGTAGCACCAGTGGAAAACTGATTCAAGGTGCTCAACCCACTTGTATCAGTAAGGCTTCTAGCTTTTATAATCATTGCAACAATTATGATGGCTTGATAGGAAAACGAGTAATAACAGAATGTTGGTTTGAGTAATGTTAGCGTTTATTGTTGGTTACGTCGTTTTTGGTTGTCGAAAACCAAGAAATACTCGTAGACTAAAGTCGTATACTAATATTTTGGTGTATTAAGGTAGGGGGGGGGAACGGTGTACTCCTCGAGTGGAGAGGGAGTCATTAGTCTTTAATAACTAACATGGAGGGTTAGGACCTAAGTTGTCGCATGAATGAAGATAAAAGCAATAGAAATTCATGTTCAAAAATGGCAAAAGTTTCAACAGAAATCTCATTCATTCATTGAAATAACACCAGCATATCATAATAGTAACCAATATCAAAGAAAACAAGCTCGTGCACTTACAAAATATAATGTTTTCGGTTAATAAGAGCGTCAACATGGAAATACCAAAATCATTCATATTGAAATTCAAGTATTAAACGGCCACACTAGTTGTGTCTGTTTTCCGCTATTAAGGTACGCATATTTCTAACAATTCACAACTTAACCCTAAATGATTCAAATCCTAACACCGAGAAATTAACAACAATAAGTAACAACAACAAATTACCATCATCTAAATTGATGAATATAAACCCTAATTATCATCAACGAAAAAGAAATACACATTAAATTGAAATTGATGAATATAAATCGTATTTTCAATTAATTCGACTAACTTAATTGATGAATCGAAAAATTTGAAAAGTCATACAAATATAAACCCTAATTTCACCGGAATAAAAATCAATTTAAAGTATTTACCTTGTCAAATCCAAAGCGTCCATTGATGAAGAAACATAACGAGTTTGAATTCTGAAGTCTTGAATGCGATCGAATTGGCGAGAAGAGAAAGATTAGTAGCTACGTCGAACCGCAAGATTAATTTTCGAACAATGAGAAAACTTTGTGCTGGGAGCTTTAAAGAGAGAGAAAAAAAAGAATGAGAATGATAAACTGTAAAATGACGAGGTTAGAGAGTTTGAGGTGTGGGGACTTAGCTGTGTTAATCGCAACACTTTATTTCCTTAGGACCTGACGGTTGTAAATGGTTCTCACGGTTCTCATTATACTAGTGGTTCTCACCGGATCTCGACCCTATATATATATATATATATATATATATATATATATATATATATATATATATATATATATATATATATATATATATATATATATATATTGTGTACTATATTTCAATTCATGATATATTTTTTTTTTTTTTTTGACTGATAGACAGATTGAAGTTTTATATTCTAGTGATATGGCTAATTACATCATACATATATACTACAACGTAAAACAACGAATCCTCTTTATTAAAAGAACAATCATAGAGCTGATGTGTCAGCCTGTACCTGAAAGTAATTTATTTAATTTCTTTAAAAAAGAGCCCCGCCCCAGTACCTAGTGATGTCAGTGGGGCGGGTTTTGGCGGGTCTCGTCCCACACCTGCCACACTTGGGGCGGGTGCGGGTAATAATTTGATGGGTCGTGGGGCGGGGATGAGTTTCAAAAGTGTCATTCGTCGCGGGTCATGGGGCGGGTATGGGTATCACGTGAGACCCGCCCCATACCCACACCGCCCCGCCTCGCATATCTCCGCTCCGCTTATACCCGCCTTACTCATAAAGCTAGACAAATTTGTACTATATAAAAATAAAATTTATAACTTTGATAAAAAGCTTAAACCATTTTTTCATAAACTTAGACAAATTCAATCTACTTCTTAGTTCTTACCCACCCAAATACCAAACAACCTAAACCCAAAAAAAAAAAAATAAATAAATAAATAAATAAATAAATAAATAAAACGTTAATCCTCAAACTATTTCGTGGTTTAAAAAATCTTGTGTACTAGTTAATTAAATGTTAGACCATTTTGCGGAAACTTATTTGTATAAGATGTATAAGAGTACGAGACTAGTATGTCTTAGATTCAAGATTTATATTTTTAAAAATTATTTTGTGAGGAGATAGGTAATTTGGCGGGTCAACGGGTCTCCGCGGGGCGGGGACGGGTTTGAAAAGTCCAACCCGCTGCGGGTCGCAGGGCAGGTGTGGGTATGCATTATAGTTCGCGGATGCTGGTGCGGGTTACCCCTCCTCCGCACTCACCCCGCCCCATTGACATCCCTACCAGTACCCCACGTTTTACGTTCAACTTTGTTATCCTTTATTTATTTCAATGCTATAAAGAAGAAGAATTAATCTCTTATATACAAAAATCAAACTGATAAGTTAATCTAATATGTGATTGATGTAATTTGCCAATTAATTAACTTAAATAAAATACTTATTAATAATCTTTGTAGTAAGAGTTAACAAAATCAACAATAAAGAAAATACAATCTTCAAATTTAATATATCAAACTAAAAAAAAAACACAAATACACTAATCTTACTAAATAATTTTTAATTTAAATTTGACAAATAACAAACTACTCCCTCTGTCTCGGTCATTTGTTGCCCTTTTTCTTTTTAGAGTGTCTCAGTTAATTGTTGTCCTTTCTATTTTAAGAATGCATTTGATGAAAAATTTGGTCATAAACACTCAATTTTGTCCACATGTCATTTAGTAATTGGTTCTCTACTCTTTTCTTGGTCTTTGTGCCAAAATCAAAGGACAACAAATGACCGGGACGGAGAGAGTACTTACTAAATTGCTAACAATAGAACATAAACTCAAACTTCAATTGAAACAGAAAATAAATGTGAGTAAATATTTAGAAATTTCTAAATACAAAATAAGAATTGATTTACAAATTATTGAAAGTGAGATACTGTTGGGGAAGCGTCCTGTAAACCCTGTACGGGAAGAGTCTCACCCAACAATGATATTAGGATGGAACACAAACAACAAACGTAAGTAACAACAAATAAAAATGACACCACAATTTCTCACGTGGAAACTCTTCTCAACTAAGGGAAAAACCACGGCTCTCTCGACAAATTAGTTCACTAATAAGAATTACAAAGTTCTTAGAGTACAATCACACACTTGTATTGTCACTCCCTCTCAAACTTTATCTCACTCTTATTATCTCTAATTGATGTTGAACACTCTCTTTTCTCTCTTCTAGAACAAAAAGTATTCTCGCCAATTTATATTAATTTGTCTCTCTATATTGTGTGTACTAAAACAACTAGCATCATCACCTATTTATACTAAGAAGTTCCTAAAAACTTCTAGTAAACCATTAATTGTTTTAATTAAAACAATTGCATAACTTCTCATGCACGAATGTTATCTCTTCCAAAAACGTAGGCACTTTACATAATTTGCATTTGAAACATCCAAGCTTTATTTGCGCATTTATTTTAGGAGTTTGGGGAGATTAACTCAACAATTTCCTCCCTCGGCCCAAAGCTCCAAACACCTCAACTATCTCAGAAAAGCCGACTTTTTTCTTTACATCGACCTTTCTCTGCACGCTATGTCCATCCACATAGCAAATATTGTTTTTCGTTTTCACCCCTTGCATTACCAAGTTTCTTCCACGATAAAATTTGCACCACTTACCATTACCAACATATCGGTTCCCCTGAGTCGTCCACACACCCAAAGAAATTATGTTGGAACAAACTTTAGGGACATAACTCACATTTTTTAAAGTTCTTATGGTGTCGTCATGGAGTTTCATTCTCACACTCCCTACACCCTCAACTTTTAATTTGAGACCGTCACCCACTTTGACGTGTCCAAAGGCTCCATTTATTTGCAAAGTATCAAATGCTCCTTGATCTTTACACACATACACGGAGGCATCCGAATCCAGTACCCATTTTTCTTGACATTCCACCTCATCTTGAGTAGTCAAAAATATATCTTCATCACTACTATTACCACACACTAAATTGAAAGAATCACCTACATCGTCAACCTTAGCCTTGCCCAACTTTTCTCTTAAAGACTTTACACTTTTCAAGTCATCCTTCATTATTGGACAATTTCGTTGAATATGGCCATTCTCATGACAATAATAACACTCCACATTATCCATGTCTCTAGTGCGCGACTTCGATCTACTTCTTTGGCCATCTCCATGTCTTTGTGATCTTCTCCCTCTTTCACAACCATCTACCACTAGTGCCCCATCACTTGATGATGCATCTTCATCTATTTTTACCATCATCCTCTCATTTTCTCGCACCACCGTTATTGCTTCATCCAAAGAGATTTTCTCTCTACCCACGAGCATCGTCATCACAATGGGTCTAAAACTCTTTGGCAATGAAGCCAACAACAAGAGAGCTTGCTCTTGATCCGTCATCTTCTCATCAGCATTCAAGAGTTGACACACTAATTGGTTGAATTTATTTATGTGGTCCTGCAAATTTGAATCACCCTCCTCCATCTTGAGTTGATACAACTCCCATCGCAAACATAATCGGTTGGTGAGCGACTTTGACGCATACATGCCTTGTAGCTTCTCTAACAAGGCCCTCGGCTCCTTCTCGCTCAAAAGATTATACTTAATCTCCGGTGCTACCGCCAACCTTATCATACTCACAGCTTTCTTTTTCTTTGACTCCCAATCAAACACACTCATCTCTGACGGCTTAGTCAATTCCAAAGCCATATCAAGACTCGACTGTACAAGCAAGTCTTCAAATGTGCTCTTCCACACCATAAAATTCATCTTCCTATCAAAAAATGGAACATGAAATTTCTCCGCCATCTTACTTACGATAAATAAGTTCCTCCCTAAAATTGGAATCTCCCGCACCTCTCCCAGTATACAGAACCTTCGGCTCAGATACCACTGTTGAGGAAGGCATCCTGTAAACTCGGTGCGGGAAGAGTCTCACCAAACAAAGATACTAGGAAGGAACACACACAACGAACGTAAGTCACAACAAATAAAAATGACACCACAATTTCTCACGTGGAAACCCTTCTCAACTAAGGGAAAAACCACGGCTCTCTCGACAAATTAATTCACTAATAAGAATTACAAAGTTCTTAGAGTACAAATCACACACTTGTATTGTCACTACCTCTCAAACTTTATCTCACTCTTATTATCTCTAATGAATGTTGAACCAAAAGTATTCTCACCAATTTATATTAATTTAATTTGTCTCTCTATATTGTGTTTACTAAAACAATTAGCATCATCACCTATTTATACTAAGAAGTTCCTAAAAACTTCTAGTAAACCATTAATTGTTTTAATTAAAACAATTACATAACTTCTTTTACATGAATGTTATTTCTTCCAAAAACGTAGGCAATTTACGTAATTTGCATTTGAAACATCCAAGCTTTATTTCCACATTTATTTTAGGAGTTTGGGGAGATTAACTCAACAGATACGGTATGTGCAATTATTGAAAGTAATACTTGAAAACACACATTTATCGATTTACTGTCTAATAGTAATATGGAAAAACTTTTGTTGTGAAGTTGGTTAAATGGAATAACGAAGAAATTTAATGAATATGGACTAATGATGATCAAGAGAAAAAGAACAAAGGATATTGCAGGTGATCATCCTCTGAAACATTTCTATTTCTATCAAATATAAAGTTGGTAGGGGAGACGTGGGAGTCACTGAGAGTAAGAGGGTGAGGTAGAGGGTGAGTAAATTGATAAAAGTGTAGGGTTTGGTCATTTATAATCTGGATTAAATAGGGTTTGCAATGGGTATAGGGCTGACAAATTTGGCCCATTATTTAAATGACATATTCACTTAATTAGCACATCAGCTGTTTAACTACGACTCTACAAGTGGACACGACAGAAATGGCGGTCGATGAGCAATTGAGCATATAGATATCGTCTTAGATCAGGTTATACGAGTCGGGTGAAAATAAAAGTATATTTGTATGAGATAAGGGTCAGTTTAGGTTTCGTGCACAGGTCAAAATGAGTTTGTGAAGCATATTTTCACTTTTTTAATCCCGTGAAGATTGTGTATAAGTCGAAAAGAGTTTATTATGCCATTTTTTTTACAATTTATTAAATTCAATTTTAAAAAAAAAGATATACTAAATTTAATATTAATAATTTAATCATATTCATTGCTTAAATTTTTATATTTAACAAAATTAAGTTTCTATAAGAATCATCTTAAAATGAATAGATATTAAAGGGGAAATATAGCAAATCACCCCCATAAATTTGATACTATGTGCAATTAAGCTCCTTAACTTATAAATATAGTAAATAGACCCTATAAGTTTCTCTTAATGTGCAATTCACCACATATCTTATTTTTAATAATAAAATTAATAAAATTAAATATATTTACTAAATTAAATATATTTATTATTATTATTATTAAAAGTCAAAATTATTGATCAAATATTAATCTTAAATTTTCTATTTTACATAGCATAATCAAATATATTTTTTTTTCTTTTGGTGAAAAAATATTCATAACATGAGAATTTTTATTTTTTAGTGAAGTTACAATGAAAAGTTACATGCCCAAATTTTTTTTGATCTTAAATTTGGTTCACATTTTTTGGCGAATATGTAAATATTCTATTTAATTTTTAATAGATATATTTAAAATGATTTTTATAATAGAAAATAATAAGTTTTAGTTAAAAACAATGGTAGAAAATTGATTTGGGCTTAATTACACATTTTTAAAAACTTACAGGAGTAATTTGCTACAAGTGAAACTTAAGGAGTTGAATTGCACATAGTACATTAATTGTGTTTTTGTTTGTGTTCAGCAGTTCAGTACTACAATTAGTATTTATATACTCCCTCTGTTTTGGTTAATTGTTGTCCTTTACTTTTGGCACAAAGACCAATGAAAGAGGAGGCGGCCAATTACTAAATAACAAGTGGACCAAATTGAGTGTGAATGATCAAATTGCTCATTAAGTTTATTCTCAAGAAAAAAAGAACAACAATTGACTGAGACACCCCCAAAATGAAAAAGACAACAATGATCGGGACAGAGGGAGTATGTTTTATGTTCACATTCAAGATAACCTTATTTTTTACCCGTCTTGACTAAACTTGCACGACTTCTAAAAAAATGAACGAGTTTGACTAAACGAAACACGAGTTTAACAATTTGCATGGGTCTGCAACTATACAGATCGGTTCACTTTTACTAATTTTGTTTTATTTCCATCCGAAAAATTGGCTTCATATTAAAGTCGTTTTTTTTTTTGACGACGCCCAAGTAGCATGACATAAAGTAGTAACTTAAATCTACATTCTATTAAACCAATAACATTTCCTCAATTCTCCTTGATCCACGTCATTATCGGCAACATAATTTTTTATTTTTTTTTTTAAAAAAAAAATCTCAGTTGACTAAATGGTTATGAAACTCAATATTTTTCAATTTATCAACAACGGCCATAGTCAATATTGTTGTGATTCATAGTACTTTTTTTTTCCCATTTTTAATTATAAAACACAATTTTGGTACTTTCATTTTTTTTAATTAATCCGCTAGATATTCAACAACCCATAAAAAAGTTTTAATTGATTTTGATATTGAACAAACCATAAAATATCTGCTTATTTTTAAGCATAAAAAATGTTTTGATTGATTTTTCCGAGAAAAAAAATTGTATAGGTGTTAAAAATAACATTTCTAATAATTTATTAATGAACAAAATAAAACTATACTGTCAAAAGAGCATGGTTTCAGGCAAATAAGAGAAGGTAATATATGAGAGAGTTAATTAGATAAGCGGCAAACCGCACATATACTCTAAAATCTTGAAATCAAAAAAAATGGGTTTAAGCCCATGCGTCGAGTTTCAGTTGTTTAGACCTGACAAACGGAGGTCAATTGTGTAGTGTTTGGGTGGGGTTAGTTTGGATCGGATCAGTCATTTCAAGTATTTTTGAGTGAATTAGAGTCATGTTTTGTCGGATCATCTTCGGGTTATGTGGTTTTGGATTAGGCCATTTCGGGTCGAGTCTGTTTTGGGTCAACAAAAGCTCAAGTAATGTTTGAGTCAAGTCAAAATGGGTTTCGGGTCAATTCGGATATCGTGTAAGCCTTTTCGGGTCTGGACAATCGAGTCAGGTTGATTTTGCCAAGTGTACAGTTGTCTATCACAAACCTACAAGTTAAGAAAACATAGGTAAGCGGTCTATGCCCTTTGAGAAGTTCAATTCAGTTCAGCTCAGTCCAATTCAATTTTGTATTGCTTATAATTTCAGTTCAGATAAGTTCATTTCAATTCAGTTCATGTCCCTTCAGTTCAATTGAGTTAGTTTCAATCCAAAAAAACAGGGTCTAATGAGACGTCTAATACCATGTTCGTTTATACTCCGTAGACGTGGCAAAACGGGTCAAGTTCGGGTCGGGCCAATTTGGGTCGGTTTAGTTCGGGTCTCTCATTGATTTCGGGTTAATTCGGTTCGGGACGGGTCATTTCGGGTTTTAGGTCTGTTTTGGGTCAAGTGGGTCGGGTTGTTTCGGGTCGGGTCATTTTTGGGTCAATGAATAATAGAGAAATAGCTATTTCAAGCTTTTTCGGTTCAATTAGAGTTATATTTTATCGGGTCATTTTTGGTTTTGGTGGTTTCGGATCGGGTCATTTTCGGATCGGGTCAGTTACGGGTCATAAAGCTCGGGTCATGTTCGGGTCGGGTCGGGCCACTTTGGGTTTTCGGGCCACATTCGGGTGATGTAGTTCAGGTCACTTCGGGTATCAGGTCAGTGTTTTCGGGTCGTGTTTTTGGTTCGGCCCATCTTCCTTTCGATGCTGCACTTCGTTCCAGCTTGGAACGTATTGTCACCGCGTCTGGCTCTGGTTTTGGGGACTGGCAGTGGCGCCTTGCTATATTCCCTTTTCATCTTGGCGGTCTCGGTGTTTATGCGACGGGAGATGTTTTACACTATGCTTTTCTTGCGTCCCATTTGCAGTCTACTGATTTGTAAGCTAAGCTCCTACGATCTTCCGGTATTATAGATGCTGGTCCTACTTTCGCCGATGATGCAAGGGTGTTTTTTGAGACTACAGGTTCTGCTATCATATGTAACCCTAGTGAAATTGCTGCCCCCAAACTTATGAAGAAATTGGCAGACATATATTTCGCGACGGTTGCTGCTACTTCAGAGTCTGTTTTTTCTTCGACACCGCGTCAGCTTGCTTTGTGGAAATCTCAGCAGGGTGCCCACTCCTCTGATTGGTTGGGTGCGGTTCCTATTTCTGGGTTGGGTCAGACTATGAACGGGAGGACTTATCGTAGTGTGCTTGGGTATCGACTGGGTGTTCCGTTATTCACGGTATCTAGGCCTTGTCCTTCTTGTTTTCGGGTTTTTACTGATGATGTTTACGGGGACCACGCTGTTTCTTGTACTGGTACTGTTGGTGTTAAACATAGATACAACCTTGTTCGTGATACCTTATTCGACATCTGCTATAGGTCTGGTATTTCGACGGGTAAGGAGGTTTATATGGGGTTGGTTGACGGACATGGTGGCTCTCTTCGTCTTGCGGATTTGCTGCTTTATTCCTGGGACAGGGGGCGCGATGTGTGCGTCGATTTGACAGGGTCTTCTCCGTTGACTCAGACTGAGATGCTGGATTTTGTGCCTAGCCGGGTTGTCGCTGATGCTGCTCAGCGTAAGTGTGCTAAGTATGAGGATTTATGTGCGGGAGCTGGTTATGGTTTCCTTCCCTTCTCTTTCTCTTCACTTGGGGAGCTGGGTTCGGATACTGTTGCCTTGCTCAAGCGGATACAGAAATTCTCGACATCTCAGGATGCAGGGGCTCGGGTGGCTGCTTATATTTTTACTAGACTTAGCTTTGCTGTTGCTAAGGGTGTGGGAGCCCAGATTGTCTCTCGGCTCGCCACCAATTTCATGTAAACTTTTATTCTATTTATGAAAGTTGCGCGCATCCTTCAATAAAATAATAATAATAATAATAATAATAATAATAATAATAATAATAATAGCAATAACAATAACAATAACAAGAACAAGAACAATAATAAGAATAAGAACAATAATAAGAACAATAATAAGAATAAGAACAATAAGAACAATAACAACAACAATAAGAACAACAATAAGAACAATAATAACAATAATAATAATAATAATAATAATAATAATAATAATAATAATAATAATAATAATAATAATAATAATAATAATAATAATAATAATAATAATAATAATAATAATAATAATAATAATAATAATAATAATAATAATAATAATAATAATAATAATAATAATAATATTAATATTAATAATAATATTAATAATAATAATAATAATAATAATAATAATAATAATAATAATAATAATAATAATAATAATAATAATAATAATAATAATAATAATAATAATAATAATAATAATAATAATAATAATAATAATAATAATAATAATAATAATAATAATAATAATAATAATAATAATAGTGTTTTACATCCTTCATGCCTGAGCTTGTGCGGTACCATTGTCGTTTTTTGGGTCTTCATGGGTGTCGGGATGGTTTCGGTAAGGGCCTTACAAAGGCAGCTTGGCAGAAACATTTCCAGGTCCGACATTGTCATGACGGTGCGTTCGACCTTACGCGTCGACTCTTCGATAGTTTGACTTTTTTATTCCAATGCCGAGAGTTCTTTGAGACGGATGGGGCTCTGGTTGTGTGGGGTGTGTTTTATGACCCGTACTGTTAGAGCTAGATGTCGGCATAGTCGGGGTGATGTTGTGGAGCATCCGGGGTGTGTTGATGGCATTTACACCTTCCATATTCATGGTATTCCGAGACCCTTGGCTCCTTCTACTTCGGTATCCTCTGATGATAGTGTGGAGCTCGTTCAGTGGTCTATATCTTCGCTGGATCGTTTGCTGTCTTTAGGCCTTCGCACCGTGAAATCTATTCCTCCTAAGTGCCGTCTTGGGTTTGCTCGGGCTTTGAAAGGGGCCTTGGATGCGGTGTTTGATGCCCCTAGTGATCTCTCCCGTTGGGTTCGTTTGCTTGGTCTACCACTTTGTTTGCTCCGGACTTTCGCTCCTCGGAGTAATCATGAGTGTCGGACTGCTATTAGGCGTCAGCATCAGGAGGAGGGTATTGTCAGGACTATACTTGCTTGGGGGACACCTGGGGGGAGTTTGCAGTTGTTACAGGAGTGTTTTGATGAGGGTCCTTCATTTTCTGTGGATGAGGACCTGGATTTGAGTGAGCTTAACCTCCGCCAATGTCGGCGGAAGATTTCTGATGGACATTATACTGCTGCTGTACGGGTGCTTTCTTCCTCTGGGGTCGCCCCATACTCCGATGCCACTCTTGTGGCCCTGCGTGAGAAGCATCCTGTTGCCCCGCCTCCTTCTTTGCCTCCTCTGTCTGGGGATCATCATCCTCTGGTCGCTTCTTCGGCTGTGATCTTGGATATGATTCGGAGCTTCCCTCGTGGCACTTCCTGTGGGAGGGATGATTTTCGTGCCCAGCACCTTATGGATTGTTTGAGTGGCGCTGCTGTGGCTATTTCAGATGATTTGATCACTTCCATTACTAGGGTGGTTAATCTTTTTCTTGAGGGCCGGTGTCCTCTTCCTCTGGGTGAGTACATTGTCAGCGCCCCTCTCACGCCACTCGTTAAACCGGGTGGGGGGGTTCGTCATATTGCTGTTGGTACGGTCTGGAGGCGGCTTGTCTCTAAGGTTGGTGCATCTATAGTTGATCCGTCTTTATCTCCTTATTTTGATAGGCTTCAGTTCGGGGTAGGTGTGTCCGGTGGAGGAGAGGCTATCTTGCATGCCTTGAATCGGCTCATTGAGGTTCGGGGGGCTCAGGTGGGGCAATCTATGTTGCTGGTTGATTTCCAGAATGCTTTCAACCTCGTTGATCGTTCAACCATGCTTCACGAGGTCCGCCGTCGTTGCCCGGCTCTCTCCCGTTGGGTGGAGTTTTGTTATTCCAGCCCGGCCCGCCTTTTTTATGGGGAGCACTGCTTGTGGTCTTGTCAGGGTGTTCAGCAGGGTGATCCATTGGGCCCTTTGCTTTTCGCTTTGGTTTTGCATCCGTTAGTTTGCAAGATCCGGGACACTTTTGACCTCACTTTGCAGGCTTGGTACTTAGATGATGGCACCATTGTGGGTGATACTTTGGAGGTGGGGAAGGTCTTGGATTTGATTATGGTGGATGGCCCTCTTTTTGGATTGCATCTTAATGTCTCCAAGACGGAGGTCTTTTGGCCTGTTGAGGATCCTCGGAGTCGGCTTCCTGGGGTTTTCCCCCCTTCTATTTCTCGGCCATCGCGTGGTGTTACTGTTTTGGGTGGACCTGTCAGTACTTGTCCTGATTTTAGCAGTGAGATTGTGGCGACGAGAGTAACCAAGACCATTGAGCTAATGGATTTGGTTGCGAGGATTGAGGACCCGCAGTGTGAGTTGCTTCTTCTTCGAGCTTGTACTGGTATTTCCAAGCTTTACTTCTCACTTCGTACTTGCACCCTTAGTATTTTTGGGTCTGTCCATCTTCCTTTTGATGCCGCTCTGCGTTCTAGCTTGGAGCGTATTGTCACCGCGTCTGGGCCGGGTTTTGGGGATTGGCAGTGGCGCCTTGCTACTTTCCCTTTCCAGCTTGGTGGTCTTGGTGTCTATGCGGCGGGAGATGTTTTATTTTATGCTTTTGTTGTTTCCCGCCTGCAGTCTGCTGTTTTGCAGGCTAAGCTCCTCGGCCCTTCTGGTATTGTAGCTGCTGGCCCCGCTTTTGATGATGCCGCGCAGGTGTTTACTGTGACTACAGGATCTGGTATTTTAGGTAACCCTAGTGAAATTGCTGCCCCCAAACTTATGAAGAAATTGGTAGACATTTATTTCGCGACGGTTTTTGCTTCCTCAGAGTCTGTTTTCTCTTTGACGTCACGACAGATTGCTTTATGGCAGTCTCAGCAGGGTTCTCACTCTTCTGATTGGTTACGTGCGGTTCCTATCACGGGGTTGGGCCAGACTATGAACGGGAGGACTTACCGTTGTGTGCTGGGATATCGTCTGGGTGTTCCGTTATTCACGGTATCTAGGCCCTGTCCGGCTTGCTCTCGGGTTTTTGCTGAGGATGTTTTTGGGGACCACGCTGTTTCTTATACTAGTACTGTGGGCGTTAAACATCGGCATAACCTTGTCCGGGACACTCTTTTCGACGTCTGCTATAGATCTGGTATTACTGCGGGGAAGGAGGTTGATATCGGTTTGGTTGATGGACATGGTGGCTCTCTTCGTCCTGCGGATTTATTGCTTTATTCTTGGGAAAGGGGGCGTGATGTGTGCGTCGCGTGACGTGACAGTTCTTTCACCCTTGACTCGGACCGGGTTGGCGATTTTGGGCGGGCCGGGTTGTCGGCCGATCTTTGCTCAAAAAAGTGTGCTAAGTATGGGGATTTGTGTGCGGTAGCGGGTTATGTTTTCTTACCCTTCTCTTTCTCTTCACTTGGGGAGCTGGGTTCGGATGTTGTTGCCTTGCTCAAGCGGATCCAGAAATTCTCGGTATCTCAGGATGCGGGGGCTCGGGTGGCCGCTTACATTTTTACTAGACTTAGCTTTGCTATTGCTAAGGGTGTGGGAGCTCAGATTGTATCTCGGCTCCCCACCAATTTCATGTAAACTTTTATTTTTATTTTAATGAAAGCTGCGCGCACCTCCCTATAAAAAAAAATAAAAAAAAAAAAAAAATAATAATAATAATAGTAATATTACTCTAGTTGGGAGACTAGTGGACTGGATTTATGAAGGTAGGGATACTGTCTGGGTCAATTGGGTGGAATGTAATCATCTTAAAGGAAGGACTTGGTCTGATTATGAGCCTAGTACCAATTCTAGTTGGGTGTGGAGACGTATATGCAGGGTCAAAACTGAACTAGCAGCTGGATACTTGACTGGCAAATGGCACGACCAACCTGATGGCTACTCTCCTGCTAGCTGTTATAGATGGTTAAGAGGGGTTCAACCTAAGGTTTGTTGGCATCCTGTGATTTGGAATCCCTGGAACATTCCTAAGCATAGCTTTATATGAGGTGGCTATGGGTTCATGATGCTCTGAAAACAAAAAACAAGCTTCTGCAATATGGTGTTACAGATGATGCTGACTGTATGCTGTGTGGGCAAGGAATTAAAACTCGGGAGCATTTGTTTTTTGACTGTGTTTATAGTAGACGAGTTATCCATGCTATAAATCAGGTGATGGGAGGAGTGCTATCTACACACGATTTGTTGGAATGGTGTATGCATCATAATGATTCCCAGGTTCAGAAAAGAGTGTTTTCTGCAATGCTTGTGTGTTTGATTTATCAGATATGGCAGCAAAGGAATAAGTGCAGAGTGGAAATTGTGGACAGCGGGGGCCCACGGGGGCGCTTGGGAGGAAGAGAACAAGCGTTTGCATTTCTGTGGAGTCGCCACCAATTTTTATGGGAAATTGGAACCGTTCGAATACCTCGTGCAATGTCAAGACACAAAGTAGAGACATGAACACCAAGCAATCGTTACCCTTAGCATTCTATGTCTAGAATGACTCTCGTGGATGCCAATGAACACGGATGTTCACAGAGATCTGGAGTAAGGGGTGAGGGTATGTATTAGGAAGCTCTTTTGATCGAACACCTAATCCCGCCCGCCTCGATAGCGGCCTCTACTAATGATTAGGGACATCATCTATACTCGATATATCGTCGATTATATGCATGCAATGCAACATACCAGTTTTAATTCTAGCATGTGAAGATTAGACTAAGTCGGTTGACACGTAATTTAACATACAATTAATGTCGAAGTAGGATTTAATGCTCAATTATATGTGAAGGCATACAAATGATACAAAATACAAGGAATAAAATTACAATAAAGAGAATTACAATAATTACAACGGATTAAGCGATTTATGTCGAAAATACCTTCAAAACGGATAACTTGGGAAAAAGAATAAAAGAATTAACGAACAGAAATTAGGGTGATAATACGGATAATAGTTAATTAATACATAAGCTAATTTAACTAGGTCAAGCAACAACGGAGTTCAGAGACATAACTCAACCTGGAACAGGCGCAGCAAGACTGCGCCCTCTGGAAGAGGCGTAGCAGGCGCTGCGTCTGTTCCAAGGGTGAGTTCTGGTTGTGAAGCCGGAACTGCAAATCGTTAATATTAATTGGTGATTTTAAGGATTGATTACGATATTTACTCGGAAGAAAGTGATTATCAGGTTATTTACATGTGATTGATAGTCATAAAAGCAACAAAACATGGATGAGACGGATGCAAACGGATTATTTACATGGAAGAATGATTGATTAGTGACATGGGTGAACTAATTAGGCTAAACATGATGAATTAATGACAAATTAACGATGAATAATACAATAAACAGATGGAAAATATATCAAAAATCGAATTCCAGAAACTCAATATGAACAAATCGAATTTCTACAACCCGGATTGAATTTATTGACGAAAACCCGCAAATATTGAATTATTAGGGATTTAAGTCGGATTTAACGATGAATAAAACGTGTTAATGATGATGAATAATATACATGTGAAATTAATATGCTATTATGTCAAAGAATTAACGGAAACAAACGAAAACAAATAAGAAAAGAACGAATTACGAGGATTTAAAGGAAGAAGAAAGGAAGCGAGAATCTGGCGGCCTCACGAAGAGGCGCAACAGGAACTGCGCTCCTTCGAAGAGGCGCAGCAGTTGCTGCGTCCTTTCTCGACGGTTTGTCTTCTAGAAATCCGTAAAAAAAAAGGGTTTAAAGCACGGTTTTAGAAATCGGTTTTAAAAGGTATTTTCGACATAGACCTTACAATAATGATACAAAAAGTAAAGGATAATAATAAAAGAGAGATTTACACCCTCAGACTTACATGTTTGACGAAACGAGAAAGACTAAGTTATCGATTAGCGATGCTCGACTCGAAGTATAATGCAAATATGAAAGTTCCCTCGTAAGAGGAAAACGATTAGATTAATTAAGTTGATTGATTGTGGAGTTGGTCAAATTGGTCGGTCATGCAAACGAGGCTGGTACTCAGAAGGATCCGAGCTTACGTGGTCGAATGTTCAAGCACGTAGACGCCAAAAAGTAAGAACAAAGGTCTAGAATGCAAAGGGGGAAGAGAAGGGCGGACACTCGCGTGAGAAATATGAGGAACGAAGGCTCCTATTTATACTAATCACGTGAAGGAATTAGGGTTTCGGAGAGTCTTTGGAAGTGAATCTCGGAAAGATATGAAAAAGATACAAAAATCACGCAGAAAAGGACCTGGGAAGAGGCGCAGCAGCCACTGCGTCTCTTGGAAGAGGCGCAAAGACTGCTGCGTCGTCTTTCCCAAGTGGTTTCCTCCTGCGGAAGAAAGATTTCCGTGTTTAAGTTATGGAATAAAGGGATAATTCGGTTTTCCTTAATATTTTGTATGAATATTACGGGAAATTGTTTACCAAAGAATGTGAAATATTTATAAAATATGGAATAGAAATATCCGGAACATTCCAGAACATTCTGACTCGGGATTTAACGGTTATCAGAAAATGAAGACGGTTTTAGGCCCGGACTCCAAATGTACTCTAATTACTGTCAAAACGACCGTATCGGCACGTAGATGACAACTAAGAGGTAAACGTTAATGTTTGAGCCATCACTTGACGATAAACTTATGAACTGTCACAAATCGTTCCGCGTAGCAAACATGCGGCCCAATCATCACCGGGTGGTTTGCGAGAGGTGCAGAAATGAGGTATCTACAGAGCCCCCACTTTGACTGAGGCTTGGACAAGGCGAAAGTCAAAGTATAGCCATCAGGTCAATCGAAGATTACAACCTGACGACTATGGCGACGCGAGGCGGCTCAAGGGGTCTGAGCCAAGGACCTGTCGTCGGGAACATTTTAGAGTCTGTCGACTATCGGGGAGGGTCGTTTAAAGTCCATTAGACTACGTAAGGAGGCTCGCCAGCCATGAGAAGAGACCATACCTGAGACTTCTTCTTGAGATGCTTCCGGAGGTGCATAGGAGCTAAGGGTGAGACCTAAAAGATATATAAGGGTTGGTGCTAGGGTATGGGGCCCTAAAGGAAAGCATTGGCGGGATGGAGGCCCGAATATAAGTTTAAACTAAAGGGTAAATAAGGCTCGTGTGTAGGAACTCTAATGGTTTGGGAACTTATGAAGAACGACACCTTTATCGCACTCCGAGGGGAAACAAGAAATATCGTGAGTAGCAGAACACAGGCGGGAACTGCTGGGAGAAATCTGTTTGTGTTCAGCTTCAAACAAACTTCGGAAGAAATAGGGGATGATGTTGATCTCCATGTCTCGAGAGGGAAAGTCTATCCGCTTACTCTCGTTGGGGAACATAATCGGGAACTAATCTCCATGTCTCGAGAGGGAAAGGCTATCCGCTTACTCTCGTTGGGGAAATATAATGAAGGCGTGTCGAAACACTTGTGAAAGGGATAAATGCTCGTTGTGACAAGCAAAGTCTTGGAAGCAATAAATAGTCTGCTGTTGGCTTAGAAATGCGGGCCAGAACGAAAGATAATCGTCAAACGGACCAAAAAAATAAAATAGCATCGGGGAAGAGGCGCACCAAAGATGGGCCCACAAATAACGAACTCATAACGAATTTTTGAAAACTCGTATGGAGGGAACACCAGGAAGAGGCGCAGCAAGAGCTGCGTCTTTTGGAAGAGGTGCAGCGCCTGCTGCGTCTATTCCTGAAGGTGGCTTTTCTGCGTAAAAACGCGATAAACGGAGGGTTTGCAATTCATTTGTTCGAAACATAAATCATCCCTTTCTTTCTCAAATCCTAACCATTTCCGCCCATATTTGATCCAAAAGCTTGCATTCATCATGACTAATCGAGGTATGTGTCTTATTCTTGCATTAATCTCCTATATTTGCTCAATTTGGATCGAAAGAACTAGGGTTTTCAACCCAATTAAATCGAAAATTTGGGGCTTTTCCCCCAAATGGATTTGCCTTGTGAAATTGGTACTAGAAACGGATAATTGGTAATATAAGGAACATAACCATGTATTTGTTTCGAATTTTCGTTGAGTTTTGAGCATTTGAGTGAATTTGAGACGGTTTCACAGCTAAACCGTAAATTGTTTCGAAAATAGCCTTAGGATTGTCCATTTGCGATGAAACTTGATATTTGGGATCCTTGGATGATGGGTAAACTTTCTACCATCTCGGAATTTTGGTTTGTGACGGCTTTTCAGGGCACTTTTCTAGGGCATAATCGCCGTTATAACAAAATGCTGCCGAAATTTCGACTCGAACCCGGAAATAGGCTTCAAATTAGGCCTGACTTGACCCTAATTACCACATGAGTGATTGGGTTTGTGAGAATATGGCCAAAGATGGCGAGAAAAGAGCAATTTCAGGGCTTCCGAAGGCTCGAAAATCCCTTAACTAAGGCTCGCCGTCACGTGACGCGGGCTAAATTTGCTTTAATGTTGCAGGTGATGAGGCTTCTACTTCTGGGAGAGCTCCCATGGAAATAGACTCTGTCGTGATTGAGGAGGCTTTGGAGCAGGCTTTCACCGCTGCGGTGATGGCTGCCGGGGACGAGGTCCACGAGGAGGAGGAGGCTTTGGAGGAGGAGGCCCCAAGACAGGCCAATGTTGGACGAGGAGGTCGTCAGCTGAGGGGAGCTCCCACGTGGGCTGAGACCTGGGAGAGTAGGCACCTACTTTGGGCTGAAGAGGGTCACCTGTCCTACAGGACGGTGAAGAGCTTGGTAAATAGGAATTCACTACTCATCACTCATCTTCTTTCATTCATTTGTTCATATCTCTTCCAATTTTCATTCAAAACTAAAGATAGCTTTTGTTTCAAATCACAATAGGAGGCCGGGAACATCAGGTCATTCTCGGGTTACACGACAGCGATGAAGCGCTACGAGCGGCTGTTGGCGGAGGAGCGCGGAGCTTTTGGTGCCTTGGTGCAGGCTTGGAGGGATATCGCGAAGAGGAAGCTGCGGGCTATCCTTAGCCTGGTCCGCGCTTTCTTGGACCGATTCTGGGATACGACTTCCACTTTTGACATGCCTTTTGGTGAGGTGGGAGTCACTCTGGAGGACTACGGCATGATTTCTGGTTTGCCGTGTGGGTCCGAGGTCAGTGGGAGTGGCGGAGACGCCATGAGGGTGGACTCGGCCGAGGCTAGGAGGTTGATCGGCTGGAACTTGTCGCCGAAGGCTGTTACAGTGCCGGGTTTGGTACCCAGCTCCTACGTTCGAGACTATTTTGCGGGAAAGATCCCGGCATTGGTGACGATTGACGGGAGAGAGACAGCTCCTCCTCCCTGTACTGCTGAGCAGAGGGCCCGCTTGTGGCTTTGGTGGTTTCTGTCTTCGATCTACCTCGGAGACAAGGGAGAGAGGCTGTCGACGAAGCTTCTTCCCTTCCTTTCTGACCTGAGCTCCCTAGAGCATTGGGACTGGGTCACTGCTAGTTTTGCGGTCCTCATCCGCTTCATGAGGGTCATGGTTTGTCCGGAGTTGATGGAGAAGGGGACTTCTCCTGGCGCTGTCGGACCTGGACTACTGCTGGAGGTATGAACCTTCATTTAGACTAAAATCAATTCCTTTCCTTATCGAATTACGAAAGATCGTTATTGACTATCTTGCTTTACAGGCGTGGGTGTACTCCTACTTTCCGGGCCTCTCGCCCAAGAGGACGGAGCCGCTGGAGAGGGCTTATCCCGTGGTGAGGGATTGGGTGATGTGCAGGACGAAGAGCAAGCGTTCCTCTCACGGTGTCTACCGGCGGGACGTGAACGCTCTTCAGCTAAACAGCGTGAACATCTCACTTATATTCATTTGCTTCTATATTGCTTTTAAATCGATCATAAGAATGATTCCTTGTTTGTCTTGTCCCAGTGGGTGCCCAGGCCTTGGGCGGAGTACGCTGGAGCGCCTCCTTTTGTGGCTGAGGTACTTCGACCTAGGAGTTCGAGCCGGCTGCTGCTGAGGACGTCGATGGGTCCTGTGTGGTACTTGGGCGAGCGTTTGGCTCGTCAGTGCTCTCGGGATGTGTTGACGGTTCCCATCGATCCTCCTAGGACGATGTTCAGGGAGCCTTCTGAGGCTGAGAGAGAGGCCGACTTGGCTGGCGCTAGTGGTGACGCCCTCCTTCTTCCTGGCAAGGACTACTCGGCGTTCCTCTACGGGAGGTTGGCGTTTTGGCCGGTTGTGGTGAGCATATTTTCTCCCCTTCTTTACTTGATTTTGAGAATATGATGAAAGATCATCGATTAATGGGAAACATTTGACTTTGCAGGAGGTTGAGGCGGCGGGCATCGAACCCCCAGAGTACCCCCGAGACCCTCGAGTACACTGACGCGACTGGGAGGACGACGATCTCCGAGCTGCGTGACTTTGACGTGGCTGTGACGGATGCTGGCCTGGACGATTGGCAGCATCTGATTCGGAGGGTGAGCCTCTAATTTGCATAATTTTCGTGTAAGAACACATTTGGTTGAACTTATTCAATTATTAATAACTTCTTTTTATGAAAATGCAGATTGCGCCGTCTCGGTTTGTGGCGTTGTGGAGGGTGGCCAACTGGCTGCGAGCTACTGCCGTCGAGGCACTTGTCGGCGGTCGAGGTCGTCAGGTATGAACCTTGTGCCTATTTCATTTTTTTTTTTTAGTTTTGATTTTCCAACTTTTCTTGTAATTGCTTGAAATGATTGACATGAGCCAATTTTGTCGTTTTGCAGAGGGACCGCGAGCTGGAGCGAGAGTTGGCTCAGTCTCGGGAGGAGACAGCTCGCTTGTTGAGGGAGCTCGAGGTTCGGGACGCCGAGATTGCTGCTCTTGCGGGAAGAGTTGCGGAGCTGGAGGGCGACCAGCAGTAGTTTTGTTTAGTTTTTGTTTGTTTGTTGGCCGTATTTTGCACATTTGTACATTTTGGACCTTCATTTTGAACATTTTAGACTTTCTTTGGGGCGAGAGCCCCCAGTTTGTTGTATATTTCCCTTTTTTGCTGTATATAAGATGGCCTGAGTGCCTTTGCTACTGGGTTGTGTTGCTTGTATCTGCAGGTTAGCTTTGAAACAGGTTTGGTGGATGACGCTTTACGTCGTCATGCTGCCGAAATTTACATAGAAATCACGTAGAACATACATTTGTATATACACATGGCCTGAATTAGCGCAAAATGAATGACTCAAAAGCACGCAAAAATGCAAAAATTTTGCCGGAAAAGACCGGACGGTAAGGAGGGTTACCCCTAAAAAAATAAAAAAATAGAAACCTATAAGTTTAGAAATGGAATGAAAAAAAGAATAAAAGAAATATAAATAAAATATATAAATTTTGAAACGAATTAAATTAGTATGAAACCTATTTCCTAAAATGAATTATAATGAAAATTATTTGCTAAAATGAAACTGTGCAAGCGTGGTAAAATGGCGAAAATGTCGATGTCGTCTCGAAATGCGTGCCCGCGGAATTAGGAAACACGAAATATGGTAATTTCCACGTATTTGCCAAAATAATAACCCGTAGAAATAGGAAATTATTCGTCACGGAATTAGGAAAGATCCAACGCGGAAAATCACAGAAATTAAGCTGAGGAAGAGGCGCAGCATGAGCTGCGTCCCTTTGAAGAGGCGCAGCAGGTGCTGCGCCTGTTCCCAGGTGGTTCTGTTCTGGCAGATTTTTGGAAACAGAAATTAGTATAAATAGAGACGTCGATAGAGCTTTTATTCACATAATTCTTCCGTCTCTTCTTCGTCTTATTACACAAAATTCTCAAAATAATCCCTCATCATGAATACTTTGGAGATTCGCTTAAAAGAATGGACCAACGAATTTTCCAACATGGAGAAATATGATATGGGCGCCTATAATCTTGGATCATTGTTGAGTTTGAAGCTTATCAAGGTTGTCAAACCATTCTTGGATGCTTGTCTTGATTATTGGGACCCGAATTACCATGTTTTTGCGTTTCCTGGAGGCGATATTTGCCCATTTCCTGAAGAAATTGCTGCGATTGGTGGGTGGGACCCTGAACACTTGCCTGCCATTCCTTCTACTTCACAAGGGTATAAAATCAAATTTAGAGACTTGCTTGGGTTGACTAGACTCGAGGTGGACCGTGTAGTGACCTCGAAGGGAGTGCGAATGTTGGACTTCATTGACCGATTCATTAACAGGGCCGACCCCACCGTTTCTTATGTTGCTAGGCGAAGGGCCTTTGAATTTTGCTTGCTGCATGTATATGTCTTCCAAGGGCATGTTGATGAAGACTTGAGAGGTGATCCCCGTCTTCTGGGCCTTGTTGAGCAAATGGAGCTGCGTAGGAGCCCAGCTTGTTTATGTCTAGGAGAGATCCTTTTGGGCTTGGATAATAGGAAAGCCAACCGCGACCTACCGTATTTGGGAAGTCCCGTCATTCTGCAGGTAAAAGAACATTTCCTTCTCTTCTCTTTTTCTTTTTTTTTCGTTTTTTCTTCTTTTTGTTTTTTTTTCTTTCTTTTCGTTTTTTCTTTTTTTGATGTCTAATACACGCTTTTGGTAGGTTTGGCTTATGGGGTGGCTTCGATTGATCGAGCCCCCAGTTCATGTTCCTTCTTATCATGCTCGTTCAATTGCAATGAGGACCAGGCTTTACATGGTAGACTTCACCCGGGTCTGCAATTATTGGGAGAACAAACTGAAGAGTGATGATGGCCCTTTGATTAGGTGGATTGTACCGTGGTGGCACCTCAAATCACACGGAGTGTCTTCTTTGGATCCTACTCGATCCGTGCGCATTCCCGGCTTGGAATTTATGGTATGCATCTTCCGGAAAGGTCGATGAGACAGGTTGGACTAAAACAGGCGATCCCGGCTCGATACCGTCCCCAGATCGCCGTGGCACTTACTACAGAGAGCCAAAGGGAGTGGGCCATTAAATGGGCCCAAAGAAACGTATGGTTCTTGAACTCTTCTGCTAATGCCTTATGGGTGTCGGATTCTTATCTGCGATGGAGGAAGGCTACTACTCCTGAAGAGCGCGAGAGATTGAGGAAGCGCGTGCCTGTTAACTGCAAGGTGCGCGAGGTGGAAAAGGAGAAAGAGAAGCATTTGACTGAGGGAGAGGAAGAAGTCGGGTTTCGAGTTGTTCATCCTTCGAAGAAACCGAAGACCTCTCCTGTCGTGGACAAAGTGATTGACAAGAATGGGAAGTATAGACCTCGAGAAAGACCGTTGGTGATTAGGTCCGAAGTGACGCAAGAGCGTCCGGCTCGAGGTCGTGACAAGAAATATGATAAGAATGACACGGGCAAAGGGAAGATGGAAGAATAGCCCGAGTCTTTGCTATTATTTATTATTATTTTAATTGTTGTAATAAAAAGGTGGGTTTTTTAGAATCCTAGCCTATTTTTATTTTTATTATGTAGCGTACTATTATTAGAAAAAAGAATGAAATAAAAAGGTTAAATGGTTATGAAACCGTTGCGATTTTCTATTTATTATTCTTGTCGAATTCCAAATGCAATGCAAATGTCCTTCTATTTACATTTTAAAATGCTGTGTTGTATCCTGTGAAGGATTGCCTACGTATTCATTTAGAAAATGAAATCAAACTCTTGCGCGTAGTTCGAGTAAATGTAAAAGAATAATTGTTCTAAGAAAGAGCTTGTAATGAAGTTAGAAAATAAGCATGAGCTTTTGCTTACTCTGAAGGTGCAGTTTAGTTTATTTGATGATATGAGGATGATAAATTTGTCAAAATGCAAGTGCAAAGTGACATTAGCTTATTTCAGCTTGGCCAGGGGCCGTTTATTTAGTGCCACAAGAGCGACACGTGAGGTTACGCGAGGCACGTTTTGTTCCTATTCTAGGCATAGTACCATTTTAGTTGGTCAAGGTTCGTCGGGTTGGAAAACTCATTCCCATCTAGGTCTGTGATTCTAACCGCACCCCCTGGAAGTATGGACTTGACTAAAAATGGTCCGGCCTAATTAGGTTTGAATTTTCCTCGTGGGTCGACAGGTAAAAGAGCTCTAACCGATTTGAGTACTAAGTCTCCTTCCTTGATGTTTCTTGGCTTAACCCTTTTGTTAAAAGCTCGTTTGATACGTGCTTGATATGTTTGGACATTATGCAAGGCGCGTAGCCTACGTTCATCCAGGAGGATGAGTTCTTCATATCTATCTCTCTTCCAATCGGCTTCTGGGATTTGACTTTCGAGTAAAATACGCAAGGATGGTATCTCTAGATCGACTGGTTGTACAGCTTCCATGCCGTAGGTCAAATAGAAAGGAGTAGCCCCAGTGGGCGTCCTAACAGATGTACGATATCCCCACAAAGCAAAGGGTATCTTGCTTGGCCAATCTCGATAGTTGTCAATCATTTTCTTGAGAATTGTGACAACGTTTTTGTTTGCCGCCATTAGTCTGTGGTCTATAGGGCGAAGAGTGGTGATGCCTAATTTTATACTTGGCTAACAGCTGCTCAGTCTCAGCTTGGAAATGTGATCCATTATCACTAATGATCTCATGTGGGCAACCATATCGACAGATGTTGTTTTGTATGAACTTTGCCACATTTTTGGCCGTGAGACTAGTGTAGGAAGCCGCTTCCACCCATTTGGTGAAATAGTCGATTGCCACTAGGATGAAATAGTGACCTCCTGTTCCGGCTGGGGTTATCTTCCCGATTATGTCAATTCCCCAGGCAGAAAATGGCCAAGGAGATGTCATCGTATAGAGCAATGAAGGAGGGACGTGTTGTACATTCCCGAAGATTTGGCAATTGTGGCAATGTCTCACGTATTTGATGCAATCGGATTCCATTGTGGACCAATAATACCCCAAACGTGTGATTTTCTTTGCCATCATGGGTCCACTCATGTGAGGACCGCATTCTCCATTTTGGACTTCTTCCATCACTTTTTGTGCCTGTGAATGATCAAGGCAACGCAGGATTACACCAAGAGGTGTTCTTTTGTATAACTCTCCTTGCATGAGAACGTATTAGGAAGCTAGTAGGCGTATAGCACGTTGTCCCCTCTTGTCCATATCCGGTGGATAGGTACCGTTGAGCTTGAAATTTAGGATTTCTTGGAACCAGGGTTCCTGTGAAATTTCCTCTTCGTCGGTGATTTGGTGGACATAAGCTGACTCTGACCGTCGTTCGATGTACAAAGGCATTTCCACCATGTCATCTGGCATATTAATCAACGATGCGAGTTTTACAAGAGCATCTGCAAATTGATTTTCTTCCCGAGGTAGGTGTAGATATGTCACGTGATCAAAGAATTGGGCGACTTGGTCTATTCTAGCGAATATATGGTGCTAAGCTTTCGCTTCGAATTTTCCAAGATCCCGTAACTTGGTTGATGATCAGGGATGATCCCCGTGTACTCGGAGGTTTTTTAATGCCTAAGCTCACTGCCGCTTGTACTCCAATGAGACAAGCTTCGTATTCTGCAGCGTTATTTGTCACCTCGAAGTCGAGTTTGACAGCGATTGGTATATGCTCACCTTTAGGAGAAATGAGCAACACTCCTATTCTAAATCCTCTTAATTTTGATGCTCCATCAAAGTAAAGGTCCCAGGAGTCTACATCAGTTTGGAGTATATCCTCGTCTAGAAATAACCAAGTATCTATTGTTTGTGCGTCATTGATGGGATTTTCTGCGAAGAATTCGGCGATGGCGCGACCTTTTATAACTTTCAGAGGCACGTATTTGAGGTCGAATTCTGAGAGCATTAAAGTCCATCTTGCTAGGCGTCCGTTGAGGACGGGTTTTTCGAAGAGGTATTTGAGTGGATCCATTTTGGAGTATATTTTGACGGAGTAGCTAAGCATGTAATGGCGTAGCTTCTTCGTTGCCCACACAAGAGCGAGGCATGTCTTTTCAAGTTGTGAGTATTTACACTCGTACTCCAAGAACTTCTTACTAAGGTAGTAGATAGCCCTTTCTTCACTTCCTACAGTTTGAGCTAGCATGGCACCCATGGCTATTTCGGTTACTGTGAGATATAAACCAAGAGGTTGATCTTGTTGAGGTGGCATGAGCACTGGTGGTTTAGCCAATATCTCTTTGATTCGGACAAATGCCTTTTGACAATCGTCATCCCACATGGTGTGGTCTGTTTTCTTGAGCTTCTTGAAGATAGGCTCGCAAATCATGGTGAGTTTCGATATGAATCGACTTATATATTGCACTTTCCCTAGGAATCCTCTAACTTCTTTTTCTGTTTGAGGTTGTGGCATTTCAATTAGAGCCTTGATCTTGGAAGGGTCTATCTCTATACCTCGTTGACTAACAACGTATCCCATGAGTTTGTCAGACGTTACTCCGAATGTGCATTTCTGAGGATTGAGCCTCATGTTGTACTTTCATAGTCTTGCGAAAAATTTGCGAAGGTTCGCAATATGCCCCTCTCTATCCTTGGACTTGACAATCATGTCTTCTACGTATACCTCAACTTCTTTGTGCATTATGTCATGTAAGAGTGTAGTTGCGGTGCATTGATATGTAGCTCCGGCGTTGATCAACCCAAACGGCATGACCGTATAGCAATACGTTCCCCATTGAGTGACAAAGGCGGTCTTATGCATGTCTTCTATGGCCATTTTGATTTGGTTATAGCCCGCATATCCATCCATGAAGGATAGTAATGCGTGGTCTGCAGTATTGTCCACCAGTATGTCGATGTGTGGTAGAGGGAAGTCATCTTTAGGACTTGCTTTGTTTATGTCCCTAAAATCAACACAAACACGGATTCTCCCATCCTTTTTGGGTATAGGTACTATGTTGGCTACCCAGTCAGAATACTCGGAAACTTCGATGAACCCGGCTTTGAATTGCTTATCAACTTCCTCCTTAATCTTGAGAGCCCATTCCGTTCTCATTCGTCGAAGCTTCTATTTTACAGGTTTGAAACCTGGCTTAATTGGGATTCTATGTTCGGCGATATCCCTGTCGATCCCTGGCATGTCTTTGTAGGACCAAGCGAAAACGTCTTTGAACTCGTTTAGGAGGTTTATGAAATCGGCCCTTTCGGTAGAGCTCAAGGTAGTCCCTATCCTAAGTTCTTGGGGTTCTAGTTTGGTTCCTACATTGATGGGTTCGGTGTCCTCTATTACTGGTCCCTCTTCCCCTTCCTGTAGTATTTCTTTGGCTACGTAGGGAGGTATTTCGATTGAGTCTGGGTCTTGGTCATCCTCAGTATCATCGTAAACAGGATTGCACTCAAGATAACACAAAGAGTAAGCAGAACCTGATTTATTCATATTAAAGTTTGAGAAAAGTTGAAACAAAGAAGCCATCTGATCTGTGGTCAGTGGCGGCAAAGAGACAGTGGTTGGGACATTTTACGAACTACTGTTACTACTCGAGGCTAAGCTAGGAGAAACAAAGGGAGTGGGGATGACGACAGGAGGTGACTCCTTAGTGACTTCTCTAGACTCCGACTCTAACTCCGACTCCGACTCGAACTCATCGTCTTCTGGTTCTCCTTTGAACATCTATCCTTCTCCAGTGGTGAGCTTGAAGAGTCTTCCTTGATTCTTGGTCCACTTGATTGATTTTCTCTATCCTTTCTGCTGACTCGCGTTAGTTTCTGTGATTAACGCAGTAGGGTTGAAGTGATCGTCTTGAAGTATCATGGTAATGATCTCATCCTGCGCGGCTCTAAGGAATCGATCCTCTCCAAATAGTAGATTCATGGTGATGTTTGGAGAGATGGTGGAGTAATTCCCTTCATTTTCTATTGCATGAACTTCATCTTCAACTGGGGAGATGAGATGTGAGCAATCTATGGTAGATTCTTCACTTGTGATCACTAGAATCCCAAGAGGGTTCTGAGTGTTGTTGGGTTTACCTCCCGGCGGAATTGGTAGTCGACCATCTTCAATCATGTCTTGAAGCACATTTTTCAATTTGTAGCATTTTTCTGTGTCATGCCCCTTGTCCCTATGGTACTCACAGTACGAGTTGCTAGTGGAGCCGTATGAACGACTTGTTGAGCCTTGATATCCTCGACCTACCGTTTTGGACAAGAGCCCTTTACGGATGTCATCTTCTATCCTGGTTCCTAGTACGGTTAAGTCCTTGAAAGTCTTGATGTTTTGGTATCTCAAATGACTGGCATAGATAGGTTTGAGATTATCCACGAACTTCTCCACACGGGTAGCCTCATCCGGGCGTTCAACTAGTTGGGTACTAGTCTTCCTCCACCTACTTAGGAAGTCGGCGAATCCTTCTTTGTCATTTTGGGTAAGAACCTCTAGAGTGCGCATGTTAAGTTGGATCTCAGCATTATACGTGTATTGCTTAACAATTTCGATCGCGGCATCTTCCCAAGTAGCGATCTTCTTGTGTTCTAAAGAGTAGAACCACTGTTTTGGGATGGTGTCAAGAGATGAAGGAAAGATCCTTAAGAACATCTCGGGTTTGATGCCTTTGATAGACATGTAATCCTTGAAGGCACGGATGTGGTTCAAAGGGTTTTCATGCCCCTTGAATTTTGGGATATCTGTCATATTGAAGTTGGTTGGCAATTTGGAGTTGACGGCCTCATACTTGCGATTATTCTCCCTATAAATGTCATCCCCTTTAAGGTACATCAGTTGCTCCTCTAAGTATTGGAGTCTTTTCTCAGCTACAGTTAGTCCTATGGGAGGATTTTCGTCCTTGGATTCACTCGCGAAGTCACCTACTACTTCACTTTCGTGAGGAGGCAATCTCCCCTCTACGGCGTAGATCCGACCCTCGATGGTGTCAAGGCGATCATACACTTGGTCTTGAGTAACTTGGATTTGGGCTAGCGCGGCTAGGATTCGATCATTACCATCTTGAAGTTGGTTGAGGTTCGTGTCGCTGGTTCCAGGCATCTTGAAAACTGGATAAAAGATCGATGACGAATCAAAACACGATCGACCATTCTAACACACTTGCTAAAAGAATAAATGTTTTGACTCGTGAAGTGGGTGTGTGCCACTTGTGTTGAGTGAGCTTTGAAGAAAGGAAAAAGTGAGGTTTTGAAATGGGCTTGTGGCCCGAATTTTGACTCGACAAACGGACAGAGTTTCGACTGGGTTTTGCGCTAATCAAATGGCCTTTTCGAATTTTTTTTTTTAAAAAAGGGTTTTGATTTTTGAAAAAAACGTCATGGTTTCATTTAGAAATGGTGATCACGTAAGGTACAAACATTTATACAAGCATTATAACGGGATGCTGAGTGCTTTTAAAAGGTTTTTGGTTTAAAGGGTGGGTTGCCATACCGAACCATCAAACCCGAAGTCTGTGAAGAGGCTCGTACCAAACAAGAGTAAGGCCGATTCCTAGTCCATTTCCTCAAGTAGTGAAAGCCCTTGATACAAACAAGAGTAAGCATCATGGTATGGATGACGTCAATCGATATCCATCCTTAGGCCCAAATAAGAATTAGGACCGTTTAGACGGGACGATTGGTCGAATGGGTTGGGTTGGGCCTAGGAAGGCCGAATAAACGGTCTAGGAAGACCGAGTTATGAAAACCGACAATTGTCTTGTACAAACTATTCCCTAACCTTGTTCAAGTTTCACCCTTTTGGCTACACGTAAGTGTATTATCCCCAGCGGAGTCGCCATACTATGGACAGCGGGGGCCCACGGGGGCGCTTGGGAGGAAGAGAACAAGCGTTTGCATTTCTGTGGAGTCGCCACCAATTTTTATGGGAAATTGGAACCGTTCGAATACCTCGTGCCATGTCAAGACACAAAGTAGAGACATGAACACCAAGCAATCGTTACCCTTAGCATTATATGTCTAGAATGACTCTCGTGGATGCCAATGAACACGGATGTTCACAGAGATCTGGAGTAAGGGGTGAGGGTACGTATTAGGAAGCTCTTTTGATCGAACACCTAATCCCGCCCGCCTCGATAGCGGCCTCTACTAATGATTAGGGACATCATGTATACTCGATATATCGTCGATTATATGCATGCAATGCAACATCCAAGTTTTAATCCTAGCATGTGAAGATTAGACTAAGTCGGTTGACACGTAATTTAACATACAATTAATGTCGAAGTAGGATTTAATGCTCAATTATATGTGAAGGCATACAAATGATACAAAATACAAGGAATAAAATTACAATAAAGAGAATTGCAATAATTACAACGGATTAAGCGATTTATGTCGAAAATACCTTCAAAACGAATAATTTGGGAAAAAGAATAAAAGAATTAACGAACAGAAATTAGGGCGATAATACGGATAATAGTTAATTAATACATAAGCTAATTAAACTAGGTCAAGCAACAACGGAGTTCACAGACAGAACTCAACCTGGAACAGGCGCAGAAAGACTGCGCCCTCTGGAAGAGGCGCAGCAGGCGCTGCGTCTGTTCCAAGGGTGAGTTCTGGCTGTGAAGCCGGAACTGCAAATCGTTAATATTAATTGGTGATTTTAAGGATTGATTACGATATTTACTCGGATGAAAGTGATTATCAGGTTATTTACATGTTATTGATAGTCATAAAAGCAACAAAACATGGATGAGACGGATGCAAACGGATTATTTACATGGAAGAATGATTGATTAGTGACATGGGTGAACTAATTAGGCTAAACATGATGAATTAATGACAAATTAACGATGAATAATACAATAAACAGATGGAAAATATATCAAAGATCGAATTCCAGAAACTCAATATGAACAAATCGAATTTCTACAACCCGGATTGAATTTAATGACGAAAACCCGCAAATATTGGATTATTAGAGATTTAAGTCGGATTTAACGATGAATAAAACGTGTTAATGATGATGAATAATATACATGTGAAATTAATATGCTATTATGTCAAATAATTAACGGAAACAAACGAAAACAAATAAGAAAAGAACGAATTACGAGAAGGAAAGAAGAAAAAGAAGCGAGAATCACGGCCCTCACGAAGAGGCGCAGCAGGAAATGCGCTTCTTCGAAGAGGCGCAGCAGTTGCTGCGTCCTTTCTCGACGGTTTGTCTTCTGGAAATCCGTAAAAAAAGGGTTTAAAGCACGGTTTAAGAAATCGGTTTTAAAAGGTATTTTCGACATAGACCTTACAATAATGATACAAAAAGTAAAGGACAATAATAAAAGAGAGATTTACACCCTCAGACTTACATGTTTGACGAAACGAGAAAGACTAAGTTATCGATTAGCGATGCTCGACTCGAAGTATAATGCAAATATGAAAGTTCCCTCGTTAGAGGAAAACGATTAGATTAATTAAGTTGATTGATTGTGGAGTTGGTCAAATTGGTCGGTCATGCAAACGAGGCTGGTACTCAGAAGGATCCGAGCTTACGTGGTCGAATGTTCAAGCACGTAGACGCCAAAAAGTAAGAACAAAGGTCTAGAATGCAAAGGGAGAAGAGAAGGGCGGACACTCGCGTGAGAAATATGAGGAACGAAGGCTCCTATTTATACTAATCACGTGAAGGAATTAGGGTTTCGGAGAGTCTTTGGAAGTAAATCTCGGAAAGATATGAAAAAGATACGAAAATCACGCAGAAAAGGACCTGGGAAGAGGCGCAGCAGCCACTGCATCTCTTGGAAGAGGCGCAGCAGCCACTGCATCTGTTCCCAAGTGGTTTCCTCCTGCGGAAGAAAGATTTCCGTGTTTAAGTTATGGAATAAAGGGATAATTCGGTTTTCCTTAATATTTTGTATGAATATTACGGGAAATTGTTTACCAAAGAATAAAAGATTGTGAAATATTTATAAAATATGGAATACAAATATCCGGAACATTCCAGAACATTCTGACTCGGGATTTAACGGTGATCAGAAAATGAAGACGGTTTTAGGCCCGGACTCCAAATGTACTCTAATTAATGTCAAAACGACCGTATCGGCACGTAGATGACAACTAAGAGGTAAATGTTAATGTTTGAGCAATCACTTGACGATAAACTTACGAACTGTCACAAATCGTTCCGCGTAGCAAACATGCGGCCCAATCATCACCGGGTGGTTTGCGAGAGGTTCCGAAATGAGGTATCTACAGAAATGCAAGTTCTCAGTCCAGAAAAGCTTTGTACACTGATCATACAGGAGATTAGAGCAAGAATCAGGAGTAGGGACTTAAAGCTTTTGAAACATGATGATGTTGAATGGTTACATAGCATGAACCTATTGTAATTATCCTATATGACTCTTGTACTATGATATCCATTTATTAATATATTCTTACATTTTACCAAAAAAAAAATAGTAATATTAAACAACATAAATTCAAATTTTTATATAAAAAATGGCCTTAAATGATTAAAGTTATAATCGTAAAGTATTAAAGTTACAGTCATAGACTAAAGTTACACTCATACAATACTAAAGTTACACTCAAAAAATAAGTGGCTGAGATTAGGACTTAGGAACTCAACCAAAATCATGACTCATTAACTCCTATATATATATATATATATATATATATATATATATATATATATATATATATATATATATATAGAGAGAGAGAGAGAGAGATTTAGGATCCGGTGAGAACGAACACTCGGTGAGAACGACCTACAACCATAGGATTTTAAAACAATTGTACGGCTGATATTATCGACCGAAACAAATAAAAACTAAAACACGATGACGTTACTCAACTTTTCCCTTCTCTCTCTACCTTTCCCTTCTCTCACTACCTCTCAGAAAAACCCGATAAATCCAGAAAAACCCCGCCATTCTTAGTAAACAACGCCACAAAGTCAACGAAATTGATCTTAATTGATACATATTGTTCTAAGACATTGATGTACGTTGATTAAATTTTCAAATTTTCTCACATAATTGATGTATGCACATGGCAATTTGTACTGATTTGATTTTTTTTATAGGGATTTAATGGAGATGGAAAGTTCTAGTGATTTAATTGTTCCGACTGATGCAATTGTTCTAACTGATAGTAATGCTATCGAATAAACATCTTCTAATTTAGGTATGTGTATACTTTAATTTGTTCATACATTATGAATTCAAGGTGTCTTTTTATCGCCTTCTAGTTTTTTTGTATTTTAGCCGTTTTCTGATTTACATGTGTTTCAATTGTTTTCAGATTCTTGTTAGTACAATCGTTTTGGGCGTTGTTAGTGCAATGAAATCATGTATTGTCGTGTTTTTGTATTTGATTAGTATATCTAGTGAGATAAGCGTTGCGTATCAGTTCTAAAGAAAATTTGACGAAAAATAATCACTGTTGTTTTTCATATTTGATTAGCGTATCTAGTAATATAATTGATGCGTATCAGTTTTCAGAAAAATTGGACGATGATTAGGCGCTGTTGTTTTCGTATTTGATTAGTGTATCAAGTAATATAATTAGTGCATATAAGTTTTCAGAAAATTCGATGATTCATGTATTAATATATTGTACGTATACCTTCTGTTAGTTGTGGACACACTAATAATTGCCCATCTCAAAGGAAAGGATACGGTCTGTGCACATAATATGAAGCCTGTTGTGGGTATGAGTTTCGATAAATTGGAGAAGGGAATACAATTCTACAAAACCTATGCTGCTAATTCTGGTTTTAAAATGAGATTGTCAACATAAAGAATGATAAATGGTGTGGTGGTTTTAAAATGAAATTGTCTAACACAATTCTACAAATATTTCATTTGGTTGGTGATCTTAATTATATGGTTGATGAGTTTGTTTATCAGTTTCAGAGTTTTTGTCATTCTTAGGAGAGAAATGGTAGGCAGTAGTGCAAATGGGGTGTTGCATGCTACAATGAGTTGGTTGGTTTGGGTCCGTAGGAAAAAGGGTCATGGTTGCTTGGTTAATTTGTTTGTTCAGAAGAGCTTTCTGATATTGACATGGTTACTCCAAAATCTGGTACTCCTATTAAGCTAGCAGTCTAACAAAGAAGGTATTAACTCATTCCTGTGTTCACAATGTCTCACCAACTGTACCTTTTATGTGTGAACTAAACTTAATGCTTGATACATTGAAACTAAGCCATTTACATTTGTTACTTTGGTTACAGGAAGAGGAGATTAGGGATCAAGCTGCAAAACTTGAGCATGCGGAGCAGCGTATGTCTACTTTAAGTTTCCAGATGAAGGTATTATATTAAATTAATTTAGCATTAGGAAAGACATCCATATATTCTTTAGGTACTCGTCTAATCGGTGGTGAACTTCTGTAAGTGAAGTGCTATTTATGGCTCATCTGTTTACTTATAACACGGGCCTAAGTCTTCTACTAACCTCTCTCCCTCATGATAGTCTAACCATTGTCCTAATGAACTCTGCATGCTCTGGGCATCCCTCACTGCCTTTCTCCGATCACTCTACTCCCCCTCCTACTTCCAAACCTCACCCATCTTGTAGAACCAAACTGCTTGTCCCTGTTTTATTTATCAATCTTTGCCCTTCTCTCCTCTCGTTTACCTAACCTCCTCCGGCCCTTTTTCTGGCTATCGTGCTCCACCTACCTTGCATCAGATTTGGGAAAAAAAGTGAACATGTGAAAAAGACTATCCACTTTAGTGGATTTATGGGTTAAACATCTACCGAGACGGATGGACATGTATTTAAAATGTTTATCGTCTATATAGAGGGTAGAAAGGAAGTGACTCAAATTTTCTATCACTTTCTTCTATATCGTCTATATAGAGGGTAGAAAGGAAGTGACTCAAAGTGGTGTGGGATAGAGGTGCTGATGACGGCGGGGGTCTTGCCGGCAGTAACGGCGATTTTATGGGTGGGTAGTGATTTAGGGTTAGGGTGGGGTGATTGTTGGATTTGTGTTTTTTTAATCATTCCCTTGCATGATCAAAACCAAACAACTATATTATTCAAAGAGCAATCTATTCCTTTTCTCGTTTGTTCCTTTCTAGGTTCCTTTCCCTTCCCCTTTTTTTTGCAAACCAATTTCCAAAATCTGGTACTCCTACCAAGACCCTAATTTGAGAAAAGTTCTCTATTAGTCTGTAAATAGGACAATCATTCATATTTTCTTCTTCGCAAAGACTGTTATACAAAAAATAATTACAAAAATGGATCCTATTTTCCCTATCTATGAATCCTATTTTCCCGAGTTAGGGCTAAGTTGAAAAGTAAAACTGATCAGAAGATTGCTTCATTGAGGCAGTTTAATCAGGTTTGATTTCAGTTTCATCCGATTGAGTTCGTTCGATTTTGTGTTGGTTTTATTAGGTTGATATGTTAGCTAACACTAATTTCACTACTTAGGCTTTTAGTTGTTCTATGTTAATTTCGATTCGGATTTGCATTGTTAGTGTACAGATGTGATATTTCATTGTTGATGTTCTGCTTTAGTAGTCTTCTTTGAGACAGTGAGTGTACGATAGTTTGATGATATGGCTGATCATCAGATTTTAAATTGAATTCGTTAAAGTGTGTGTCTTGTTAATGGTTATATATGCGGCAATATGGTTGATATTTAATGGTATAACATGTTTTGACTAGCAAAAGGTTTCACCTGTCAGTAGTTACCGATCTAATTAATTGTAATGTTTACGTGTTTCAGGCTTGGAGGCACATATAGGAAGATTACTTGCACAATTTTTTTCGGAAGCAAAAGTCGTATTTACACAGATCATTATTGTAACTGATACTCTCATCATCAGTGTCATTTTGTTAGCCGCCGGAAGCAAAATTTTTTCGCCAACAACTCCGGCGCGCGAACCTCCCTGATGCCGGCGCAACTCTATGGAATCCATTCAACATTTCGATCCTCAAATTTTCGAACTTCAGATCTCGATTTTCCGGCAAAATATATGGCATATGAGAGGTCAACAAGGCAGATAAGGATGCAAGGCTTCTCATCATATTCGACAAAGGTTGGTGGAGTTTCTTGCGGTGCGTCGATGGTGCAAGGTGGGTGAAGATGCTGGTGAAGCATGGTGTTTTATGTGGTCGGGGTGACGGTCGGTGATGTCAATGGTGGTTGGTGGTGTTAATCAGGGATATGTCGTGTTGGTGGGTTGGTATTGTCTTGGTAGTTGTCGTGATTTCATTTTAGAAATTAATATTTGTATTTGGGGTTTTTCTGGAAATAATTATGTTTTGTAATTTACAGTTATTTTTAATTTTATGTATCTAGATCTCTGGTGATGGTGAATCATCCGGCATCGATGGTGCAAGATCAGGTGTGCGTAGTGGACTAGTGGTGGAACAGTGGCGGTATTTTGTTGATTGAATTTTTATCTAATTAGGGTTTTGTAATTTGGGGTTTTTTTAATTGGATTTTAGATTTTGTAATTGAGGATTGTCTTTTGTGTATCTAGATCACATTTTAGTGTATCTGCATCGTCATAAAGTGTGTATAGAATTTATGTAAATAACGTACGTATAAATGTATAATATTGTATAGTGTATCTGGATTTACCCAAAAAAAAAGCGTATCTGACATGTATTTTAATGTATCTAGTAGCTGTAAAAAAAAAGAAAAAAATGTATCCGTATTGTTATAAAGTGTATCTAGAATTCTTGAAACAAGCGTACCTAGGAGTGTCTAAAGTGTATCCACGATTTGGTAAAAAGAAAAAAAAAACGTATCTGACATGTATTTTAATGTATCTAGTAGCTGTAAAAAAACGGAAAAAAAAAAAGGATTGTATTATTATAAAGTGTATCTAGAATTCTTGAAAAAAGCGTACCTAGGAGTGTCTAGTGTATCTAAGATTTGGTAAAAAAAAAAGAAAAGTGTATCTACATTTTTAAAATGTGTATATAGAATTTTGGTAAAAAGTGTACCTACTTTAGTTAAAAGTGTATATGAGATTTGGTAAAAAAAAAAAAAAAAAAAAAAAAAAAAAAGTGTATCTACATTCTTAAAATGCGTATATAGAATTTTGGTAAAAAGTGTACCTACTTTAGTTAAAAGTGTATATGAGATTTGGAAAAAAAAAAAAAAAAGTGTATTTACATTCTTAAAATGCGTATATAGAATTTTGGTAAAAAGTGTACCTACTTTAGTTAAAAGTGTATATGAGATTTGAAAAAAAAAAAAAAAAAAAAAAAGTGTATCTACATTAATAGGTCTTGGTATAGACGGGTGGGGCGAACAGATGGGTAAAGACCTTTAATAAAATGGGTAGGGGGACAAGGTGGGCACCCCCATGTGCTTCCCACTTTATGGCAAATGGGTATTTTGTGAGAGGAAATGGTATCCGTCTATACGTATAGACGGATAGTGTCCGTCTATAATGAGAATTTGTGTATCTACATTCTTAAAATGCGTATATAGAATTTTGGTAAAAAGTGTACCTATTTTAGTTAAAAGTGTATATGAGATTTGGAAAAAAAAAAAAAGTGTATCTACGTTCTTAAAATGCGTATATAGAATTTTGGTAAAAAGTGTACCTACTTTAGTTAAAAGTGTATATGAGATTTGCTAAAAAAAAAAAAAACAAAAAAAGTGCACCTTTTATATGTATTCTAATGTATCTAGTCGTTCTCACCGTTCTCACCGAATGGTCGTTCTCACCGGATCTCACCTATATATATATATATATATATATATATATATATATATATATATATATATATATATATATATATATATATATATATATATATATATATTTGAGTTCTAATGAGTCCACCTAAATAGGTGAGTCCCTAAGTCCTTATCTTAGCCATTGATCTTGTAAGATTGATGGTTGAGATTTGAAACTTCAAAGCAATATTTGAAATGAAACTTTAATGTTTTATAAGTAAAACTTTAATCAGTAAATGTAACTTTTATTCTTTATGTTTGTTACTTTAATTTTTTAAAGTTATTTTCTAATTAAAAATAAAAAAATTATGTATTTTTGAGTATAACTTTGATATTTTACTAGTGAAACTTTAATAATTAAAAGTATAACTTTAATTTTTTTAGAACATTTTTAATATAAAATTTTGAATTTATGAAATAATATAAATGTGAATAATGTTTATTTGATTTAATAGTTTTTTTTACTATAACTTTAAAGTTATACGAGTGTAACTTTAATGATTAAAAGTGAAACTTTAATTTTTTTTAGGACATTTTTTATAAATAATGTGATTTATTAATTTTATGTAAATATTGTTATTTTATGAATATAACTCTAATGTTTTACGATTGCAACTTTAGTCATAATTTTTGAAACTTTTTATTTTTAGGATTGTAACTTTATGTTAATTTGAATTTACGTAATTTAAGTCCTTGGCGAATATATTTGGTCCATATCAGAGCGTAACTTTTGTTCATATAAGCGTAACTTTAATTCTTTAAAGATGAAACTTTAGTCTTAACCATGGCCACCACCTGCTTTGTCACCTCACATGACCCACTAGGCCACTACTACCTTCACCAACCACCAGCAACACCCACCAAGACCCCTGCAACCACCACCACAAATCTGGAAAAACAAAGGAAAAGCCCACCACGCTACCACGCCACCACCACCACCACCACCACAAATCTGAAAACAAATGACCTACCACCAAGAACAACAAACACCCCTTTACTCAGATTTGAAAAAAAAAAGAAAAAGAAAAACGAGAAAGGAGCCACGACCGCCGCCACCAATATCAATAACCGCGGCCACCAACACACCAAACACCACGGCCACCAATAGCAACAACCACCAATAAAAAAAATAAAAAACTGATCAACCGACAACAAAAAAAGAGGAGGATAGGAAGTGGCGGGCAGTGGAGGGCGAGAAAAGGAGAGGAAGCAGGCGGCGGTGGTGTGTGGGATAGTGGTGACGAGGCGGATCTGGTGTGGAGGGAGTTTTCGTGGTGGTGTTGAATTGGCGAGGGAGGGAATGTGGAGTGTACAGAGGTAGAAGAGTACTGGTGGCCGACGGAGGCAGAATAAAGGCGGGAGAAGAGAAAGGCAGAGGGCGGCGGGAGGAGAGGCGGCGGTGGTGGCAGCGTCAGGTTGAGTGCAACAATAGGAAGAGGAGATAAGAGAGATTTAGAGAGAGAAGTGAGATTGAGGAGGCAAGTGAGTGAATGAATAGAATTAGGGTTTCTTGTGTTATATATAGGTCATTTATTTTCAGAATTAATCTTAGCCATTGATTTGTTATAATCTAATGGCTAAGATTAGGACTCATGGACTCACCTAAAGAAGGTGGACTCATTTGATCCTAATTCTATGTATATATATATATATATATATATAGTATGCTCATACATCTTACTTTCAATACATAATTAAAAAGTAAATCCCATATTACAATTTTTTTTTAATATTCTATTTCCATATTATCTTCCTCCTCTTCACTTTTCTCGTCTTCATTTGAGCTTACACCATCGAACCCATTGCCTCGTCAAATGTTTTTGACTATGTTATTTCACACTTTGGGAGTATTTAACGAGACAATAGATAATTTGGTGTTTTTTTTTTGTTTTTTTTATAAAGTATAATGTTTAGAGTAAATAATTAATGTCTTGTTTTTTTATTCAATTTTAATAAAAGTGGTACGAGAATTATCCTATGTAACTCTCTTATCCCATGTATTTTTATAAAATGTGATCACTTTTTGGCTAATAATGACTACTTTTAGGTAAATAGTAATTATCCTATGTTATTGGTCACTAGTTAAGAAAAAATGGTTGCACAAGGGAATTTGTGAAAATCGTAACTTTTTTAAAACTCGTCAATACTATAAAACGGGTATGAGTTTATAGTTAACTTAGCTTAATTTTTCTGAACTTAATTTTGATGAACTTTACTTATTTTTGCTGAACTTTTCTGAACTTATTTTTACTGAACTTTTCTGAACTTAACTTATTTTTGTTGAACTTAACATAACTTATTTTTTCTGAACTTAACTTATTTTTGTTGAAATTTTCTGAACTTAACTTATTTTTGCTGAACTTAACTTAAATTAAGTAAAGAAAAGTCCAAAAGAACAGTGCCTTAGTACATATATCAAAAAGGAATAAATCGTCACCATATAAAGATCATCCGGCTCTCAAGACGAATTACAACTGATTGGCCCAATCCAAACGAAACGAGTAATGGCCCATCCTAAGACACGACCCAAACTAATCTCAGACATAAAGCCAGTAGCCCACTTAGTGTCGCATACATAACTCTAACAACAATTTTCCTATAGGACCGTCCTATAGCATAAAACTGACCCAATAGGAGAATAGTCCAAACTTATCATTAGATTATATTTGTATTTTAATTTTATTTTAATAACTCGATATCTTATGAGTAATACAGACACATTTAAATAAGTAAGTTATCAATATAAAATATTAGGTTATCAAAATAAAATATTATTTTACTAATTTATTAAATAATTTATTGGGTTTTTTTGTAATTGGACTCGTCTTACACATAAAGTGGTCTTATATAACAATTTGTGTAACTCTAATTAGGCTCCGTTTGGCATAACACTTCAGGTACCTTATTTGACTAAAATAGCTTATTTGACCAAAATTTCAGCTACCTAACTTTTTTTTATAAGTGCTTGGCAAGTAGCTTATTTGGTCAAATAAGCTACCTGAAATGAAATGTTACCTAAAGTAGCATTTGGGATTTCAGCTACCTGAAATAAATTATCTTTCATTTATTACCCCTTCAATCTATAATATTAAATAATTATCATATCTTTTTACGTCATTTTACCAAAAATCAGCTACAGTTTCAGCTAGCTTGCCAAACATTTTTGTTATAATCAGTAACCTTATCAGATCCTACTTTTCAGTTACCTTTTCAGGTTTTAGTTAGTTTTTCATGTTTCAGGTAGCTTTTTAGGTTCCAGCTAATTTTACCAAACAGAGCCTTAGACAACAAAATAATGATAATTAATCAAATTCGACTGATAAAATAATATCTAGCTAGTTATTAAAAATGATACTTCCTTGTGTTCTCAATAACTTCCCCTATTTCCTTTTGTGGATTGTTCGGGTCATCTTCCCGATTTTCCATTTTGGATCTTTTACATGGTCCAAATTTAATTGTATTTGGGTCAGTGTGTTTGTGTACTTCACATTCACTTCCTTAATTCTTAAGCCAAAAGAAAGTGATTAAGAATATGAGGGAGTATTTAAAAACGTAAAGTTTTTCAAAAAAAAATAAATAAATAAATAATGGGTCCAACGTAAAACAAACATGTCTGGACATGACTGATTCACCTTCTTTAGGCTTGACAAAACTGACCTGATCCGAATGACCCGCCCTGAATAATCCAACCCGCACCCGAGTGGAAGACCCAAATTTGACCCTAGACTCGAATTGACCCAAGTCCCGAACTAATCAACCCCACTCAAATGTTTATTATCACATACTAATCATTATCTTCAAATAACATACTCGACCCTGTCCGAATTCTTGCAAACTTGAATTAGCCTGACCCAAACTCTTTCCGGTTCATTCGTTTGTCAGGAAACACGTCTAAACCTAGGCTCGGAGTTCAGGTCTAGAAGTGGTTGTACTATTCCGGGTCCGAGCCTTGGTTTGGACGTGAAGCACCCATATTTGACCTAGGTTTGAGCGTGATTTTAGAAGCAGGATCCATGTGTTGATTTTTTTACTAGAATCTATTTTAATTTGGTAAATTTAATTCCTAGTATTTAGAAAATTTACGAAATTAATAAAAAGTGAAAATGAAAAATTTATTAATATTATCGATATTAATTAGTTTGGGACTCGGGGAACCTTCTACTCCTCCACAATCAGTTGATGTGGGTTGTCTTTTTTCGTGACTCCATTGCTTCTGCTAGGCTTCATGCTCCTGTTGTGGACTCACATGGTAGGAGTATGAAGTTCGTTTATAAGCGCAAGGTAGAAGTTGGTTTTAATTATTATAGTCGTACCAAGCTTAAGCGCTCAAATAGATCAAAGTTCTTGGATCTAGCCGTTGATGATGGCTTAGAACCTGTACCAACAGACCTTCTGCTAGGTTTTTTGGATATTCCGCCTTTCTTTTATGAGGGCCCTTGGCTTCCAAGTTCTTCGCTTTCAGTTTCACGCCCAAATGTGAAGCGTTGTCTTTGCCCTTTTGAATTCACTGTCTTGGATTGTCTTGCGGTTAAAAGACCACGGCTTGAGCAAGACTTACCTCTTAGTTTGTTTGAAGACTCCCAACTAACGCGTTCTTCTTCTCCTTGTTCCAGAGATGAAGACTTCTACCCTGTTTTAGATGTGCTGGCGGACCTTAATTCGCCACCCATCTACCAATAAAGATCTTTTGCTGGAATTGTAAGGGGATAGGTGCAACGGATGATCCTACAATTCCTTTCCTACTTAGAAGCATCCATCAATATCATCCGTCGATTTTGTTTTTACAAGAAACAATGACTACTGTAGCTTCTGCATCCTCTAAAATTCCTCACCTGGGCCTGCCAAATTTGTGTGGTGTCGACTTAGCTGGACGTAGAGGTGGAAATCGGGTCAGTCGGGCCAGATTTGGGTCGGGTCAAGCCAGGTCGGGTCATATCGGGTTCGGGTCATATCGGGCCAGCCACCCCTTTCGGGTCGGATCGGGTCGTGTTCGGGTCATTATCGGGTCGGGTCATTTCGGGTCAAATGATGTGTCCGGTCGGGTCGGGTTTGGGTCGGGTCATTATCAGGTCCGGTTACTTTACCACATTACTTCAATTTTTTACCATTAAATTTAGTTTTTAAGCATTATTTGGCTTAAGTACTTCATTATTAAGTGAAACATAACAATCTAATTGCAAAATCACTTTCTTTTTTATCAATATTAAGCTAAATAATTGTCGGTTCATCAATTTAATCGGGTCGGGTCAATATCGGGTCGGGTCTGGGTTGGGTTCGGGTCACTAATCATCGGGTCAATTCGGGTTACGGGTCATCATCGGGTCGGGTCGGTTTCGGGTCACTGATCATCGAGTCATGTCGGGTTACAGGTCATCATCGGGTCGGGTCGATTTCGGTTTCGGGTTGCAATATTCTCGGGTCGGTTCGGGTCGGGTTAGCTCGGGTTTGGGTCGGGTCATTCGGGTCGGGTCAGACTTTTCGGCTCTAGCTGGACGTAGTGGCGGCCTGCTTTTGAGGTGGGACGATTCGATTGTACTTACTACTCTTTGCTTATAACCACACTACATCTTATATAATATTACCTATACTGTACCACCTTATAAAAATTATGTAATGTACGTCCTGTTTATATATGGGGAACCACGGTTAGAGTATCGACTGACTTTGTGGAATCATATCACAACCTTGGTTTTTGCTCTCTCTCCTTTGATGTTGATTGGTGATTTTAACCAAGTTGAGTTGTACTCTGACAAGCTTGGGGGTACCAGTTCCATTCGGGGACAACGTGACTTCACCGCATAGAAGCTTGACAACGGTCTGATGGATGTTCCTTTATTTGGCCCTCGTTTTACTTGGATGAATAGCCAATTCAATACCAACATTATCATGGTACGACTTGATCGCGCCTACGCCAATCAGGACTGATTTCAACTCTTCCCTTCTGTTTCTGTTACCCACCTTCCCATTCTTGTCTCAGACCACGCTCCTATAATCCTTTGGCTGTTCCCAAATTCTAAACCTTGTAAACGCCTATACCGTATCGATAATTGGTGTCTAGCTTTCTCTGAAGTTGAACAGCTTGTTACCGAGGCTTGGTGTACCCCGTTCGTTGGATTTTCGATGTTTGTGTTGTCAATAAGCTGGCCGTTGTTTGCCGCTCCATTTTGCAATGGGTAATTAATCATCGTATTTCTTATGGGATAAATTGGTCCAATATAGAGGCTGACTTAGAAATGACTGAATCCCAAACTATTGATACTCAATCAGCTACAACTTTCCATCAGCTTCGTTTATCTCGGTTGCAACTCCTTCGATCTCAACGACAATACTGGGTACAACGCTCTAAGGTTAAATCTGATGTTTTGGATGGTTTTCCTACTCGTTTCCTCTTTAGTAGGGTGAAGCAATGCGCGACAAAGCACCGCATGATTGCTATTCGATCTGCAACCGGGGAATGACTTCACTCCCCAGATGATATTAGTTCTGAAATAATTTATTACTTTAAAGGACTTCTTTGCCGAGCTCCTACTCAAGATTCAGCTGCTCCTCCTGTATTTATCCATCCTCTTCTTTCCGGCCTTGACCTTCCAAGACTTGGAACTGTAGATTATTTGGTGTTACAAGCTCCCTTCTCGGAACATGATATTCTTCGTGCCCTCCGTGGTATGGATGAATCGAAATCTCCTGGCCCAGATAGTATTACACCAAAACCTTTCCAGACTTTTTGGCCTCAGATTGGCCCTCTGGTTATTTCGGCTATTTTACGATTTCCTAACTCTGGCGTTATGCTAAAGCAGTGGAACAACACACTTATAGTACTTATAGCCAAGGTTGATAAACCGAAATTTGTTTCACAGTATCGCCCTATTAGCCTCTGCAATGTTGCCTACCGTCTGGCTTCCAAGTGCCTTGCTAACCGCCTTAAATTAGTAATACCTTCTCTTATTTCAGATTCTCAACCAGCGTTTGTTCCAGACCGACTTATGTCTGATGGATGCCTTATTGCCCATGAAGAAATTCATTACCTTAACAAGACTAAGAAAGGATCAAGTTGTTATGCTGTGCTTAAGCTTGATATGCATAAGGCTTTTGATCGTGTTTCTTGGCAATTCCTCATGTCGGTTCTGGATCGTTTCGATTTCCCGATATCATGGCGCAATCTTATTTGGGAATGTATTTCAACGGTGAACTATAGTATTATGATTAATGGCGAACCTTTTGTTTCCTTTCATCCTACATGTGGCCTGCGCCAGGGTGATCCTTTCTCTCCTTATTTGTATATTATGTGTATGGATATTTTGTCTTGCCAATTAAGGAAAGCCGAGTCCGAACGCCTAATCCATGGGCTCAAAATTTCCCGTTATGCTCCTCCCATTTCGCATTTTTTTTATGTAGATGATGCTTTAATATGTTGCAAGGCCACTCCTTCATCTTTCGAGGTTCTGCGGGAACTTTTTCAATGTTTTGAGGTTGCTTCCGGCCAGATGATTAATCTTGACAAGTCTTTCATCAAATTTAGCCCCAACTCGCCGGATGACTTCAAATCCCATATGACTTCAATTCTTCGCATGAAAGCCTCTTCCTCCTTTGGTACCTATTTAGGTGTCCCAGTCGACCTCCCTAAACAGAAGACGGTTGCTTTTCATGGCCTTATAGATAAGATAACCACCCGTATTGCCTCTTGGTCCTCTCTTACTTAACCTGACTCAGTCTAGCAAACTCGTCATCATCAACTCAATCCTTCTTGGTTCGATGACCCATTTTCTTGCTGTTATCCCTATGCCTCTTGCTATTTCTCGGAAACTTGATTCTTTAATAACTGCTTTCTGGTGGTGCAGAGATACGACACGACGATCCATTCACTGGCTGTCTTGAACGCATTTGCATGCATCAAGGGACAAAGGTGGCCTAGGTATAAAATCTGTGACACTACTAGGGCAAGCTACTCTTATGAAAAAATTTTGGCGACGTCATCATAAACCAACTGGATTGCTTGCAAAGTACCTTATTCCAAAGTATAGGAAGGATCTTCCTGTACCCTAGGCAAAATAAAAAAATTACCCAACCTTCTTATGTATGGACCGGAGTTTGCCGTGTTGTGGCATCTTGTTTTCTAGCTTTGGCTTGGAAAGTTGGTAATGGCAATTCCATTGACCTACTTTCCAGTCAATGGGTGAATGGTCGATCACCTGTACTGACCTGGTCTGCGCCTCCCTCGACTCCGAAAATTACAGAATTTGTCCTAGTTGATGGTTCCTGAAATCCACGAGTTATTTTTAATTATTTTGCGCCATCGACTCCTAAAGCTATTCTTGCTATGGAACCACCTTTACTGGATTCGGATGATTTTCTTTACTGGAAGTATACTGACGATGGGCGTTATAATCTTCAGTCTAGGTATGCGTATCTGTTATCTAGATCAATTTTTCCTCCTATTGTCCCCTTGCTCAGGAATTTTCCCTGGAAGATCGTATCTTTCTCAAGCAAATTTGCCCTTTTTATCTGGCGCATATAATATCCTCCCCACGATGATGACCCTTTCTCAACGCGGCTTTCAGATTAATACTACATGTATTTTCTGCCAGACCTGCCCTGAATCACCTGAACATTTATTTCGATCCTGTGATGTAATACAACATGTCTGGCGCTCTTCTGTGCTTGGTATACAGTCTCTTGCCAACCCGGAAGTACCTTTACTCCGCTGGATTGCAGATCACATATCCTACCTTCATCGGCTTTCTTCGTCTGGTTTTAATTCTCTACTTTGTTTCTTCTGTATCCTATGCTCAATCTGGATGGCTCGCAACTTTGTTTTGTTTGAGGCCAGCGTTGCAAATCCAGCACATATCCTTCGGTTGGCCGACTCTATCCGAGCAACACATTTAAGCTTATATACTTTACGAAGATGTTCTTCCCCGTCCCATTCTCCGACGACCATTACAGGTAACGCTTTTATGCTACCCTTGCCTGTTCCGTCTTACTACATTTACATCTGCAGGAACTTTTTTACGGACTGCTACACAGCTTCTTTCTCGGACTTCCTCTTTGGCACGACTACAAGTTTCTACGTCTGTGCCACTTCTGCGTTCGCGGCATACTCTGGAGCTTTACTTCAAATTATGTTGCGAGCACGCACTGACTCCTCTCCATCAATCAACTTTTGGTGACATCAAGAAAACTATCTTTAGTTCTGGCTAGTGACACGCCAATATCAATAGATGCGCGGAATTCCTTACGTGAAATTCGCCTTTTACTTCGCTTATACCGTAATTGGTCGGTTTGCCTAACTACAGGCTAACCTACCATGTTTGTAGTACTTATGTTTGTAGTTTAACGTTTCTTTCATTTAATATTTAATAGGGTTTTTTGTCAAACACAACCTTTAAAAAATTTTTTTTTCCAAACACCACCTTTAAAAAAAAAGTTTGTAAAACACAACCTTTAATAATTTTTTTTTTGTAAAACACGACATTTTGGCCAGAATTTAACCACTTGCAATAGGGTGACTTTAAGTCGATATTTGAGGTAGCAAATGAGTTCGATTTGAGGTGTTCTTAGACTCTTTGGAAATGTGGAAGTACAGGCTTTCCAATGGTTACAAATACGGTGGTGATATATGGCTTTATGTGGGGTCTATTGGTGTGTAAAGTAAGGTTGGTCAAGGAGTGAATTGGAGAGAGAAACAAATCAGAAAAACACCAATTCACTCCTTGATCAGCCTTACTTTACACACTAATAAACCCCGCATAAGGCCACCTATCACCGTCGTATTGATAATGCCTGGAAAGCTTGTACTCCCACCTTTCCAACGAGTCTAAAAACACCTCAAATCGACCTCGTTTTCTATCTCAAATATCGACTGAAATTCACCCCGTTGCAAGTGTTCAAACTCTAGCCAAAATGTCGTGTTTAACAAAAAAACAATTATTAAAGGTTGTGTTTCACAAACTTTTTTTTTAAAGGTTGTGTTTGGAAAAAAAAGTTTTTTAAAGGTTGTGTTCAACAAAAAACCCTATTTAATATACAATTGGTCTCCCTTGTGACGGGTTACCATTTGTGGCGGATATTTTGTGAGTAAAAATGGTAACAAAATGGGTTAGCGGAGAAAGGGGACCACATGAATAGTGTTGCAGAGAGAGAAAAAGTGGGTACTTTGTGAGGTAAAATGGTATCCGTCACTCAAGAATGACGGATATGTGCCGTCACAAACAAGAATTTGTGTTTAATATATGAGTTTACTATTGTCGAAAAAACGATAAACCGTAGTAATATTAAATTTGGATGGACATTTGGAAAAAGCCACATTCAAAAGTGGACATAGTTAACAAACCATGTGTATGGGCCAATTAATTTGTTTTAAGTCCTATGTCATCTGTACTACTAGCAATCAGCCCATCAAAGACGTTGATAGACAAACATTGTGGGTCCCATGGAAAGGAATGCGGCTGCACGTTGACAACATCAATCATATGCTAATCAACTTCTTCACATGTTAATGTTGTTCATTCTTCAAGACAAAATCACACAATTATTGACTTGTTATGTTGGCCAGCAAAAACTCCTAATCTGACAATCTCACGATTTTGTTTCCTGAATCCGGCTTCACTCTAAAAGACATCGCACGTTCCCCCTCACCTAATCTTGTTTATCCACTAAGTTCAGTTGATCTCTCTCAAAATGAGTATATTTATTTTAAAACTTAAATCGAGTGGCGGATTAGGGGATCTAGCAGGGGCACCCGTCCTCACTGGACATTGAAAATTTCGAAATTTTTTAGTCATAATATTCGATTTTTTTTAGATTTACCTCACGCCATTACCGGTTCGCCCTCGTTGGGATTTTTTGCACCCCCCTAACGGAGAATCCTGGTTCTGCCGCCGTTCAAAAGAGTCGAATAACAACCAATTTAGTTGTAATAGACATTTATTTTTACTAATCCCTAAGAACTTTGCTTTTGTTTTATCCATCATATTTGACCCGTCAAACAAAAATTTTGTGATGAAATGTTTGTCTTAAACAAAAATTTGTGATAAAAATTATGGCTTACTTTTGTTTAAATACACCCACGCTTAATCTACTTTTTTACATTTACTCCCACGTCAATTATTTTTTTAAATTACACCCAAATTAATAACTCAGGTTATATTTGCACCCAAAATTGATTTCAGACCATATTTCCGTCAAAATTCAAATTTTTTTGGTTAAAACACTAATATTATGACGATTTTGCCCTTCCTCCTCCTATTTGTTCTTCCTCCTCATTCATTCTCTTCTTTATCCTTCACTCTCCTCTTCCCCAATTTAATTTCATTCATTGTGTTTCTCATCCTCATTCTATGCCCACTTTTGAATCCTCTCCTCTCTTATTCTTTATTGAAGTTAGGAAGTTGGCATTCATATCTTTCAAATATAGGATGAGTTTGGGAGGCTCCTTTACAAAACCCAAGCTTTCAACCCGAGAAAGAAAGCCAAGACTAAAGAAGATTTCAGATTCTTAAAAAGGGGAGTATCCTTCTCTTTAATGATAGGAACGAAGATACTCGACCGTGTTCAATTTAAGGTTTTTGTTTAATTTTGTTAAGGTTCTTGCTAATTAGGTTGCTTTTTTGATTTTTATCTTTTGAATATATGCTACAAACAAATACGAAAAAAGAGTAAGAAGGAGAACTTCATAAATTTGAGGGTGGATGAACAATCTTTCAAATATATAGGAGCTCAATAATTCAAGTTACCATTATGACGGAGATTTGGGGGAATTTTTAGGGGGAAATTATAACACCCCCATACTCCAAGTGCCTTACCAGGACCACTCAGGTATAAGGATGCCACCATCTCGGTTACCCGAGGCATGATAATCATAAGACAATGAAGAAACATACTTTATTAAATAAGTTTAAGTGATTACATTACAAAACCAACTGTAAGCAAAATACAACTGTTCTCAAACTATAAACCAACTGAAAGGAACTGTCCTAACACACACAAATGGAAGACTAAAGACTCGATATGTGATGACTCCATCCCATTAGATCCCACGCGTATCCAAGATATACCGCTAAGCAAAATCGCTCACCACCCCCGAATGGATCACCACAGTTTTAAAACATTTAAACGGGTCGATACTAATCACACAATTAACATACATGTCACAATAAAATAAGCATGCTTAATCACACACATACACAACCAACCCAACTCCAATCATCTCAATCACGACTTTCCACTGGACCCACCACGCCAGCTGGGGGACCGCACCGTTCCCACCTAAGCCCCGCTCATCATACCGAGCGATAACCCTGTCCATTAATGTGCACATCCCCTTCCGTGGCGGGTTCCACGAAGGGCGAAACTAGGGCGTGAAGTCACTCCCGCAAGTGACCCCACTCAGCCGAGAACGCATCTCGAGAACCATCAACAACAATCACAACCACAAACACAAAGATAATCATCATATCAAACAACCAAATACAAAGACATCACCAATATCCCATTATGGGACTAATACGAGTAGAAATCCTACCCGGAAAGCACAACAATCGAGACGGTATCAACAGATGAGTCAAAAAGCCTCTTCTACGAACCCTCCTCCTATCATATAACACATAGAGGCTACACATCACATACTACACACAAAACCTCCAATCTCTAAATTAGGGTTTAACCAAACTTAACAAAACATTATAAAAATTATATTAAAAGCTTACCCTCAACGCAAGGAACTCAACGACACGAATAACGACAAGAACCGACCGTCGAACTCCGGAATTGCTAAGAATGCGATTAGGAAGATGAACTGGTTGCTTTCTCTCTTAAACGGGGTTTTAGGTTTTGTAAAAGTGATTTAAAACAATGACGACTATGTTTAAATACCTTAATCGCATAATTAACAAAACCCGAGAAAACTCCCCGTAAAACCGGACACTCGATCGAGTACCCAAGGTACTCGATCGAGTACCCCTTACTCGATCGAGTGCCCCACTACTCGATCGAGTACCCAACAGGTCAGAAACTATTTTATTTCGCAACTTATCCTTACTCGACAGAGTAAGGCCTACTCGATAGAGTACCCCAAGACTTATAAATACGGAGTATTACAGTCTTCCCTCCTTAAAAGGAACTTCGTCCCCGAAGTTCAACCCATACATGAAAACAAACATACTAACTCGGTTAAGACGCAACAAAGCTACCAAGAACTCAAAACAACACCCCAACTTATAAAACATAAAACCATGAACTCTTATCACAAATCGCACCAACTATTCCTACCTCCACATATCGCTCACGATGTCGTATCAACTACATTATAAACTCTCCCAACACTAACTTCATACACTACCAACTACCATCCACTAACGCTGCTAGCTCCATAATATATCATCCACTACCAAATCCAATATCAAGACACTCATAGACATTAAACGGAATGTTACATTCTACCACCCTTAAAAGGAACTTCGTCCTCGAAGTTTACTCACACTCATAACCTCATCATTCAACTGTCAACACTAGTGAAATATTCTCACACTCCTAAACATCACGCTACTACAAGCACGGCCATGGCCTTTTAACAACATCAACCACAATATATACAACTCTACTTCGAATTATACTACGACATGCACTTCGAATTATACTACGACATGCACAATCATCAAATTCTCTTTTATCGCATCCTACTCCTCTTGAGATAAATGTTACGTCCTCGTAACTCACTAACACTATATCCTTAGTTATATCTTCTCATTATTTTCATCACCATCACATGTCATAGATAACCGCCTATAACCTCATTTCCATAATCACTCCTATTTCTCAAGGCTCTCTTACTTCAACAGTTCTCATACTTCAAATCAATCTGCACACCCCTAACCTATACCATAAGGCTCGTAGCAAAATCACCATACTAACTCTCCATTATCACTGCAAACCAACATACCTCGCTATGTAAAGCACTTATCTTCCAGAAGCATAACTCCCGATCCACACTCGTTACTTATACTCACACTAGATCCTCAAGTTCTTTCCTTCATTACCGCAAAACTCATACATAACTTAATATGACACTAATTCCCCCAACACCCTACACTCACTGTCCCAACAAAAGATTATGAACTACCTGCCGCTTTCAGATCATTACAACACATGTTCCACGAATCATTTTCCATTACCATGTCTACTAAAGCCTTATCTAGAACAAGATCAAAATTATCAGAATAACCTCTCACAACCGTGTCCCATCAATAGAACATCACTATACCATGACAACAACGAAAACATATTCAACTCTATTTCATATCATACTCTACCTCATTCTTAACTTAACTGGTAAAGAAAACATCAATAAGCAAGACAACTTGTCTACATGTTCAACCAAAACTCACAAAGAACAACAAAGAAACAAAACAACAATCTATGTATAACTGGTATGCACTTTCGAAAACTCGTATCATAATCATCCCGCCTACTCCACCACAACCGGTGACGGCATCACAACACCGCCACCAACAGCCACACCACAATGCGAAAATACCCGCATCACAATACTAAATACCGTGCCCGGATCACCACCGGAGGCACCACAACCACATCGATAGACATCACAGCTACATACAATTCCATAAACACTGACTGAGCATAACTTCTCAGACAAGAAAACTTACTCAAATCCACTTTATTAAATCACCACGCAACATATTATATGGATAAACAGATAAGCATCTCATGAACATCATCTCTACCATTTCACGGAATACACATGTGTTATTAATACACATAAAATTATAACTAGCCATGTCAAATTAATCAAGTTATTACCTTTTTGGATATTATTCAATTAAATTACCGTGCCCAACCTATATATTACAGAACATTCATAAAACAACTTTATAATTATCACACCATACCACTTCTTGTGAGGTCAGAACCTCACACAAACATTTACACATATCATAGACCCGTAATCACAACCAACTAGTCAATCCTGATCACGTAAGTTACCACTCAACATAGGTTACCTGTCGCCCGAGCTTAACTCGTATACACCTCATAACATATTCTCCCTTTCGCATATCCATCACCCTCTGCCAAATGTAGCCACACCATTAATACTCAACTACTAACAACCGCCTCATATAACCACATCTTATACTCTTTCATAACTCAGTACTTACCAACTGGTCTCTGCAAAATCAACCTCTTTAGAATTGTTACCTTTCTAATATACCATTACCCTTAACCACTAGTCACAAACCATAACACTACCGCTGTCCGGGCATCAAACCTCTTACACTCATCTCTAAACATCACGATTTGTTTCCTATCTTTGGTTGACATCCCAAATAACGAACATCCAATCCATTAACAAAATTACCTCAACATTCTTCCCAATACTATCCTTAATTGTATCATCATCTAACTCTCCACCAAAAATCTCGTATCGCGCAAATACTCCACCAACTTCATACTCCCTTAATTCCTCGAAACTCATGATTAATCATGTTGTTCAAACTTCGTATAACTATTAACTTACTTACCCTTGATAGTATCATACATCTCGACGATTCCTTACTTTATGTCACATAACTCCGGTGAACTTTTCTCAACTTACTTTTATCCTTCTTTTCTCGTTATACTCAAAAATACCATTAATAGTTCAACTCCTTATTCCTTCTAGCTAACTCTTTAGAAATCTAGTTACCCCTTCGTTGCTCCAAAACTCAAATTCCATTATCTTCTACCGACATCATCTCACTCTTTCTTACCATGGATCTTCTCTTATTATGCTATCACTCACACTTGCCACTAATCTATCCATAGAATCAACGTTTAATGTTCAAACAATTGCATCTCCTTGGTACATCTCTAGAAATCCGAATTCATTTAATACCGTTAATTACCCAAGGAAATCACACACGAGTTTCGTCTCTCGATAACACAAATTTCCAAACTCAGTCACTACCTGCAAATCCACGTCGCGACATGTCCAATTAAGTTCGCTATATACCACTCTTCTCAATTCCTCTAAAACGACCTTTCATTACATATATTCTTACTCAACACTATTTCTAACCATCTCCCTCCATAATTTATTATACATCTCGTTTGCTACTATCCACATCCTTTCTTTCAATCTTTTCATTCTCACGTTCCTTAAACTTACATCATGCCTTGCCCACATTCACTTACATTTTCATTACTCAACATACAATCATGTCACTCATCTCGTCTCACACAACATGCTCTATGCCTCAATTAAGTCTTACCAATCACAACAGATATAAATCATGTCCTCCCCACCGAACTCATACTCATCATAGGTGCCACTCTTTACACCACAAGATTGGGTAACTTACGCGTCAAGACCAACATACATGTAAAACAATGCATAAAGAAGTAAAATAACCACTTTGAATTAAACATAATATGCAACGAAGTCAAAAGATAAGCATATGACCCAAAACAGGGTCACTAGATCGAGTCCAGGCCACTCGATCGAGTAAGGGACTTACTCGATCGAGAAGGTCAAGATCAGAAGCACGTAAAACAAATCACCAGGGCTACTCGATCGAGTAACTAACGTACTCGATCGAGTGCCCCCTTACTCGATCGAGTACCAAGGATACTCGATCGAGTACCCCAATTCTCAGCACTGTCCAGCTTTCGTAAAACAGTCATAACTCACTCATTTCTTGGTCGTTTTGGGCGTGTGACCTATCGTTAGAATCGTAAAAGGACAAGCTATCACCTCCAATTGGAATCACATCAAAATCATTTATGAATCTCAAGTTATAACAGTTTAAAGACAACTTTGCTGTAATCAGACGACATAACTATTTGATTTTTACTTCCAAACAGCTTAAACAACAACCAAGCAAACAAAACCAGTCCAAAACTCATAAAACCAGTATTCATACTCATATGTTACTATTTTCAAAAGCCAAGCAACAACATTCATCATGCACATAGCTTATCTAACTTGCCAATTATGACTTACCCACATGTTTTTATTCTATCACTTTTCGTAAACAAAATCACAAATACATGACATCAAGTCCCCTATTCACATGTTACTACCACGATGATTCATCTTTTTCCACTAATTCATCCATCATACCACATATTTATCCACCATATTCGTTCAACATATTCACTCAGCACATGTGCAATTCACACTCCCAACCTTCTGTACTTTTACTCAACACGACAACAACAACATGTATACTTACACATCGCTTTATATATATATAGACAAAACACTTTTCCTTACATAATTATAACATGCCAAATTACATGTATCAATCCTTATACTTTCATGCTTTACAATCAACCAACATACAATTCACGTCATCATCATCTTTCATTTCAGATCCCCCATCCTCCACATGCATGCATCCATCAATTCATACAACATACTACTACATAGATACACACAACACACAATAAGCACATAACGATCCCGACACATATCCCATGGTGACCGGTTCAAAATTGTAGGGCGAGTTCGCGACTTTAGGACGTCTCCCAAGTCTTTGCATTAGCTCCTACAACCTTTACCCCGGGTTCATTTTAATTGACTCCCTAGATTCATTAGATTCATTGGTTACCGGTTTCAGGATCGTCTCTCTGATACCATTTGTAACACCCCCATACTCCAAGTGCCTTACCAGGACCACTCAGGTATAAGGATGCCACCATCTCGGTTACCCGAGGCATGATAATCATAAGACAATGAAGAAACATACTTTATTAAATAAGTTTAAGTGATTACATAACAAAACCAACCGTAAGCAAAATACAACTGTTCTCAAACTATAAACCAACTTAAAGGAACTGTCCTAACACACACAATGAAAGACTAAAGACTACGATATGTGATGACTCCATCCCCACTAGATCCCACGCGTATCCAAGATATACCGTGAAGCAACCGCTCACCACCCCCGAATGGATCACCACGCTTTTTAAAACATTTAAACGGGTCAATGACTAATCACACAATTAACATACATGTCACAATAAGATAAGCGGACGACAATCACACATACACAACCAACCCAACTCCAATCATCTCAATCATCGATCGTCCACTGACCCCATTACGCCGATGGGGGACCGCAGCCGTTCCCACCTAAGCCCCGCTCATCATACCGAGCGATAACCCCGTCCATTAATGTGCACATCCCCTTCCGTGGCGGGTTCCACGAAGGGCGAAACTAGGCGTGAAGTCACTCCCGCAAGTGACCCCACTCAACCGAGAACGCATCTCGAGAACCATCAACAACAATCACAACCACAAACACAAAGATAATCATCATATCAAACAACCAAATATAGCACATCACCAATATCCCATTATGGGACTAATACTGAGTAGGAAATCCTACCTGGAAAGCACAACAGTCAGACGGTATCAACAGCTGAGTCAAAAAGCCTCTTCTACGAACCCTCCTCCTATCATATAACACATAGAGGCTACACATCACATACTACACACAAAACCCCCAATCTCTAAATTAGGGTTTAACCAAACTTAACAAAACATTATAAAAATTATATTAAAAGCTTACCCTCGACGCAAGGAACTCAACGACACGAATAACGACAAGAACCGACCGTCTGAACTCCGGGAATTGCTAAGAATGCGATTAGGAAGATGAACTGGTTGCTTTCTCTCTTAAACAGGGTTTTAGGTTTTGTAAAAGTGATTTAAAACAATGACGACTATGTTTAAATACCTTAATCGCATAATTAACAAAACCCGAGAAAACTCCCCGTAAAACCGGACACTCGATCGAGTACCCAAGGTACTCGATCGAGTACCCCCTTACTCGATCGAGTGCCCCAGCTACTCGATCGAGTACCCAACAGGTCAGAAACTATTTTATTTCGCAACTTATCCTTACTCGACAGAGTAAGGCCTACTCGATAGAGTACCCCAAGACTTATAAATACGGAGTATTACAGAAATGTTTGAGGAAAATATTTCAGGAAAATTAGGTTGAAGAGATAAAATAGGGAAAGTAACTCAGAGTAATAGACGCGGGGGCAAAATCATCATTTCATATTTTTTTTTTGCCTGAAAATGGTGTTGGGTGTAAAATATAACCCAAGCTATTAATTTGGGTCTAATTTAAAAAAAAAAATTGACGTGGGAGTAAATGTAAAAAAGTGGATTAAGCGTAGGTATAATTGATAATTTACTCTTTAAATAATAATCACTCAATATTGTCAAGGTTAGACTTGCTCTAGTCACGCTGGGTATTATTTACAGAAAAATTATTAATTTAAATGGATTATTTTTAATATAACGTAGTAGCATAGTTATAGTTATTACTATAATTTGTCATTTTTTAAACAATAAAATTCAAAAAACAGTAACATAGTTATAGTTATTATTATAATTTGTCATTTTCCAAACAATCAAATTCAAAAAACAGTACCATAAAGAGTCTAAAAATTTGGTTACAACTACAATACTGTGTTGAAAAGATCATATCAACCAAAACTTCAAAGGTAGCGGTTGAGGTTCAATAATATTTTAATATAGTATTACACTATAACTACTAAAAGAATAGAAATTCTCACATTTTTCCCGGCCCCTCCAAAAAGAATCATTTTAAATTAGCAACGTAACTACAATTATGTGCATTCACTAAAAAAGAAAACTAATAATTACATATTTATTTCATAAAATTTTTATTTTTTAATTAAAATTAATCTTTTTATCAAATTATACTATTTTCACCTAACTCTAGACTATAATCTCTTAATTAAAATATAAATAAAATTTATATAAAACTATAAATTGCTAAATCTTTTATTGATACTATTATTTGAGAATGACTTGATACATATTACATATAAAACAAACTGTAAATTACTATTATTTGTTTCGTGACAAAAAAACATTGAGAGAATTTAAAAATTTTAAACATTAGCTTTGTGGGTAAAAATATATTTTGTTTGAAATACATTTAAGCACATTACTCAATTCTCTTAACTAATTGTCAACAAAGCAAAATACTATAACGAGAAATATGAAAAATTATTGAAATATCACTATTTTAATAGTAATTTATTTACAAAAAACCTATATATATCGTGTATTATTGCATGGGGTCTAAACTAGTAATATAATATTCATATAGTTGTTGGAGTTGTAACATTTGTCACTACGCCAAATCTGGCAATCAATAAGGAGCGTATCACAACGGTTTAATGCATTTAATAACGACACTTGGATTACCGTTTTCCAATGGCGGAAACGTAGACCGCGCTAATAGGAATAACGGTTTCCCTCGAAAACCGTTGTTATTATAATTTGACAACGGCTGCTTAACAAACAGTTGTCAAAAACGTTTAACGGTTTCCAAAAAACTCGTTATAGAATCACTCTTATCAACGGTTGTTAGAAAACCGTTACCAGTTTAAGAAATCGACATTTCGAAAACCGTTACTAAATTAACACCAGCAACGGTTTTTGTTACCCGTTGTTATGTTATAGCTACGGAGTTTTTGTAACCGTTATTATTTTCTATTATGAAATAACGATTTTTCAGTTCAATCGTTGTCAATATTTGATTAGATTTTTCAATTTGACTATTGCATTCAAAACTTTATCAGAACTTTAATAAATATTTAATTTGACCAATAATATTCAATTTGACCAAAATAATTCTATAAATATGTCTTCATAATGTTTTAGGTCAAATTCTAAATTATCAAACATTTACTCTTTAATTTCTCTTTAAAAAAAATATGGCTGGTGTATCGGAGCTACAATCACATTCTCGTTACGCACAGCCTTTTACTTGCATTCTCCATAGTCTCCCGGTTCATTATGGTGTGAATGGAAAGGGTTTAAACCCTAATTTTGGGTGGTTGACGCAAATGCTTCATGACTCCGGTTTCACCGTGGTTAAAAAAGTGTACCCTGTATTTACAAACAAGCAAGGTTTTGTAGGCTTTGCTATTATCGTGTTTGACGAAGCCAACTGCCATGATAGTTTTCGTCAGACAAGAAAATTAAGGGCTATATTTGCGAGGAAAGATGCGGGGAAATAGGACTTCTATTCGGATGATAAACAACAACGCCCTTATCTATGGGTTGCGACCCATCTTGATAATCATCTGCTGAAACATTGCAGGAAGCATCACATTCTTGCCACCGTGCCTATGTCATGGGAGAAAGAGGTCATTCCAACTGCGCTTCCCGGTGATAATGAACGGCCGATCTACGACTTTCTCTATACCGAAATTCATGATGAGTATCCTAATACTTCATCAGATTCTAATAATTAAGTCTTTAATTATGATCTGGCATTATAAGTTGTATTTGGATTATGGTGGTGGTTTGAATTAAAGTTTAATTATCTATGTTTTTTGTTACGTTTTTTGTTACCCCATCCTCTGGAATTCAGAGACAATATCACCAGAAAAGTATCTAACTTTTATTATAATGACTTAGGTTTTAGGAGTACATTAAAATATCAAGCTAAAGATATTTATCGCGTAAAACAAGCGTTAACAAACGTGAAAAAGCAAATGTGTAGTGTAGAGTTCAATGGAGGGAGTATGTTTTTTGTTACCCCATCCTCTGGAATTCAGAGACAATATCACCATATATGTCTCTTTCACCTTCAACCCAATCCACAGGGTCGTTTTCCCATTGCAACGGCACTGTCCCTTGCTCCGCAATGCGACCTTGGCAGTGCAGAATCAGAAGTAGTAGAAAACGGTCAGATTCATTCGCAACCCATAAATATTATCCGAAGATCATCATGATCAAACCAGAGTCTCGAAGAGTCATTGTTATAGAATGTCCCGAAGCCATCATGCGCATCATTGTCCGGGTAGATAGTTTGAACCAAATTCAATCAGGCTAACCGAATCAAACCTATTAACCAATCACGGCTATATGAGAGTATAGCCTTTCCATGCCCGTCCTCTGTATACGGGAGATTATGAATGATGCACGTAAAGGGTTTAGTGTACGTAATTCTACTTGGGGGTCCTACAAGAGGTTCATATGATGCTTCGTCATCATCATCATCAGCGGATGAATAATATGAACCACTATAAGTTGATGAACTTCACGACATAATCGATGTGGAAAATTAATGGAGGACTTAATAAGTTAAGAGTTGGAAAGTGGAAACGGTACAAGTTAAGATTGTGAAAATTATAATTCTACTTATAATGAGTTTAGATTGTATTGGAAACGGTATAATAAGATACGGAGTAGTAAGAATTGAAACCGGTATAATAATAAGATAAGAATTAGAAACTTAACAAGTTAAGAATTGGAAAGTGGAAATGGTACAAGTTAAATAAGAATCAGTCAACTCTACCGTGTTAAACATATAAGCTTACAACGACTATCCAAAACACCGTTGCCAATGAGTAAGAACGCAACGGTTATCAAAAAACCGTTGTCCAATTAGAAAAACAAAACGGTTATCAAATAACCATTATCCAATGACTAAAAACACAACGGTATTGATTTGACTAATGCATGTCTTGTAATTTTTACTTTTTCTGATTCAAAGTTGCAGTATTGCGTGTTTGACCATATGTATAACACAAAATGATAACGGTTCTTTGTTAAGCCGTTATCATATTACATATATCTACAACGGTTGGACAGAACCCGTTTTAAAAAAAATGTTTAATTATTTGTGATTTTCTAGTGTTTGTGATTTGACTAATGCATGCCCTGTAATTTTTACTTTTTCTGATTCAAAGTTGCAGTATTGATTATTTGACCGTATGTATAACACAAAATGATAACGGTTCTTTGTTAAGCCGTTATCATATTTCATATATCAACAACGGTATGGATGAAATTAATCTAATTAATTATAGCTTTATTATACTATAAATAGCATCACATTTGCAGTAACAATAAGAATCACTTCATTATTACTAACCTTTCTACTTCATTTTTTAAATAATATACATATACATACATATCATAATTAAAATCTCGTCGTCTTCATCATCCGCAGTCACACCTCCTCAGGAATCAGTAACCCGCTATATCAACCCGATTACATGCATAATTCACAATCTCCCAGTCATACGCGATGCTGCTGGGAAGCCAGCTTCTAAGTCTCGTAACCCATTGAGGGACATCCTAATTGAGAATGGGTTTTCAAATGTAAGGGCAATCCACCCGGCTTGGATTTCTAGTCGTGGGTTTCTTGGATATACTCTGATCGAGTCTCGAGGGGATGGTCTTGACGATTTTCGCCAAGCAAAACAACTCGCTGCAAGGTATGACTCACGTGACCATCAAAGGGGCAAAAGTGACTTTTATGCTGACGACCCTAAGGATCGTTATGTACATGCTGGGCCTTACTTATGGGTTGCTACCGCTGAGGACGCTCATCTGATGAGAAGGTTCATTTCGTATAGGTTTATTAATGTACTGAAATCATGGGAAGACGAAGAAGTGCCTCATTTTGATCACCGTCTTGATGCCGATGTAGTAAGCTTGATTTTTAATCAGGTTTATCCTCAGTACCCACCTCCTAGTCAAACTTCTGTTAGGGTGTTTAATTAATTTACTTAGTTAGCTGTTTGTTTTTGTGGTTTTTTATTTTTTATTGTGTTTCCTTTTTTTTCCCTTGTTGTACTGTTTTTTTTTTTTTGCGCCATTGTATAATATGCTCATTTTAATATATAGATCTACTCTTTATTACATGCAAATGCTTATTAACATAGATTTTAAATAACTTGCGAACAGACAAATGAACGAGACAATAACATATAATATAATGACAACGATAGTGCATAAGAACCGTGTTAGAATATAAACACCTCTAAAAATAAATGGAAATTGGAAGATATTAATAAGATAATTACAACGGTTCTTATAAGAACCGTGTTAGATTATGCAATTGCTGAATAACATATATTTTAAATAACCTTCTTTCTTTCTCTCTCTTTCTCTCTCTCTCTCTCTCTCTCTCTCTCTCTCTCTCTCTCTTATTACTCAAATTATGTCAAGTGGTAGATCTTCTTCTTTCTCCATTTCAGCAGGGGCATGCAATTGCTCAGTTTCGGCAGCATTGCGGACTTCTTGGACTTTGCAAAATCCAGAAAGAAAGTTTCTTACTTGAAAATTCTACAATCCCGAGACTAAAATGCGTGAATGCAATTACTTCAAGTGGGTTGATGAACCAATGACTGAGTGGCAGGGAAAGGTTATAAACAGGTTAGTGAATGAGAAAAAGAGCATGTATATCGAGATTACTCAAGTGAGAAGTATACTAAATCAACCAAAAGAAGAATGCAAGAAGTTAACCATGGATATCGTAGAACTCAAAAAAACAAAAATAATGAGGCATGGCTTAAGTTAATTGTCAAATTTCTTCTTCTAATTGTTATTTACCTAGTTTATTATGTATGGTGGTAGTTTGTACTCTTTATGTGTAAACTTGTAATCGTTTAAATTAATGAAAATAAGCAAGATTTTCTGAGAAACATATTGTAATTAGCTGGCATATACCAAATGATGCTTTATTTCTTGGCGGTAAAATCAAACACAATGAAATATAAAATAAAACGGTTATACCTAAACCGTTGTTTAAGACGTATACAGTTATAACGGTTCAAGCCGTTGTTATGTATATAAAAATGATGCTTTATTTCTTGGCGAGAAAATCAAACAAAATGAAAATCTTTAAGACAACAGTTATTTCTAATCCGTTGTAGATAATACTAATCAATTACGGTTTCAAACAAAACCGTTGTCTGTTTTGAAACAAAATATAACGGTTTTTCTTATACCGTATTTATTACTTTCCAATAAATAAGGTCTAACAAGTGTTTTATCACACATATATACTCTGAGCTTCCCCTCCCCCCACATAATATCCTCAAACACTGAGCTTCCCCTCAACCACCAGCCTACCTCATCGCCGTCGCAGTCATCATCATCATCGCCATTATCGCCGCCAGATCAATCCGGATTCTCCTCTTTAAAGAAGTAATAAGCCCTCCTCTCTAGAGATTTGTTTGTTATTATAAGTATGCATGTTATTATTTGTTTATTAATTTCTGCTTTAGATATGGTCGAAAAGCGGAAAAGAAACGATGAAAATGCGTCAGGCAACGACTCAGGTGATGAAAATAATTTGCAACACATTGCGGGTCAAATGCGCCACAGGGTTTCCCTAGAAGCAATAAATTCAAAGATACCTAATCCTTTACAATGGGATGAAGATACGGGGCTGCCATATGGTGAGAATGCCGGGTATTTTGCGAGTTGAATTGCTTGTTGTGTAAGACGGCATGTGCCTCTCGGTATGCCACGTATCAGTGAACTGAGTAAAATACGGAACACCATGCTATTAAACAGAATAAAGGTATGTATATACAATAATAAATATTTTAGCTGAAATTAAGTTACTATTTGATATGTGTATTAGCCGAAACACTTATACCAACTATGCTCGTCATATATGCAGTTAGCTTACGTTGTCCCTGAAAAGTATGATAAGTGCCTAAAAAAAGACGGGGAAAGCCCTCAGTTCTTGGAAGTTAAAGATTGCTGAGAACCACTTGTTCAACAAGGAAATCGGGGAGATGAACAAGAAACCACTAACAAAGAAGTACCTGTATGTCAGTCAAGACAATTGGGATAGCTATAACGCTTATAGGCAGTCTGACAAGTTTAAGGTAACTTAGTAATAATAAGTAAAGAAATATACTTAGTTTAGTGTTTGGTCATGCTTACGTTTCTTGATACAATTTAAGGCGAACATTTCAAAGAAAAAGACCGTCTTTTACGGCTCCCGAGCTGGTTATAGATTGATTAAGGCTGTGACACCCCCATACTCCAAGTGCCTTACCAGGACCACTCAAGTATAAAGTTGTCACCATCTCGTTTTCCCGAGGCAATGATAATCAAAAGGCAATAAAGAACCAACATTTAAATAGTATAAAGTTTAAGTGAATACAATCCAAAACCAACTGCCAAAATACGGTTTACATAATCTCAAAACAACTGTCTAAAAACTATCAAAACTATAGCCGAAGACTCTATCATCTGATGGCGACACATCCCAGCTACCCCATATATCTCGACTCATACCTGCTCAACAACTGCTCACCATCCCTGAATGGATCACCACAGTTTTTAAAACAATAAAACGGGGCCAGTACTAATCACACAATTTACATAACTCAATAAAACAACACACAACACAGCTCAATCGTCACAGATATACCCCGAACTCCATCACCAACTCCACAATACTGACTACACACTAAAGTGTGTAGCCCTGCCAGAGCACCCATCGCAACAGGTTACTCCTCGTCGCCATTGGGGGACCGCAGTTGTTCCCACCTAAGCCCCGCTCATCTCCGTTGAGCGATAAACCCAAATCCATTAATGTGCACTTCCCTTCTGTGGCGGGTTCCACAGAAGGCGAATCATGGGCCTAAAACCACTCCCGCAAGTGACTCCGCTCAGCCGGGGACGCACCCCGAAGAACACACACAGATACAATCAATCACAACTACTAATCAGCAATCATACCTAACAACTGTCACAATACTCGTACGATAAAACTCAACAATCACAAATCACAAATCACAACCAACACATCATGTGACTAATACTGAGTAGGGAAACCCTACCTGGAATGCAATACAATCAGACGATCTCAACAGCTGTTATCAAAAAGCCTCCTCTACGAATCCTCCTCCTAACATATGATCACATAATTACTAACAATCATAAAACTAACAAAAACCTCCAATTCCCCAAATTAGGGTTTAAACAAACTTAATAAAATACTATAAAATCGGTACGTAGATCTTACCCTCGACGTAAGGATCACAATAATGTAAATGATGATGAATTCCCACCTCTCAAGCTCCGGGATTTGTCAACAATGCGAAAGATGCGAAGAACGTAGTTTGAAATCTCTTTTGAAGTGATTAGGTTTAATAAAAGTGTTTAATGATGATGACGGAAAGTTATATATATCTATTCGCATTATTAGCAAAACCCGACAAAACATTACCCGTAAACCGAGCCACTCGATCGAGTAACTAACGTACTCGATCGAGTGCCCCCTACTCGATCGAGTACCAAGGCTACTCGATCGAGTAACCTACAGGCAGACTACTGTTTTAAAAACCAAAACACCCTTACTCGACAGAGTAAGGCCCACTCGATAGAGTACCCAGAGGCTCATAAAACCGTAGTATTACAAAGGCGAAACTTGTAAGTATATAATTCTTATAATATTAGACTATTAGGTGTTTTAGTTGGATGTTATATATGTTAATAGCAATCATACATATTTTTCGAAGATATCAATGTGATGAATGAATTGTAGGCAAAGCTTGAAAAATTCAGTCGTCACGGCGCTTGGATGGAAGGTCACACTCCTAAGAACGGAAAGACAGAAACTGAATATGATAAGGACATCAAAGAGAAAATTGTAAGTTTGACTTAATATGTCACTCCTACGGCAAACTGGTGGTCGGAGTTATATAATTGTGAGTTTAAATAAAATTTAGTTTCTTAATGGTTTTATGTGTATATAGAGGATCTGTGAGAAGGAGGTACAGGAAGGAAAATGGAAGCCTCAAGGACGTGATGACATTCTTGCTAGGGCAATCGGCAAAGCAGAGCATCCAGGTCGTGTGAGAGGGGTACCGGCGCATGTTGGCATCACTAAGTATTTTGGGAAAACTACTCGAAGTGGTGATGATTCCAAGAAGGTAATCTATAAATACTGTATTTGAACCAACGTAATTTATAACTATATATGCTGACATTAATTTCTACTACACAGCTACAGAAAATAGCCAGGTTGATGGTGAGAATGTTGGAAACAGGGAAAAAGCCATCAGAAAAATAGTTGGATATGGTTCAAGAAGTCATAAAGGAAGCACAGGAGGAGGGGGAGGAGGAGGAAAAAGAGGTAATAATATTTATGTCTTATATATATATATATACAATGTGTTATATGATTTGGAAAATCAGTACGTGTTATATGGAAAAGTGTTAATGTACAGAAGGAAGCCGAGGAGGACATGACAAGGGAGAAGGAAATGGCAAAGGAGACTGAGGTGGGAGCCGAGGATCGATATCAGGCAGTTGAAGAGGAAGAGGAAGCCAAGAAGGCCGTGACACGTGACGAGATTGAGATAGTTGATGATCAAACGTTCTTCTCAACACCGAAAAAAGTAATAGCTGCTAGTTTATAATTATTCATCTCAGTACAGGTTTTTTACTTATGAAATTTATTAAAGGTAGTGAATGTATGTGTACTAATTGATTAAAGCTATCGTGATGGGCGATTGCAAGGTGGCTTGTCGTCTGTTCTATTTACAGGGGAAAGATAAAATTGTTGTTGCCAGGGGATATGTATTCGCTTGCGACCGGCTTCAAGAAGTTAAGGTTCATGGTATACCCCTTCGCGACAATTGCAGGAAAGTGGAAGTATCCCAATTATATAAAACGAGTATGGGGAAGTAAAAGTACCATTTTCTAATGAGGAGATCACTTATTTGAAAGAAGCCCTAAGCTCTTATGTGCAATGGCCTAACAACCTCATCAATATTGTCATCCCTGAGGTACCTATACGCAGACGTTAGTTATTACTTGTTCTTTAAATATATTAGGGTCCGAATATTAACATATCGTAAGTACTTTAATCTTTACATTTGCAGAAGTTAAGCAAAGCCATGGCGGCAGCTAAAGCAATTACTACTACGTCAACGGACAAAATCACCAAAAGGACTACGTCGTCCCCAAATATAAAACCACAAGGCATACAATATAAGCTAGCTACGAAAATTATTGCAGTCAAGCCTGCTTATAATTCTTATTATGAATCGTGTGAATATAAGAAAAAAATGAAAACTACTTCACTGAAAGCTTTGTACAACCTGGCTGTAAAGAAGTCACCTAGAGGGGATGTAGTCCGGATTAACATTGAAGATGAAATTATGGGCGCGGGCGCGCGGCTGATATAGCCGTACTGGACCCGGAGCAACTGATGGAATTTGTCGACCTTGACAATTTAGATGTTGTTCACATTTTGATTTGGATGAAGTAAGTTTTATTAATAAAACTATTTAGTTATTTCCATTTACGAATAATGATGTTTGTTTAAATTATCAATTACAATAACATTCTTCGTTTCATGTGGCGTAATAGGTACCTCAATAATCAGTTCGCTGAGTGGAAGGTCCCAATTCACACCTACGGATTCTTGAGTCCTAAGGCGTTCTCTGTACACAGAATTTCATACGAAGAACAAATCAATAGTATCGCTCGTCGGTTGATGTCGACCAAAAAATTATGGCTTGCCCCCTACAATGAGAATATGTATGTATAGTACGTGATTATTGTAATGAATCACGGTTCTATAAATTTATTATTAACATGCTTAAATGCGTGTAAATGAACTAAAAGTTCAATGTCCCAAATTGAATAGGAAGCATTGGGTGCTACTGGCAATCCAAGTGAAAAAAAAAAACAGTGTACTGGATTGACTCTCGCGAAAGCAAACCCTCTGACAGTTGTGTAAGGATGATAACTGAGTAAGTTTACAACCTTCAATAATGTCATTTGTTATTGTATGACTTTAGCCATATATATGCAAATAATACTGGCATGTGTGTATATTTATGAATTAGTGTTTTTGAAGCAAAAAAAAAAAAATTATGTCCACTTGGGAAATATGAAAGCAATGTTGTTCCTAAATTTATCACGCCATTAATAAATGTATTCTTAATAATTACTCGTATCATTTAATTTATGTTTTTGCGAGAGGTTGATTATCTAATTCAGCTGATTTGTATGTGATTTATATAATAGTCTCCTAAAGCACCAGACGACAAACAATGCGCCTTTTACGTTTGTCAGTACATGTGGGAGGTTATCAACAGAAAACTTTCTACCATTCCGATACGGGTTAGTGTGATTTAAAAACAATTTCAGACGTAAATTGAGTTCAATTCTGTATATTTCCATTTATTATATCTATTTTGATTATGTATATTTTGAATTGTAGTTTCTACTAATACTCAACAAAGCCCCAAAATATTCGCCTGAGGACATCACCCAGTTGAGAAATATGTGGGCCAGTTATGTTGTTTCATTAGCGGAGTCTCAATAGTTTTCTCATGCTTTATGTACGAGTGTGTGTATATATAGAACCATTGTGTATTGGCTTCTTTTGTTTTTCTGAGTAAGTTGTGTTTTGGCTTTTGATCATCCTGTTTGTACTGTTTTTAAACTGGGTTTAATTCATCACGGGGTGTAATATTTTGATGCAGGATTGAATTTTTGCCTTTGCAATTTCTTTGGAATGCTATTTTTCAAAGAATAAATTTGAAAAATAGCATTTCAAAGAAATACTACCAACGTTCTTTGAAAAAATAGCATTTCAAAGAAATTTTTAGAACAAGCTAAAATCATTTAAAAAAAAAAAAAATTAAAAACGATAACGGCTAAAAACAACCCGTTGCAAACAATTATTTGACAACGGTTTTATTTAGATAAATAACCGTTGACATCTTTTCCCTCCCATTCAAACCGCCAAAAATATAAGATAACGAACGATAACCATTGTCGAGTTCAAAACATTTACAACAATTTATTTAAGCAAAACCGATGTCAAAGTTTCATCAATAAAGATAGATAATGGTTACATACCGTTGTCAACAGATGAATATAACAACGGTTTTACATGTAAAAAAGCTGTTGTTAAATTTTGACATTCAATTAAATAAGATAGCGAAATGAACCGTTATCATATATCATATTTAACAACGGTTTTGGAACGATAAGACGTTGTCAATAGTAAACTACGACAACGGAATTGAAACCGTTCTTAAGATTTAATAACGGTTTCTTAAAAGATTTTATAACGGTTCTTGATGTTATATAACGGTCGCGTGTTATTTGTACAACCGTGGTATATATTTAACAACCGTCGTTGCAATAACGGTCCTTTGTTTCTATTTAAAAACGGTAATTGTATTATTTGACCGTTATTGAAGGTCCTATTTGGCGTAGTGTATGACCGACAAAATTCCGAAAATGTTGGCATTTTTAGTAAATAGGACGATGTATAAAGTAATAAAGTAGGATTTCATGGAATGGGCATTAAAATGTAATGAAGAAATTATATTAGACTACATACTATATTTAATATGAGCACAAAATATAATATCAATAGCATAATTTAATTATTATTTATATTTTTTACCCCCTAAAACTCCGCCTTTGATTGTTTTCGGGCATTTACCGTCGGTTCCAAGCCCGAAGAAAGGAGGAGGGTTGAAGTAGGTATGCGGTAGCCAGCGTAGTTACATTTTATGGATATGAGTAGGATTTTTGAGGTGTGTGTTTACTCATGTACGGTTTTAAAGGATGATTCATGTCAGCCGACCTCATATCATTTTGGGATTAAGGCTATGATATTATTGTTGTTGCTGTATTTTTTACCCCCTCAGACCTTCGAATATGAAGCATGGGTTATGCTTTTTCATGAACATGATTTACTCAATCATGAATATAAAAGACCATTATATCCCTTTCGATCATTTAGCAAAAAAAAATCCAACGTAAGCCTCTCTCCCCCTCCCCCCTCCACTTCCCTACCACCACCCTACCGCCACCACCTATACTACCGGTCGACACCACCCAGACGACCTCCCCACGTCACCATAGCCCCTCCCCTTAGTCCCTTACCACCCAGCCACCATCTTCCCCATAAATTTTAATATTTCATAACCCTAATTTTATCCATTCTAATTTAATTTACACTACCTAATTTGATATAAAAAAAATGTTGTGAAGTAAGAATTATGAGTTATTACTTGATCAATATGAGATTAAGATTATAATTGAGTGATCATTTGATAAGGATTTGATTAATTTTCAAGAAAAAAGAGAAAGAGAAGGACAAAGGATTAAGGACAAAGTATGGAAAATTTATGAAATAAAGTTTATAAAAGAGTAAAATTCGTTCATTTTTTTGTCTAGTCGAGCCGGATAGGACCACTAGGACGGTAAAACTCCTCCTCCATGAGTTTTAACACTGCTGCATTTATAGGTTCAAACATGAGACCTGATTAAGTTAGAACAACCCATTACCGCCAGTTAATCTAAATGCTCATAGGTAGTAAAATCCGTTCACAAAAGAACAACTGTGTAAATAAATAGATTAGAGCTTGCATATGGATTGGCTTGTACATATGAGTCATGAGTCATGAGTCATGACTCATGAGAAATCATTTGGTTAACGTAATCGAATTGTGTGACATGGTGAGTAGAAGATCTCTTCAAAAGTAGAGAGAATAGATTAAAATTTAAATTAAAAATAATGCGATTACGACCTTCATTGGGTTCATAGTTCATACGTGACTACGTGATTATTATATGCGTTATGCGATGGGATTATCACGTAATAAGTCAACATATGGAGATCATTAGACACGTATCACGTGTCCTTATTAAATAATACAACCACCACAACAAAGTCGAAGAGGAACGCCATGACTACTACGTCTACAAAACTCTCTTATCATACCTGACCACAATCGACCGGCCATATCATAAAACATATGTAAAACCGTCTCTGTGAGGCGAATTAAAATTATCGTGTATTAGTGATTTAATTAAATTTTATGGACTTGCCTTATAGTATATGAGAAATTTATTATAACTTGTGTATAATAAATTCAAAAGCTAATCAACTCATCGAGAAAAGAGTCGAGAATCGTCCCTCACTTACAATTAAATTTTAACGGTTTTTATTATTCCTAAATTCAATAGGAAATACGTTCTTTGTTTGGTCATCTCGTTGATCGATCTAGGTTAAAGTTTTAAGCCCGTAATTAATTGAAAAGTTTCTCTTACACAACTTAAAAGTAATTTTTATTCAATTCCTGGGTAAGTCGATTGTAAACTAAGTCACTGCAAAATTGTTTCACACAAGACTAACTCATTTTATTATACAATTATGGATATATATGTAATTTAAGTAGACATTTGGAACAAAATCCAAATGATTTTAGAATTAGTAGGTGAAGTGATTTTTTTATATAGCAAATATGGAACAATATCAAATGGGATGTTAAACTATGTATAACAGTAATATATGTTTTTTAAGCCATTGGTCTCTTGTAAGACGATTTAAAATATATACTATATCGATCGTATATCCAATATAAATATTCCGACAATACATTTTGTATTATATTGACTTCCCGGGTCAATTTTATGACGTTAATTACATACCGAGGATAAAACGCAACATGATCATTTAGTGAACAGTTTTAAAAGGGTTGAACAAAATCAAAATGCTCCGAAAAATTTAATAATCCGTCTTCTTATCCTTACTCGATTAATTACTCTCCACTTCGATAAATCCTATATAAGCAGTATTACACATGGATTACCGCTTCATCAAGTTTTTTTTTAATCGGTGACTCGACCTTTCTCGACTAAATTCATATAGTAACATTAGAAAACCCGTCTTGTGAAAAGGTAACGACTAGCCGACTATGATTCCCTCGTTATCCAAAAATAAAACCCATACGGTGGTATATCACAAATTCTTATTTAAAGACGAGCCTATCTGTCTTAAGCTTAAGATATGTCAAATAGTATGAAGAGGAAAAAGTAACAAATTTATCTTTTAGATACCTTCGTCTTAAAGGAGACTAATCGGGATATATATAGGTTTAGTGACACCTCTATTTCTTTGACATATTTTTTAGAGAGATAAAGTTGAGGTAACAAAAAAAAAATGCAAACAGTGTGAAAGATGATACAGACATAGAGAGAAAGCTTGCTCCTTTCTTCTTCCCTCCTCTTCCGCCTTAAATTACGCCCTCTCCTGTCGGCTCAAGTTAGCATTTATCCATTCTCTTTTGCTAAGTTGCGCTGTTGGTGCATTATGCTTTTGCCCTTCTGATTCTGATTCTTTTTTTTTTGCTAGTTATTGTTTCAAACTTTATTTCAGTTTAGTTAGCACTTTAAGTTCTAGTTATTCATGAAAAAAGTTAGAATTTTTAATGTTGGTTCATCTGTTTTATTGCTTGTTCATCATGATTTGGTTATTGGGTATATAGTTAATACTCAAATTTTGAGTGAATAACTACAACTTCGGAGCCTAAAATGATTTGGGTCGACTGACATGAATCATCATTTAAGACCGTCATAGCTTCCAATAGGGCTCGATAATATAAGGGATTTAAAAAATTCTTAAAAGTTTATTGGGTTTTGTTGTGTGAATGATTAACTGAAATTTATTTGGTTTTGTTGTGTTTTTGTTTATGATTGTTTAGGTAAATTGTTGATATAAATAAAGCTAAGAACTTTCTGGGTTTTGGTTTAATTATCTGGTGAAGGGTTTTTGTTACTTGAAAAAACCTGAAAAATGGGGAATTCAGAGAGGGGAAATATTGATATGATGCATAGACTACAAAACCCTTTTGTTGGTTCAAGACAGCAACTTTTATCAAACAATCAAGTTGATGTATCTCAGTTGAACATGTCCCAAATCAAGCCTAATTTACCGAAAAATACCCAAAACATGCCGAATTTGCAAAACCCTTTTGTTGATAATAATGCTGGGAAGAGGACTAGCTTACCTCCGTCACACCCTCCTATTTCGCCTTATTCACTAATTCCGGCGGCTAGACCAGGATCTCAGAATGTCCCTCGTGGGCCCTCACATTCTCGGTCTTTGTCTCAGACGTCATTCTTCTTGAATGACTCGCTCCCTCCTTTGAGCCCGTCTTTATATCAGAACTCAGTTTCTTCACCTACTGATGGTGAGAATTTGAATTTGCTGAATGGTGGGCCGCCGTCTCCATGTGATAGGGGGAACTCAGTACATATAACTGAGGGTCTTCCACCTCGGAAAATCCATAGGCGATCTGTTAGTGATATACCATTTGGGTTTGATAGTTTAAGTCAATTATCGCCACCAAGTGTGCCTATGGGTCCTACAAGAGGCTCTGGTGGTTTGGAGAGGACTTTATCGGGTGGGGAGCATCCGGTGTCAATTAAGCGGGAAACGAGTTTGGATAAGAACACTGCTGGTAATTTAGAGGGTGTGGTTGTTGATGACTTGATCTCGACTTATATAAATATGGACTCAATTGACGCCATGAACTCTTCTGGAACTGATGACAAGACTGGAACTGAGAATCGTGATGAGATTGATAGTCGTGCTAGTGGGTCCAAGACAAATGGGTGTGAGAGTAGTGAAAATGAAGCTGAAAGCAGTATGAATGAGTGTGGTGAGCGCAAGAGGAGTGCTCCTGGTGAGGCTAATCCAACCACTAGACACTACAGATCTATTTCAATGGATAGTTTTGTGGGGAATATAAGTTTCAATGATGAATATTCAAAGCTACCACCTTCCCCGAGTACTGGTGTAGGCCAATTGGTCTTGAATAACTCAAATGGTTTCAACATGGAGTTCGGTAATGGACGATTTACGGCTGCTGAGATGAAAAAGATAATGGCCAATGAGAAGTTGTCTGAGATTGCATTAACTGATCCCAAACGTGCAAAAAGGTATGCTCATTAATGTCGGTTGTAACTATAGTTCACGATACTCGTTATGGTAATTAATAACAAAAATCTGTTGCCATTTTCAGTATGGAACTCTTTTTGAACTGAGTCTTAAAGGAGACCGTATAAGACTAATCCATAAACTTGCGTATTCATCACTAATTATATGGTTAATTTGTTGTTCTGAGTTGTTACACATAAGACCATCTTATATAAGTTTTTGTCCTCCCTTTATGGCAATGTTAGGATTTTGGCCAATCGACAGTCGGCTGCACGTTCAAAGGAACGAAAGACAAAATACATAACTGAATTGGAACACAAAGTTCAGACTTTACAAAGCGAGGCTACAAATTTGTCTGCGCAGCTCACATTGCTTCAGGTGAGTGATTGGCTGATCACTGATTCACCGCCTCACCGGTAGTGCAGAAGTGAAGTTTCTGTTGCTTTTCCGCATAATATCTCACCAAAGTCCTTTCTTGTATAAAACAGAGAGATTCTGCTGGACTAACAAGCCAAAACAGTGAGTTGAAGTTTCGTCTGCAAGCCATGCAGCAGCAATCCCAGCTCCAAAATGGTAAGCTTTTCACGTTTTAATCTTTCATTGTATTGGCTAAAACTATCTGCGATGTTTAACTAATCTGCCTCGAGGTAACACTTGATCTAGCACAACAGAAGAAAAATATCGACTTGTTTATTATGAGAGTTAGTTCCTAATGAAGTAATAAAGGTTAAAGCAGAAGAAACTATGAGAAAAGTGAACAGACGGACCAACGTAAATTATAAATGTACTTATCCCAGTTAGTAAATCTCGTAGATTATCCTTTTGAGGTTATAGTTGATCTGATACGAAGCATTGTGGTTGATTTTACAGCTCTTAGCGAGGCATTAACAGCAGAAGTTCAACGCTTGAAGGTAGCGACAGGAGATTTGAATCCGGAGTCCATGTCTAATTGCTTTCGACAACAGCTTTATATCAATTCTCAACTGTTCCAGCACCAAAAACAACAGCAGTTGAGCCCGAAAAATGGCACTCAGGAGCAACAAAACAAGCAGGATTCGAACAATGGGTCCCAAGCAACGAACAAATCATACCAACCAAAGCCATAATGATCCGTAAGAACTAGTCTCCTATGAGCTCGTTATCTGCATCTCTTTGCAAAACACTCAGTATTCGGTTGTACTTTGTAGCTTTTCTTTTATTTATTTATACCGAGAATTAGTTTCTCATCCACAGGAAAACAAACTTATGGCAAGTAGATGTAGACTCATTTTGCATAGAGTTACTGAATCACAGAATTTAATTTACCGCTTATGACAGTTGTACTGGAAAGGCATACATGTTTAATAGTCGGTTATGAATGTACTGAGATTTTTGTTTGTTTTAATGGAGACCTTGAATTGCTGCCAAACCAATGATTTTCGCTAGTTTAAACCTTATGCTACTCGGTGAACTTGAATGAAACGACTTCACCTGTAAGGCCAACCACGAGGGACCGGTTAGTCTATTAGTCTCATTGCATTAGGGATTAGCCAATTACCACAGTTAATTCGAAACTCGGTTCAGTTGCGGAGATTGTGGGTGTTAAAAGAATTTTGAAGCATTATTTTCAGGGTGGTTGATGTAGAGTAGGACCCTTTTGTCTCATTTGGAGGACAGGTTCAGAATAAATGGAGAAGAATTAACAATGGATAAGGAACTAGTAAAGTTCATATTGGAGCCAAAATGTGAGGTAGAAATGTTTGTTTTCACGTGTTCTCTATTATTAGCCACGGTTCCCCGAGACATGCTCTCTACAATAACATCATAAGATACATGGGATGTCCATATTAAGGATACAAATAATAAACCCGATAATACAAAGACGGAGTCAACAGCACAACAAACAATACCAAGCAAATAGCACATGTTCCTATTTCTTCTCCTCTGTTTAGTCAAGAGTTTTAGTCAATTGTATACTCCTTGTTAATAGCTCTTGTTAGCTTAAAAGTAGGTTTTTGTTATCTATAACCTAGCTATTAGTTAGACTAATTTAGTATATATATGTACCTCCTGTATTACGTTCAATCATCAATTCAATTATTAATCTCATCTCATTCTTCACATGGTATCACGAGTCCTACGATCCTCACGATCAACCTAAAACATCCGTCTCCTTTCTAAATCCTCGAGTTATTAATTCCGTCTTTCGATCCGACCACCATGTCTGCGCAACAACAACTCCAACTCGCCAATCATGCCGAACCCACACACCCACTTACCTTAGTCACCTTTGCCAATTGCATCCAATTAAAAGACACGATTACCTTCCGTCAATGGAGGTTTCAAGTCCATGCTATTATGAACGGTCTTGAACTCTTTTCTTATCTTGATGGTACTACTGCCCCACCATCAAAAACTATCACTGTCAACCCTGTACCACCCGACACCGAATCCAAGACGGCCTTCAACCCCGCTATTCCATGGTATAGGCAAGACCAACTCATCCTCGGTGCCCTCACAGGCACCCTAGCCTCCCCGATTGCAGCTCTCATAGTCAACGATACCACCTCTCATGCTGCCTGGACTACCCTCCTACGCACCTTTGCCAACTCGTCCCGTGGACATCGTCTTCAAATTAAAGATCGTCTCGACAACCTCTCCCATACCGATGACATGTCCATTACCGATTACATGACCGCCATAAAAGCTTGCACTGCCGATTTAGCCCAACTCGAGCATCCCATGGATGTCGATGATATCACCGCAAAAATTCTAAACGGCCTGAACTATGCCAAGTACGGTTCCGTCATTGAAGCTGTTCGTGCTCGCGACACTTCCATTTCTTTTGAAGCTCTTCGTGAGAAGTTGATTCAACAAGAACTCCGCCTTAAGCACACGCCTGCCCCCACTCCTACGTCCTTCCCTCCTTCTGCCCATGCTGCCAATTTTCGCCCCAACACCAACAATAACAATCAAACCCGTCCTTCTTATCAATATCGCCAAAACTACCAGTCCAATCGTTCCTCCAACTATTCCCCAAAATCGTCCAACTCCACTCCCTCCCAACCTGGGTACTCAAAGCCATATAAGGGTCGTTGTCATTACTGTGATCACGTTGGTCACGTCGCTTCCGACTGCTGTGACTTTCAGGCCAAATATCCCAATGTTGTCTTCCCGACTCGACAACCTCGTGGTCCTCCTCATGCTCACACTGCTACTTATCAAACGAGCCAGCCCTCACACTCTTGGACCGTCGATAGTGGTGCCTCGCACCACATCACGGATGATCTAAATACTCTATCCCTCCACCAAGCCTATGACGGGCCTGACGACTTAGTTATAGGCGATGGTTCCGCTCTCTCGATCACTCATACTGGTTCTTTCACAATCCCTTTCTCTAATTCCTCTCTTAAATTTACTAATGTCCTAGTTGTTCCGTCAATTTCTCGTAAACTGTTATCCGTCTCACAATTTTGTACTGATAATAATGCCTATGCTATTTTCTCACCCTCTTCTTTTTGTATTAAGGCAAATCCGACGGGAGCGGTCCTTCTTCAAGGTCCCCTTATTGATGGGTCGTATGTTTGGTCACCAACCCCGCCTCAAGCACACATAGCCGTAGCTCCTGGTCAAGCTTCGTGGCACCATCGACTTGGCCATCCTTCTAATAAAGTCCTTCAAGTTTTAAATTCTAAGTTTAATTTTCGTCTTTCTTATTCAAATCCATGTATTGCCTGCCAATTGAATAAAAGTCACAAATTAGCTTTTGGTCATTCAACGCTCACCTCTACTGCTCCTCTCGATTTAATATTTTCGGACTTATGGACTTCCTCCGTCACTTCTCACGAGTCATTTAAGTACTATGTAATCTTTGTCGATCATTTCACCCACTATATATGGATTTATCCACTTAAACGCAAATCCGACACTGCTTCTACCTTTCAAAAATTCCGAGCAATTGTTGAAAATTTCTTCAATAAACCGATTAAACAATTCTATTCCGACAACGGAGGTGAGTTTATCAAATTTACATCCGACCTTAATCTTACTGGAATCACACATTTAACATCGCCTCCTCATACTCCTGAGCATAATGGTTTTGCTGAACGTCGTCATCGTCACATTGTTGAAACCGGTTTATCGCTCCTCACTCACGCACAACTACCATCCTCACTTTGGCCTTATGCATTCTCCACCGCTGCCTACCTTATTAATCGCTTACCTACACCGTCTCTCAATAATGATTCTCCATACCATAAGCTCTTCCATCAAGAACCGAATTTCTCAAAGCTTCATAATTTTGGGTGCCTCTGCTTCCCTTGGTTGCGCCCATACACTACTCATAAACTCCAACCACGGTCAGCTCAATGCGTCTTCGTTGGCTACTCTCCTACCCAAAGTGCATATCTTTGTCCCGACCCCATTACCTCTCGCATTTATACCTCTCGGCATGCCCGTTTCTTTGATGATCAGTTTCCATACCCTTATCTCCTCAAGCTGTCCCCTTCTCAATCTTCCATTACATCGTCTGATTGGTGTCGCTTCACTGTTCCTGTTCTTTCTTCTTCTTCCCCGCCATCCAACACTACTCCCGAGTCTCCTTCCTCTTCCTCATCTGAACCAACTCCTCCCGACACCACCCATCCTCCTTCTACCCCATCCCCTCCTCCCCCGCCACCACCACCACCTCCATCCACTAGACCCGTTACCCGCCTCTCCAACAACATCAGGAAGCCAAACCCGAAATACACCAAACCCACCAGTACCTCGACGCCCACCACCACTGCTCTCCTCTCTACTGTATCCAGTACCTATGTTACTCCATCCATAGTGAAACAAGCCCTTGTTGATCCCTTGTGGCGTGCCGCTATGCAGGCCGAATATGATGCTTTATCACGCAACCAAACCTGGTCCTTAGTCCCGCCAACATCTGCTCCGAATATAATCGGCTGTAAATGGGTTTATCGTCTCAAATATAACCCCGATGGCAGTCTTAAGCAACACAAAGCTCGCCTCGTTGTTAAAGGTTTTCATCAACGACCCGGTCTTGATTATTCCGAAACATTTAGCCCAGTTATTAAACCCACTACCATTCGCCTTATTCTCTGCCTCGCTGTCACACATGGTTGGTCGCTTCGACAGATAGATATTAATAACGCCTTTTTACAAGGCACTTTGACCGAGGACGTTTACATGGTCCAACCACCTGGTTTCGTCAATTTTGAATTTCCGACTTATATTTGCAAATTACAAAAAGCTATTTATGGCCTTAAACAAGCCCCTCGGGCTTGGTACACCGAACTCAAAAATTATTTTATTTCATTTGGTTTTCGAAATTCAATTTCTGACCCGTCGTTATTTATTCTTGATCGTTCTAATGTTCGTTTAAATGCCTTAGTTTAGATCGATGACATAATTATTACAGGACCGGACACTACAGCCGTTAATGCCTTTATTGCAGCTATCTCGTTGCGTTTTTTTCTCAAGGACCTTGGCTGCCTCTCTTATTTTCTGGGTATGGAAGTTATTCCGACATCTACTGGTTTACATATCAATCAATCCAAGTATATTTCCGATATTCTTTCTCGCTTTAATATGCTGGATTGCAACCCGTCCACCACGCCAATGCTGCATTTTCCACACCTCAAACGGGAAGATAATCAACCAATTGAGAACGAATCAGATTATTGGGCAATCGTGGGTAGTTTGCAATATCTTTCATTAACACGGCCTGATATCGCCTTTTTAGTAAATAAGCTTGCTCAGTTTGTCACTCATCCGACATCCACTCACTGGTGCTCTCTTAAACGGTTACTTCGTTACTTAAAAGGTTCTATCAATTAGGGTATTCATCTACAAAGTCGTGCACCCTTCAACCTACACGCGTTTTGTGACGCGGACTTGGCTGGGGACCCGGGTGATTATGTTTCGACTACTGGTTATGTTGTCTTTATTGGCCAAAATCCTATATCATGGTCCTCTAAGAAGCAAAGAGCACTGTCACGGTCTTCCACCAAAGCCGAATTTAGAGCCATTGCTGACACTACTTCCGAATTACTATGGCTAAAATCGCTTCTCACTGAACTCGGTCTCTCCTTGCCATCTAATCCTACCATTTTTTGTGATAACCTTGGTGCCAAGAACTACTCTGCTAATCCTATTTTTCATTCACGAATGAAGCATCTCGCGTTTGCCTTTCATTTTGTTCGGGAACAGGTTCAATCTGGCACCATTCGAGTTCAACACATCAACGACGACGATCAACTCGCAGATACTCTCACCAAACCGTTGCTAAAGTCACGATTTCTTCTACTTGCATCCAAGATTGGTCTTACTCTTCGACCGTCCATCTTGCGGGAGCGTATTAAGGATACAAATAATAAACCCGATAATACAAAGACGGAGTCAACAGCACAAGAAACAATACCAAGGAAATAGCACATGTTCCTATTTCTTCTCCTCTGTTTAGTCAAGAGTTTTAGTCAATTGTATACTCCTTGTTAATAGCTCTTGTTAGCTTAAAAGTAGGTTTTTGTTATCTATAACCTAGCTATTAGTTAGACTAATTTAGTATATATATGTACCTCCTGTATTACGTTCAATCATCAATTCAATTATTAATCTCATCTCATTCTTCACAGTCCAATGGTAGCATCTTATCTACTACGGAGTACTACGCTGTTTTGGACAAATTTTACTTAATTCCGAAATAATGTATTTCTTTTAGTCTTAATGAATTAATAAGATCATGGAAGGTCACGAGTAAGGGAATGAAAATAAGAAGTGTGAAACATGAAAAATTCTTGTAAAAGATGGAGAAACCGATGTCCACCAAGTTATAATAGTGTTGCACTATAATTTACAGTATGTGACAAGTTAAAGTTTACTCCCTTCGTCCCGGTCATTTGTTGTCCTTTGGGTTTGGCACAAAGACTAAAGAAAGAGGAGAGGGCCAATAGCTAAATGACAAGTGGAACAAATTGAGTGTGAATGATCAAATTACTCATCAAGTTCATTCTTAAAATAGAAAGGACAACAAAAATGGAAAAGGACAACAAATGACCGGGACAGAGGGAGTATAAGGTAACGTGGTGTTAAAGCAACTGTTGTGGCGAAGCGTGAATATCTGGTGTTAAAGCAACTGTTGTGGCGAAGCGTGAATATCTCGTGTTGGGTCTCTATTGTATCGGTGCCCACTGTTCATAATAGTATGATATTGTCCGCTTTGGGTCAAGCCCTCACAGATTTACTCTTGCGCTCATTCCCAACAGGCCTCCTCTTCTTATATTTTGTGACACTTATAAAGACGAGCTTTCATTTTTATACTATCGATGTGGGACATATGTTTGCACCCTAACAATCCCCCCCTCTCAAATCAAGGACTATCACCTTGACTCGGACCTTGACCTCCAAGGAGAACTCCCCAACTTGCAACATCAACTTCTAGACACCCGCATCACTAAGTCTTGATAACCTCCCCTTAAACGACACACCATGTGTCTCACGGGATTTGTGCTACATTTGCGTACCAAACTCCTCTGCATCCAATATACCCTGGATTAGGTCCGAATCCACTGCCTCAACGCGTCACATCGGACCGCCTTTAGATTTACCGTGGACCACTTTTGCTACCACCATTAAGCCTCAGCCCACCTCGGCATAAGTTGCTGACGATCTTCTCTTGGACGGTCTGCCGTCTCATCACCGTGAGACCAATGTCGCCTTACTCGAACATATTAGCTCTCCCTCGAGCTATAGGAGTTACACGCCTTACAGTGTAAGTCACTTTCGAGTCTAGACTCGATGCTTCTTCTTATGTCTTGTCCAAGTCGACCTTGGGCTCTGATACCATTTGTTGTGCGGAAGCGTGAATACCTCATATTGGGCCCATGCTGCACTGGTGTCCACTGTCCATAATAGTATGATATTGTCCGCTTTGGACTAAGCCCTCACGGATTTACTCTTGGACTCCTTTCCAAAAGACCTCCTCCTATTATATTTTGTGGCACCTATAAAAATAAACTTTCATCTTTACACTACCAATATTGGACATGGGTTTGCACCTTTATAGTAACAATGGGGGAAGATATACGTATGCTAAAGGTTAAAGGTGATGTGAGTATATGGATTTTGAGTGACAAAGCGAAGTGAGATTCAAGTGTTGCTTATATAGCCTTCTTAGAGTTTGCAATGTTTACAGTACATATGTTTGTTCCTCCCTGATATTTAGTCTATCATCCCTATTTCTCATGTTTGACTCTTTGAATTTCCTCTAATTTGGTACTTGTTGAGCATGCTTCATAAAAAATAGTTTAAGGTCTTGTTCTTTTTAGCTTAATTTAAGCTCATTTATGTTTTTTTTTTCCTCGAAAAAAAAGAACATTTCATTAATAGAACGCCATACATCACTTACAAAGGATATGAATAATCGAAACCAATCTAATAGAAACCAAAGAAAACTATTTTTCTTATAAACTAGGGATCTCAAAACATGATCTGACAATTCGGCTCGTCCTATTATCGTTATCTTCATGTAGCTTTTGAGGGGATCATTCGTTTAATTGAGATAAAATTTACCTCTGATTGGTTCCAAAGATCGTTCATAAATCGTTTGCCCCCTTTGAAAGAACACGCTATGAACCATCAACGAACTATTCTTGACTATATTATTGATGAGACTTGTGGACACGGGCCACGGGGGCGCTTGGGACAAGCGTTGCATTTGTGGATTCGCCACCAATTTTTATGGGAAATTGGAATCGTTCAAATACCTCGTATTATGTTAAGACACAAAGTAATGACATGAACACTAAGAACTCGTTACCCTTAGCATTCTATGTCTAGAATGACTCTCGTGGATGCCAATGAACACGGATGTTCACAGAGATCTGGAGTAAGGGGTGAGAGTACGTATTAGGAAGCTCTTTAATCGAACACCTAATCCCGCCCGCCTCGTTAGCGGCCTCTACTAATGATTAGGGAAGTTATTTATAGTTGATATATTGTCGATTATATGCATGCAATGCAACATCCAATAGATTAATCCTAGCATGCGAGATTAAACTACGTCGGTGAACAAATAATTAGCAAACAATTATGTCGAATTGGATTTAGGATTAATTACACGTGAAAAACAAGTAAATACATACAAAAATAAATACAAAATAAATTACAATTGATAAACTTGAATTTACGTCATAAACATGTTCAAAAAGGATTTGAAAATAAAAGAAAAGAATAAATAAAATAAGGAAAATTGGAAAATTGGAAAAATAAGGAAAATTGGAAAATAAGGAAAATTGAAAAATAAGGAAAATAAAAAAAATAGAGAAATAAAATAGAGAAAATACGAATTATAAGGAAAATATGAATTATATGGAAAATATGTCGAATTATGGTGATAATAAGAATAATAGTTAATTAAAATCCTAATTAGAAACCCTACGTCAAAACGAGAAGAGTTCAGAAGCAGAAGCCAACTTAGAACAGGTGCAGCATCTGCTGCGTCCTCTGGAAGAGGCGCAACACTTCTGCATCTGTTCTCCAGTTGGATTCTGACTGTGAAAGTCATACTCGTGGGCTGTTAATGTTCGTTAGTAATTTTAAGGCCGATTAGAACTCGAGTTGAAGTGATTAACATATTACATACATACTAATATTGTTATAAGATGATGAAAACGGATTGAAATGAATTATTATAAGTTAGATATTATTTACAATGTCGGAAACGAGTTTATATGCGAACTTGAAATTAGAGGCGGAAATTAAAGATTAAGAATCAAAGACGAAAACAGAATTGAAACATGTATCAAAGACGAATTGAAGGGACTTGATATGAACAACTCGAGCCTCTTAGACCCGGGTTCGAATTTGTGACGAAAACCCGCAAATATTGAATTATAAGGGATTTATGTCGAATTAAGCATTATAATTTGAAAAGGATTGATTAGAACATGATTATATACTGAAAATCACAAGAGAAACGAGAGAACAAGAAAAATAGAAAAAGTTGCAGAAGATCGAGGAAGAAGAAGAAGAAGTGCAGAAGCAGCGGCAGTCTCAGGAAGAGGCGCAACATGTACTGCGACTCTTCGAAGAGGTGTTGCGTTTCTTCTCGACGTTAGATCTCAACTGATTTGTAAATACGGTTTAAAAGATGGTTTTTAAAGATGGTTTTGAACATGCTTATGACATAAACTCGTACATTAATTAATTACAATAAAATAAAATACATTAAATAAAATTGGGATTTTACACCCTCAGACTTACATGTTAGCGTCGCGAGATTTAACTAAATCGGTTTTTAGTGATAACTCGACTCGATCTATGCAAATATGAAAGTGCCCTTAAAAAAGGAATTTAAAATATTGATTAATTGAATTATTGATTGTGTAGTGGTCAAATTGGTCGGTCATGCAAACGTGACTGGTACTCAGAATGATCTGAGCTTACGTGGTTGATTGATCAAGCACGTAGGCGTCGAAAGCTTAGAGCAAGGTCTTAGAATGCAAAGAGAGAAGAGAAGGGCGGACACTCGCGTGAAAAATATGTGAGGCAAAGGCCTCTATTTATACTAAACACACGAAGGGATTATGGTAATGGTAGAATTTGGAAAGGAATAGGAAAGAAAGGATACGGAAATAACCGAACACGGAAACTTGGACAAAAAGAAAGTCCTGAGAAAAGGCGCAGCAGGTGCTGCGTCCCTTAGAAGAGGCGCAGTACTTACTGCGTCCTTTCTTGGGTAGGTTCCTCTGCGCGAGAATACGCGTTTTGACAGCCTGTCGTGTTTTAGGCATAACTTTCTCTACAAGACTCGGAATAAGGTAATTTCGGTGGCGTTGGAAATCTAAGAGAAAGATCTAGAACTTTCTATGAAATAGGCCTGACCCAAAAAAGTCGTTATGACCTCGTAAAACGGGCCTAAATGTCAGGTTGTCATTTTAACTAAATGAAATGCACATTTTGTAATGCAAACTTTAAGTTTAGCCCAAAGAAGTGACATGAGACTCACAATGAGATATTCCCATAACATTTTATGACATCCTAACCTTAGGTAGACAAGCACATTGCTCTTACTCGGGATTTGACGGTTTTAGGAAATGAAGACGGTTTTTGACCCCGACTCCAAATGTACTATAATTACTGCCAAAACGACCGTAATGACACCTAGATGACAACCAAGGGGTAGACACAAGTGTATGAGTTAACTTTTATTAACCGATTTACAAAACGTCATAAAATCTCGACATATGCTAAACATCTGGCCCAATCATCACTGGGTGTTTGGCGGAAGGTGTAGAAACGAGGTATCTATAGAGCCCCCACTTTGGCTGAGGCTTGGACAAGGCGAAAGTCAAAGTATAGCCACCAGGTCGATCGAAGATTACAACCTGAAGACTATGGCGACGCAAGGCGGCTCAAGAGGTCTGAGCCAAGGACCTGTCGTCGGGTACATTTTAGAGTCTGTCGACTTCCGGAGAGGGTCGTTTAAAGTCCATTAGACTACGTAAGGAAGCTCGCCAGCCATAAGAAGAACCTGTTGGGAAATGTGTTCTCGACAATAGTGCGATCACATGATTTAATATCATAATTAAATCTCATACTAAGAATACGTGAGGGATGATTCTTTATATAGTCGACTGACCGTCATTAATCGGTAATGATTGGCTAACTAGAGTTTGACATTACTGTCGTGTGACGGTGGTGGTCAGTTGATCCCTTTAGGTCACACCTATAGGATGAGGCCCAAATAGATATTTAATTAATTGTATGCGATACAGATTAATTAATTCCTTAATTATGGGAGTGCAATTTTACGTCTTATTGTAATGTGATTTAATAAGATTTAATTTAGTAATTAAGTGTTAAATTACTAAATTAGTTGAGGTTTTAATATAAGTTTTGAGGTAGAGGTAATTAGTTATTTAAGGTTACAAGAAGTTGTAATTTTAACTAACTAGTAATTATAAGACCCATTATATGTTGATATAATGGTAGTATACTACTCAAAAAGTGGAGTGTATATTATATTATTAATTGTAATATTTAATTGTTAAATGGTTACATTAATAATTAATTATGTAAGATTGTTAAACATATGACTTATAAGCATTTGTGGGACAAATGACAAAAGGCAAAAATGGACCAAAATGGGTCCAATTTTTCGGCCAAATAAAGAGAACAAAAGATGCTCTTTTGTCTTTTGTTTGTGTTGATTATAGTGTGATTGTGACATATCACACAAGCTTTTTCATACTACATCTTACACATATGTTCCCTACACTCAACCTAAACTAAACAAGAGAGTAAAAACAAAAGCAAAATGATTCCCTACATGGGAGAGAGGCCACCGGTTTTGGCTCTCTAAATAGAGCATTTGTTGCTTAATTTTTCTAGTTGTTCTTTGCTTGTTTTTCTCTCTAGTTTTTCCCTCACATGCATTTGCCAAAAACTCTCACAAATACTAATACACTCAATCTATTACTAGAGGTAGTAATACTAGACATATTAGTATTATTAAGGTTACATTTCTACTACTTATCTAGTTAATATTAGTAGGAATTTTTGGGATTAATCTTGGGTGCAATTTATTGGAGTGGCTTCTATACTTGGAGTCTTAGGAGGATCATCCATCATATTGAGCTCAAGAACAAGTGAAGGAAGGTGACCTTACTTGTACCCTAGGTAGCACCAAAACGGACACGGACACGGGACACGGACACGTGACACGGCATCCCTTGAAATTTAGGACACGGGACACGTTATCTAAATTTAATAAAATATATATTTTATAATTATAAACGTTCGATTTTATTTTTATAAAATTATTTGATATTAAATTTAAATAAGTGAAGCTAAAACTTGCCTTGATTATAACTCATTTTCATTTACTATCCAAACGAATCTTATAATCAATCTCTTTCGACAGCTCATTTCACGCTTAAAGAACATCATTCACCTCAAATGATGTCCAAATGTCATGGACACGCGTCGGACACGGCCGAAATACCATGGACACGCGCCGGACACGTGGCCGAATAAATGTAGAAAGTTAGACACGGCTTTATAGGTGTCCGACACGTTTCGACGTGTGTCTGAGGAGTGTCGGTGTCCGACACGGTGTCGGACACGGGACGACTGATTAGGAGAAGTGTCCGTGTTACCTAGCTTGTACCCAATATTTCGAATCAATCATCAATGTAAGGACATTGGTTTTCTTATAAATCCTTCATTTTGTTATGCATGCACTAGATCTAAAGAACAAATAATTAACAAGTTAATTAGTTCACTATTAGAGGAGTCTAATAATAAGTTTATGAACCTAACAGAACCCATACCTGAGACTTCTTTCTCGGAACAAGGACGTCGGTAGAAAATGCTGGGGGAATCTGCTTGCGTCGGTCTCAAGCGAACTCTCGTCGGGGAATATGCTGATGATTCTGTCTGGATTGAATCATTTCCGAGAATCTGCTCGTGTCTGCTTCCAAACAGACTCCATCTCTCGAGAAGTGCAATCGGTTGTCATGAACTCTCGACAGGAAAATAATAAGATATCGATGAAGGTGTGTCTCAACGCCTCGGGAAATCCGCTCGTTATTACAAGCGAAGTCCTGATGAAAGATCCTTGCTAGAATATAAAATACTGCGACGGTTCACAGTCTGCTTTGGGAGAATACACGGACTGATAAAATACTACGACGGTTCACAGTCTGCTTTGAAAGCTTCATGGGCTGATAAAATACAGCGACGGTTCACAGTCTGCTTTGAAAATTGAGCTGGAAGGTAGCTAGGGAATATCTTGACTGTCGCCGGGGAGAACGAAGACTTGAGCGAAGCCCCCAGTTGGAGCGAGCACTACTTCTGATACTTACCTTCATGGTTAGTGGCCACACAATAATGCAATCTAATAGAAAAATAACATGTAACACATACGCATGTAAGCAATTAGCACATGGACCTCAAATGAGGAAGCACATAGGTTTTGCAAAATTTGTTTCTTTGTAAAAGTTATTTAAAACTTGCTCAAAGAAATTTGTCGTTTGTAATGCGTTATGCATATTCAATGGGCTTTAAACACGTGACTGACGCAGACGTAGACCTACTAGGACGCGACACGAGGGTGACTCTGACGGACTTTGCCTAAGTATACGCAACCCTTAGCCAAGTATGGGTGACAACGCGTATCAGTTCCAAAGGTAGAAGAATTGCAAGAATGATGACTGCATATAAAGGCAAGGCATGAGCCATGGATCGACTGTCTACTTGGACACCTTTTGATACCGTTTGCTGTAAAAGAGACCTCTCTTGAGGCACGATAACTTAGAGAATCAATCTAAGACCTTGCCATTGTCCGGACCGAGTACTAGTTTGACTCTAATGAGAGAGGAGAATAAAAGAAGGGTGGCATCTCGGAAAAGAAGCCCCCAGGATGAGAACATGACTCTGGAATTTGGTAAAAAGGAGACTGGGCGACAAAAAGGAGCCCTCAGTAAAGAGGTATAAATGGAAATTGTGGTTGGAAGGTTGAAATTGAGGTTGAAAGTTGATGGTTGGGATGGTAATTGAGGTTTAAAGTTGATGTTTAAGGTGGTTGATAATTGAGGTTAAAAGTTAAAAGTTGGGACGGTTGTGTCCATGAGGACTGCCTACACCTGAAGTGAAATCAAACCAGATCGTAGTTCTGAGGTTTGACATTGGTTAATTTTATTTGGGTGTTATGGTTGTATCCTTCTTGTGTAAGAAAGGACTGCCTACGTATCCACCTGAAGAGGTGAAATCAAACCATGCTCGTAGTTCAGGTGTGTGCCTAAGCTTATGTTGTCAGGACCTTAAAGTGCATGGGTCAGGAGAGTATATTCCTTTGGTGACTCGAAGAATCGATTTGAGATAACTCCCTCTAATCATAGACCAAATAGGTATAACTAATTTTGTAAAAAATTTCTTGTCATGTGAGCACACTCAGTGGACCCTAAGGATGGATATGGGTATGTCCCGTCTCGGGTAGAAAAGTATTTGAAGACTCCGTGTCTGAGTCAAGGTGAAACTGGATTGGATATTTGAAATGTGGAGCTCGGTAATAAGAGGCTTTGATGAAACAAATCTCTGGAGCTTGATTTTGTGGAGTTAAGGCTCGATGGGGTTATGGCTTATAATATGGCTTGGAAATGGAGTCTCTTGGCTTGATGTAGCATGAGCACATAAAGGTAGGTTAATTGATGTGGGTTCAAGTTTCCATGTCTTGACCCTAAAGGATGGGTATACTTGACGAGTTTGAGAGGATTCTCAAAATTCTTAACTATCTCCTGTAACGATCTCGAGAAGGACGTAGGGGTGTGAGGGTGCTAGATGATCATCTTCATCGATGTCTTAATTCTATATAGACTTCATGTAACACCCCCTCATACCAAGGTACCTTACCAGGACTACCCCAGCATGAAAGGTTGTTACCATCTCGGTTGCCCGAGGTTAGTATATATCAAAAGCAACAGTCCAAACACATTTATTAATGTACGGTAATTATAAAAGTTACATAGTCTCCAAAATCTAATAAACGAAATATTCAAAAGGCGACAACTACCAAAACAATAACTAAAGCTCGTGATGGTGTCATCTAACCCAGCGTGGTGACTCTCCCATGACTGCCCCCAAGCTCAATAAATGTATCACCTGTCACAATCTGCTCACCATCCCCGAATGGATCACCGCAGGTTTTACAAAACAACAACACGGGGTCAGTACTACTCAATCAATATAAGACAACAAACATTACCACCAGCTGATCATCGATCTCACGCACAGTAACCGACTACACACCGAAGTGTGTAGCCCTGCCAGATTACCCATCGCAACAGGTAATCCTCGCCGCCAGTGGGTGACCGCAGCCCATCCCCACCTAGTCCAGCTCATCAACGAGCGACTAACAATCCCTGTCCCTTAATGTGCACATCCCCTCCCATGGCGGGTTCCACGGAGGGCGAACTAGGGTGTGAAGCCACTCCCGCAAGTGACTCCACCACAATCACACAAACCACAGCATCACAGCTGTCACAACACCACAACCGTCACAACACAATCACCTCACCACCGTCACCACAACACCCATACTCCGATGATCAGCAGATAACAACAATTACAATACAATAGTAATCTCAATCAATTAACAGTACTGAGTAGGGGGAAACCCTACCTTTTCGCAATCCGCTATGCTGCAATCAACCATACAAATGCATAACAAATATCACATCGTCACCTACAACAATAATCACATAATACAATTACACATTGCACAATCCCATTTTCCCCAATTCCATATATACAGTAACCCCAAAAGAATACAAATGACAAGGGAATGAAACTTACCAACAGTAGAATAAGAGACTACACGCAAGGATCACGACGATTTGCACACACAACGAGATATGAGGATGATTAGGGAGTGATTAGGGAGAGATCGTAGAATGATTAGGGTTGGAAGTGATGTTTTAGAAACTGACGTCGAATATAAAATAACCCTAACATTCCCTAATCAAACCGATAAAATAACATTCGCCAGACCGGATACTCGGTCGAGTAAAGCTATACTCGGCCGAGTATCATCTACTCGGTCGAGTATTCTCCATACTCGGCCGAGTATTACTCGGCAGAATCAAAACAGACTCCACAATTAACACTACTCGGCCGAGTAGGCTCTACTCGGTTGAGTATACAACTTAACAAAATCCGTAGTGTTACAATCTTCCCCCCTTAAAAAGAACTTCGTCCCCGAAGTTCCAACCCAACCTATAAAACATGGACACCTAACACCAGCTCCACTAACCACGCTTACTAGATAACATATCCTCTCGGTATAGACTCCATAACATTATCGAATAACCACAAAATAATGTTTCCAATCTTGTCTCACTTCCATAACACTCAATAGCACTCAATACCAAGACAATCCACAAAAGAAGATCACCCATCAAAACAGAATGTTACATTCTACCACTCTTAAAAAGGAACTTCGTCCTCGAAGTTTACTCACACTCATCAACATCATCATCCAGCTGCCAAAACTCTCGAACTCATAAATATCATCATCCACTTTTATCAACACTATCGAAAAAATTCTCACACTCCTAAACATCGAACTAGTACAAGCACAGCCATGGCCTTTTAACACTATCAACCACTATTTGTACCCATCCATTCCTTATGCTACACCAACACTCTACGTCCAATAATATTACGACATGCACAACCCTCAAACGCTCTTTGCCGCATCCTACTCCTCTTAAGACACATGTTACGTCCTCGTAACTCACTAATACTAGAACCTTAGCTATACCTCTCATTATCCTCATCACTACCACATGTGCAAGATACCCGCCTATAGTCTTAACACTTACTATGTCCAAGGCTCTCTTACTTAAACAGTTCTCATACCTCAACTCATTCTGCACTCCATCTAACCAATACCACACAATCCTGATCATGACAACACTCTAACTCTTCCACATTACCGCAACACGACATACCTCTCTATATAACTATATAAAACTCTTTATCGCCAAGAGCATAATTCACGATCCACACTTGTTACGTACACTCACACTAGATCCTCAAGTTCCTTTCTTTCATTACCGCAAGACTCATACATAACTTAACACGACACTAAATACCCAACACCCTACACTCACTGTCTCAACAAAGGATTATGAACCATCTGCATATATCAGATCATTACCATGTCTACCACAGCCTCATCTAGAACAAGATGAAAATTACTGTAACAACCTATCACAACTGTGTCCCATCAACAGAATATCACTATACCATGATAACAACGAAAACATATACAACTCTCTTTCATATCATCCTCTACCCTCATTCCCAAACCGAAACTGGTAAGAAACATCAACAAACAAAATAACAGTCTACATGTCTAACCGAAACTCACAAGAAACAATAGCATCAAAACAACAATCTGTGCATAACTAGTCTGTACTTTCGAAACTCAAATCGTAACCACTCCGTATACTCACCCACAACCGGTGACGGCATCGCAACACCGCAACCAACAGCCGCACCGCAGCGCGAAAATGCCCGCATCACAATACGAAGTACCATGTCCGAATCACCACCCGAGGCACAACAACCACATCGATAAACATCACAACCACATATAATTCCCATAAACACTGACTCAGTATGACATTTCGAACAAGAAAACTCATTCAAAACCGTTCTACTAGATTATAACACATCATATTATACGGAATAAACTGACAAGAATCTCTTGAACATCATCCTTACCATTTCACGGGATAACATGATATACAATTTTAACTATTCATGCCAGATCAATCAAATTATTACCTTTTGAACCTCATTCCATTAGTATACCGCACCCAACATAAATTACAAAACATTCATATAACAACTTTATAATTATCACACCATACCACTTCTTGTGAGGTCAGAACCTCACACAAACATTTACACATATCATAGACCCGTAATCACATCCAACTAGTCAATCCTGATCACGTAAGTTACCACTTGACAATGAATACCTCTCATCCGGACTTAACTCAGGTGCCTTTCATAGCATATCCTCTCTTACACACAATTATCACCCCTCCGGCAAATGTAGCCATAACATCAGTACCCAACTTCCAGCGAACACCTCGTATATCCACATCTTATACTTCCTCACAACCAAACATACTAACCACTTCCACAAAATCAACCTCATTAGAACAACTAACTTCTCTAAAGTAACATCATTCTCAGCCACTAGTGACACTACTATGACACCAACATCCTTCATGTGACTACTCTCTTACTATCACTTCTTAATATAACAATTTGTTTCCTCTCTTTGGTTATCATCTCAAATACGAACATCCAATCCATCAACAAAACATACCTCAACATTATTCCCAATTCTATCCTTTATCATATCGCTACCTAACTCTCCACTAAAATCTCAGATCTTGCAACACTCCACAAGCTTCTTATTCCCTTAATACCTCGAAACTCACGGCTAACACGTCGTCCTGCTCTCCTATATAACCATTAACTCACACCCTCTAGTGGGGATATCGTACATTTCATAATTTCCTACCTTCATGCTCCTTAACTCCGGTCAACGTTCTCTCAACTTACTTCCATCCCTCTTTCCCTCCTTTTACTCAATAATGCCAATTAATAAGTCATCTCCTTTCTCTTTCTACCTAACTCTTAGTCATTTGTTTATTTTCCATAGCTCCACAACTCTAATTCCATTAATTCATATCAATATCTTATCATTCTTCTTATCATTCATCATCTCTCATCTTGCTTCACCCTCACCCTTGTCACCATCAAGTCCACGCACTAACAGTTACTCCTCAATTAGTCGTATCTCCCTTTCGCATCTCTAGAAACCAAAATTCACTTCATACCGTTTGTCCAAAGAATTACACACTGGGCTCACCCCTTGATATTCCAACTTCCCAAACTTAGCCACTATCTACAAATCCACATCGCGACATAACTTCCTTTAAGTTCACTATATACCTCTCTTTCCAATCTTTTTACAACAACCTTCCATTACACATATCCTTAAGCAACTCTATCCTAGCTGTCTTCCTCCATAAATCCTTACACATCCAAATATGCCACTATTCGTATCCCTTATCTCAATCTTTCATTCTCATGCTTCTTTACACTTACAACACCCTTGCCCATATACACTTACTTTTATACTACTCAACACACGACTATATCACTCGTCATATCTCACAAAACATGCTCTTTACCTCGATTAGCTCATCATTCTTCCCTTTTTTTTTTTTTTTTTTTTTTTTTTTCACTATCCTTCACAACCACATTAACACATGTCTTCCTTACCCAACACATGTCTCTCATAAACCGTCATTCTCCATGTCATAACTTCCGGTAACTTACGTATCAAGACCATCTCACATATAAAAGAATGCGTTAAGACTCAAAACATACATGTGTATATACCCTACGACTCAAAACAATGTAAAAACATAGCCACCGGCTCAAAACAAAAGTAAGAACGTAGCCACCGACTCAAAACAAAAGTAAGAACATAGCCACCGACTCAAAGTGGCCGCCCAATGAGGTACTCAGTCGAGTACATAACATACTAGGTCGAGTACAAGGTACTCGGTCGAGTAACTATATTACTCGGTCGAGTTTTCAACTCAGAAGCAAACTCAATTGTCGCAGAAGGATTACTCGGTCGAGTATTGGGAATACTCGGCCGAGTAGACATTACTCGGTCAAGTATGAGAATACTCGGCCGAGTTCACGACTCCAGACGTTAAACAGTATTATCACAGAGAGATTAATCGACCGAATATGGAATACTCGGTCGAGTATTCTCCATACTCGGCCGAGTATTACTCGGCAGAATCAAAACAGACTCCACAATTAACACTACTCGGCCGAGTAGGCTCTACTCGGTTGAGTATACAACTTAACAAAATCCGTAGTGTTACACTTCAACAGTATTCCGTTCAGCATTTGATTTCATACTCGGCCTGGAACATATCTTGGATTTTGCTCAGATTCTTGGTCTAGAATATATCTCGGCTTTTTGCTCAGATACTTGATTCAGGTTTTTTTTTTGAAGATAACTTGACTTTGGATATTGATATTGACTTGCTTGATTGAGCCTTGTTCGAACTTATTTTGAATCTTTTGTCTTGGATATTGATCTTGGTCATTTCTCTTGATTGAGCCTTTGTCTTTGATCATGGCTCGTATCGTCTTGGATTTGCTTGTTACCATGGATTTGGGTCAGACTAGCATATTTGGTGTGAAACGGGTTGGTTTTTAGTAACACGGGTTGTTTATTGTGGGGAATAGGCTTGCCTTCCATCATGGATCGTTAACAAGGGAGAAGGTCTGGATTCGTCCTAGAATCTCTTGAGATAGGCTCGTCCTAAACTGGGGTTATAGTAAGGGTTTCTATTGCCAGACATGGAATAGGTAAGGAAAATGAACACGGAGTTTCAGGTCCTCTACAACTTGGAATGAAACATCACTCAAGTGCACTCACATTGACTTGTCATGCGTTGGTCGTTTTAAAATGTCTCTAATCAATTCTTGTTGTCACGGAAAAATGGTAAAGAAAGGGATAGAATAGAATATATGGATTGGAAATTGTACTTTTATTGAAATGGGTAATAAATGTATATTTAACACAGACTCGAGAAGACACGTGACTCGTGGGACAGCCCCCAGGTTGTCACTAGAAATGGAAATGGACACGAAGAAAGACACTATGACAAAATTATGGGATAGAAAGTCTATGACTCGGACTCGGACTCGGACTTTGATGCGATCTTAGATCCAGACTCGTAATCATCATTTGTTATCTTCGGGGAATCCTATTTCAGCATCTGGTAGCTTGAACGTCCGATCTTGATCGTTGAACAATTTGAGCACCCTGTCCTCGTTGTTTGGGGTACTAGAAGGGTAAAGGCCAAAGAGACCTTCCTGTCTTTGAAGAGTAGGACACCCATGAGGGTCGTTCTTTTCTTTAAAAGGACCGAGGGTCGATAACGATATTTTGCCGCGATTGAGCATATAGTGGATGGTATATTTCAGTTTGGAACATACTTCAGTGTCGTGTCCATTACCCCTATGGAATAAGCAATATTGAGAACCGTCCTGGAAGCGACCTCTTCTCTCGTACTTAGGATCTGGGGTTGGACCGATCTGTTGGACTAGTTCTTTAGCAAAGAGTCTTTCAAAGACGATCGTATAAAGCATGCCTAAATTAGAGAATGACCTTGGAGGCTGAGTTCCTCTTTCTGGTGAAGGTTCTATAAACTTTACGTCGGTAATGCGGATTGTTTGATTATTGGGTATTTGAGAGTCTGTTTTCCTTCTTTTCACCAAATGATTGGTGGATCATTCATCTTTTTTATTATCCGCGATGTTGAACTCCCTATAAGGTCGCTTAGTTAGAAGCGAGCCAGAAATCCTACCATCCCCAACCCCATCTTGTATGATATGCTTGAGTTTATAGCAATCTTCGGTATCATGCCCCTTATCCCATGGTATTGACAATATGAATTGCCATCCCAAAATTTAGATTTCTTTTCTGGGTCTGGGCTAGGTCCTATTGGTTGAAGAAGACCTAGGGAGGATAATTTGTTCAAGGCTAGGGCATAAGGTATGCCTAGACTCGTGAATGACCTGGGAGAGTTGTTAGATTTCTTTGACGAAGGCTCCATGAGGTTGCCTTTATTGATTTTGATCCCTGGATGAGAAGATCTAGGAATAGATTGCTTGCTTTTTGCTTTAGGACTGTTAGGTTGAGGATTTGTCTGGACATTTTCCATCTTGAGAGGTTGGGCATCAAGCTTCTTACCCATTTAAGCAAACTGGTTCTCCATGTTGGAAAGCCGAGAGTTTAGATTATCAATGGCTCCTTCTAACTTGGAAAATTTATTGTTGAAGGCCATGGAAAGCATGAGCATTCCATTTTGGATATCGTCGTCTTCGAGGACATTGATCTTTTTGTCGTTACGAGGATCGAGGAGATGAGAACAGTCTAGGGATGATTCTTCATCATGTTTAATGATACTAGACCCAAGAGAGTTGATTTTCTCGAATTGCTCGACAGAAAGTGGCATTGTAAGCTTGCCCTCTTCGATCATATCTTGGATGGTGTGTTTCAAGAGAAAACACTCTTCAATATCATGGCCTCTACCTTGGTGATATAGGCAGTAGGGGTGTTCAGAATAAACCGAACCGCAATAACAGAACCGAAAAACCGTGCATTTTTAAGGTTCGGTTAACCGAACCATTTCGACATATGGAAAAGTTTCAGTTAAGGTTCGCATTTTTAGAAAACCGGTTAACCGAACCGAACCGTTCCACAAATAATTAAGCAAAAAATTAAAATATTATATAGAAAACTGTTCTTTTGCTTAATTTTCTTAGTGTATCCAAATTTAAAATTTCTTAAATTGATTAATGCTAAAGTTTAGCTAATTAACTTTATTATTGGGTATAATATAAAATGAAAATTTAATCAAATTATTAGAAATATTTACCCAAAACTGAGAAAAAAAGTATATATAGAACGATTATAGGTTAACCGGTAACCGAACCGCTAATAACCATTTAAAGTGGTTAACCGAACCATTTATAACCGTTAGAAACGGTTCGGTTTAGGTTCGGACCGAATTAAATTAGAGTTTCGGTGAACCGAACCGCGAATGAACACCCCTAATAGGCAGTATTTGTTGCCCTTCCAGAGGTTCACCTGTTTCTCTAAAGGTGGATTTGGAGTCGGACCTATTGGATGTAGCTTGACTTGGGCAGAGAGTCTCTTCAAAGCATTGGCATAAGACATGCCTAAATCGGTAAGCACCATTTGATGCCTCCCAGGTTTCCTTTCGGTTGTTTTCGGCTTTCTAGGGTGACAGTTATTGCAAGATGCAAGCTTTGGACGGCCTAGGCTAGAGATTTCTCTAGGTGGCATGTTCTTTTCCACCATTCCATTCTCAAGGGTGAGGACGCGAATGCTCAAATTTTATACTGTAGCTTGAACTCGTAGGACCATGGTATAAATGTCTTGGAGAGACATGATGATTGTGGCTTGAACTACTTTGTGACCTTGCTGACTGACGGAGCTTGTTGGATTCCTGATTTGACATAAATGACGTGCATTACAACTCGATTCGACACGGGATCACGCATACTAATGCAACAAACAAGGAGCATAGGAAGGGACAAGTAACCACGAGAATAAGACGACAAATCTAGACTTGACTTGTGAATTCGTGAAATCTCGTGAGCGACTTCTCATGTTTTAATTCACGATGCTTGACTTTAATTTTAGACTCCAGTGTTGACTTTGACGAAGTGACCCTTATATGACTGGCCTTATTGACGGGATTGATGACACATGTTGATTCTGGACTCGAGGTTTGCTTATAGGTTAAGAAGACTGCTATAGTTTAGACTCAAATATAAGGCCCATTGAGACTCGTGTGTTGAGCCTCGGAACGTGTGACTCGAGGTGTCGAAAATGTTTAGATCCTAATTGAATTGGGATATGGGGATCCAAAATGACGGCGTGACGCCTTAGGACTTGACTTGAATTTTGAAAAGACTCAAAATGTAAAGGAAGACAGGTTTATGACTCGACAGAGTTCCGACTAGGACATAGCCAGTCTGAATTTTGACTCTAACTTAGCCCAATTGAATTTACATATTTACATTTACAAGGTCTGAAAATATTTTGATTAAAATGTTTTTTTTTGAAATAGGTTTGAGGACCGAAGTTTGACTCGACATTTGGATAGAGTTTCGGCTTTGTTTTGAAAATTTTTACATTTTGAAAAGGATTTTATCTTAAAATTTTGTCATAGTTTTGTTTACAAAAGGTGATCACGTATACGATACATACATATGGGTATTATAACGGTATGCTGAGTGCATTTAAAGGGTTTTGGCTTAAAAAGGTGGGTTGCCATACCAAGCAATCAAACCCTGGTCTGTTGAGAGGTCCGTGCCAAACAAGAGTAAAGTCGGTTCCTAGTCCATTTCCTCGAGTAGTGAAAGCCCTTGATACAAACATGAGTATGTACCACGGTATGGTTGACGTCAATCGCTATCTATCTTTAGGCCCAGATAAGAATTTGGACCGTCCAGACGGGACGATTGGTCGAATGGGTTCGGTCGCGCCTAGGAAGCCTAATAAAACGACCTAAGAAGGTCGAGTAATGAAAATCGACAACTGTCTCATATAAACTATTCCCTAACCTTGGTCAAGTTTCAACCTGGGTAACACATAAGTGTATCATCCCCAACGGAGTCGCCAAATTGTGGACACAGGCCACGGGGGCGATTGGGACAAGCGTTGCATTTGTGGAGTCGCCACCAATTTTTATGGGAAATTGGAACCGTTCGAATACCTCGTATCATGTCATGACACAAATTAATGACATGAATACTAAGAACTCGTTACCCTTAGCATTCTATGTCTAGAATGACTCTCGTGGATGCCAATGAACACGGATGTTCACAGAGATCTGGAGTAAGGGGTGAGGGTACGTATTAAGAAGCTCTTTAATCGAACATCTAATCTCGCCCGCCTCGATAGCGGCCTCTACTAATGATTAGGGAAGTTATTTATAGTTGATATGTTGTCGATTATATGCATGCAATGCAACATCCAATAGATTAGTCCTAACATGCGAGATTAAACTACGTCGGTGAACAAATAATTAGCAAACAATTATGTCGAATTGGATTTAGGATTAACTACATGTGAAAAACAAGTAAATAAATCATACAAAAATAAATACGAAATAAAGATATAAATTACAATTGTTAAACTTGAATTTACATCATAAACATGCTCAAAAAGGATTTGGAAATAAAAGAAAAGAATAAATAAAATAAGTAAAATTGGAAAATTGGAAAAATAAGAAAATTTGAAAATAAGGAAAATTGGAAAATAAGGTAATTTGGAAAATAAGGAAAATTAAAAAATAAGGAAAATTGGAAAATAAGGAAAATAAAAAATAAAGAAATAAAGTAGAGAAAATACGAATTATATGGAAAATATGAATTATATGGAAAATATGTCGAATTATGGTGATAATAAGAATAATAGTTAATTAAAATCCTAATTAGAAACCCTACGTCAAAACGAGAAGAGTTCAGAGGCAGAAGCCAACTTAGAACAGGCGCAACATCTGCTGCGTCCTCTGGAAAAGGCGCAGCACTTCTACGTCTGTTCTCCAGTTGGATTCTGACTGTGAAAGTCATACTCGTGGGCTCTTAATGTTCGTTAGTAATTTTAAGGCCGATTAGAACTCGAGTTGAAGTGATTAACATATTACATACATACTAATATTGTTATAAGATGATGAAAACGGATTGAAACGAATTATTATAAGTTAGATATTATTTACAATGTCGGAAACGAGTTTATATGCGAACATGAAATTAGAGGCGGAAATTAAAGATTAAGAATCAAAGACGAAAACAGAATTGAAACATGTATCAAAGACGAATTCAAGGAACTTGATATGAACAACTCGAGCCTCTTAAACCCGGGTTCGAATTTGTGACGAAAACCCGCAAATATTGAATTATAAGGGATTTATGTCGAATTAAGCATTATAATTTGAAAAGGATTGATTAGAATATGATTATATACTGAAAATCACAAGAGAAACGAGAGAACAAGAAAAATAGAAAAAGTTGCAGAAGCTCGAGGAAGAAGAAGAAGAGCAGAAACGCCGGCAGCCTCAGGAAGAGGCGCAGCATGTACTGCGACTCTTCGAAGAGGTGTTGCGTTTCTTCTCGACGTCAGATCTCAACTGATTTGTAAATACGGTTTAAAAGATGGTTTTTAAAGATGGTTTTGAACATGCTTATGACATAAACTCGTACATTAATTAATTACAATAAAATAAAATACATTAAATAAAATTGGGATTTTACACCCTCGGACTTACATGTTAGCATTGCGAGATTTAACTAAATCGGTTTTTAGTGATAACTCGACTCGATCTATGCAAATATGAAAGTGCCCTTAAAAAGGAATTTAAAAGATTGATTAATTGAATTATTGATTGTGTAGTGGTCAAATTGGTCGATCATGCAAACGTGACTGGTAGTCAAAATGATCTGAGCTTACGTGGTTGATTGATCAAGCACGTAGGCGTCGAAAGCTTAGAGCAAGGTCTTAGAATGCAAAGGGAGAAGAGAAGGGCGGACACTCGCGTGAAAAATATGTGAGGCAAAGGCCTCTATTTATACTAAACACACGAAGGGATTATGGTAATGGTAGAATTTGGAAAGGAATAGGAAAGAAAGGATACGGAAATAACCGAACACGGAAACTTGGACAAAAAGAAAGTCCTGAGAAAAGGCGCAGCAGGTGTTGCGTCCCTTAGAAGAGGTTCAGTACTTACTGCATCCTTTCTCGGGTAGGTTCGTCTGCGCGAGAAAACGCGTTTTGTCATCCTGTCGTATTTTAGGCATAACTTTCTCTACAAGACTCGGAATAAGGTAATTTCGGTGGCGTTGGAAAACTAAGATAAAGATATAGAACTTTCTGTTAAATATGCCTAACCCAAAAAAGTCGTTATGACCTCGTAAAACGGGTCTAAATGTCGGGTTGTCATTTTAACTAAATGAAATACACCGCTTGTAATGCAAACTTTAAGTTTAGCCCAAAGAAGTGACATGGGACTCAAAATGAAATATACCCATAACATTTTATGACATCCTAACCTTAGGTAGACAAGCACATTGCTCTTACTCGGGATTTGACGGTTTTAGGAAATGAAGACGGTTTTTGACCCCGACTCCAAATGTACTCTAATTGCTGAACTTGAATTATTTGAAATTAAGCCAAAAAGAAGAGTGTCTTATTTTAGTTTAGTTCAATTCAGCTCTATTCAATTTAGTTCAATTCAGCTCATTCCAACCGAAAAGAACAAGATCAATATTTATTATTTTTTTTTTGATAAAGTAAGAAAACTAGATTGATCCTCTATGGCAAGACCAACATATCTCATCCTTTCGAATGAGTGAGGTAAGTTGAAGCCACCGACTTTCAAACCACCTCGAATTAGTTGGACATGAATGTCCAATAGAAGCCATAAAATCGGCAACCTTGTTGACTTCACGGAAGTAATTTTTAATTATCACTTTATCGAAGAAATGAATATCTAATTTCACATCCTTGATAATACTAGAAATTTTCCAAGTACTACGATTTTAGTTAATAACACATAAATTATCACCTTTCACAATTAACTTTGAAATTCCTAAGTATTTAGCTGCTAAAACGTCTTCTTTTAAACCGTGGTAGACTCAGAAAACCGTGGTATTACATTTTGTGTCACTAACTACTTCACCAATTTCCTTTTTCACTCGCGCGTGAAGAATTTTGCTCTAATTTTTCACTTCACTCGTAAACAAGTTTAGAACTATCATATTCGAGTTCAACACATAACTTATGATGATCAACTCATTGATACTCTTATAAAGCCATTATCTCGAGGTAGTTTCGATTATCTTCTCTGCAAGATTGATCTCACCCTGGATTGTCCATCTTATGGGAGCGTATTATGATTATTAACTATATTTTTCAATTTTTCGTATCATATTTCTATCTTTTAGTTTGTTTCTTCCACTAGTTATGGAAATTGTATAGTTCTATTACTGTAACATGATTCCGTTGTAATTCACTCGCAGTTAGCCAAAGCTCCCATCACGAGGTTTGGGTTATGCCGACCTATAAGGAGGAGTTGTGAGAATACCGAAGGAAACCCATAAAATATTGTGAGAGTGTATAGTGAGTACGTAGGGAATGTAACGCGAAGCCTAGTAGCATAGTATAGTTAAGCGGAGAATGACTATGAGAATGTTATGATTTCTAGATGGAGGGACTTGTGAGGATGGACGAATTTTGGGGACGAAATTCTTTTTAAGGGGGGAAAGATTGTAATACCCAACCTTTTAAGAACTAGAGCACGACCCGAGCAGTGGGAGATCTATAAGGAAAATGTGTCTTAGCCTGTTAAGTTAAATGTGCGTACATCAAAACCAACTGAAAAGTAAAATACAATGTCTCAAAACTGAAACCCAACTAAAGTAAACAGTGTTAGGACAAAACAGCGGAAGACTACGACTCTGACACGTGGTGACTCTATCTCCAGCTAGATCCCGCGCGTATCCAAGATATACCTGCTAATAAACTGCTTACCATCCTCGGATGGATCACCACAGTATTCAAAACATTTATACGGGGTCAGTTACTGTATAAACAAAATAAGCCAATACAACAGAAAATTACACAATCACAATCCTCCAATTCCGTCACATCACCAAACATCTGACTACACACTAAAGTGTGTAGTCCTGCCAGAATATCCATCGCAACAGATATTCCACACTGTCAGTAGGGACCGTAGCCATACCACCTAAGCCCCGCTCAAAACCATAGAGCGAATAACCCATGTCCATTAATGTGCACATCCCCTTTGTGACAAGAACTACTAGAGGCGAATCAAGGGCGTGAAGCCACTCCCGCAAGTGACTCCACTCAGCCGAGGGCGCACCTCGCTAACCACAGAAAAACAACAACCAATCCACATTATCAATGTAAATACGCCAATTCCAATAAACGATAACAACAATTATATCGATCAAACAACCATGCCAACTTATAATATTTACACAGTCAACTGATTAGGGAAACCCTACCTGAGGCGAAACCACCAAAACCAAATGCAGAGGATAAAAAACCTTCCTCTATGAAATCTCCTCCTATAATCAATTAATCACAATCTATCACATAAATAAACCCAAAAACCCCCAAATCACCCAATTAGTGTTTTTAACAACATTAACTATTTGACATAAAAACAGTACAAAGATCTTACCCACAATACGACGATCACAAAGGTATGATGAACTCCAAAATTCGACAACCCTAGCCCTTGATTTGATAGCAAATAGTGAAGAGAAGAACGTCGTTGTTTTTCTTTTTGTAAAAGTTTAGGGAAAAGAGTAAAAAGTAAAAGTAAACTGTTGAAATCACTTTATATACTCTTCACGCGTTACTATCAAAATCCGGCCGAAAAACCGTAACACCGACATACTCGATCGATTAACTAATGTACTCGATCGAGTACCCGCTACTCGGTCGACTTGCCCCTACTCGATCGAGTAACTATGACGCAGAACACTACCCAGAATGCAACCAAGACTTACTCGACAGAGTAAGTCCTACTCGATACAGTACCCAACAGCTCAAATATCTGAGGTATTACAGTCTCGGCCGAGTGGTACAAACTTGACCGAGTCGGGCTTGTCAGACACAGGAACCATGATATAAGAACAAATTTTGGGCTGATCCCATTCCCCTTTTTCTCCAGACCTTGGCTGCCTAGAAATGTACCCTAAAAACTCTCTCAAACACTCACCTACCTAATCTTTCTCAATAGTCTTCATTTTCATGTACGCCAAGTGAATATTTAGCAAGAGACGTGTCCCTACTAGCAAGAGATCCTTCTGATGTGACTCAATTCGATGACTTGAGTTTGGATAATGAGTTGGTGGTGAGCACGGATGTGGGTAATGACGATTCTTACTTGGGCTTGTTTCGTTCTCGTTTTTGTATCCATGGTTTCTTGGACAATGGACTGATTTGGTGATGGCACACGACCCGAGGAGAGCTGTTGGCTCACAGTCCAATGCAAGCTAATAAAATGATCATCTTTTATTTACTTATTGCTAATAATGTATTCAATAAGCTTGTAATTACTTTAGACCTTTCAATTTACTTGCTTTTATGATTGTAATTAGTGAAGGAGTGATGATAATTCTTCACTTGGCTGAGATTTTCGAGCCTTGGCTGCCTATATAAGGCCATGAGCTTTCAACAATAAGATCATCCCAGAAATTACAATAAACTTGTGTTTACAAAATCGTTCTCTTGCTTAGAAAACAAAAGTAGTTCGTTTGAGACGTATTCTTAATCGAATTCTCAGGTTATAGATAAATAGGCCTTGGTCTTAGCCTCCTTTGTTGAGTAATAGGTCTTATTCAATAAAGTACTATCCCAAACAATAAAACGGCACGTACCTAGTATGAACAGTCCACATACCCGTTCAATAGTTCGAGTTTTCGTTGCTTAGTTCGTATCATTTGTGGTATTAGAGCTTTGGTTCTTGATCCTTGTTCATCTACGGACTTCGAAAATCCTAACTTTTTGCAGCAACTCTGTGATGCCTTGAGAAACGTGCAAGAAAGAGACGAAAGCTGGCAACCTAGGTGTGGTGAAAGGGTGACTAATCCGTTCAAAGACTGATCCGTTCAAAGTGAACGAACTACCTGAGTTTGTTGCAGGGGCTGATCCCGAGGCCTATTTGGAGTGGGAAATGAAAATGGATCGTATGTTTGATTTCAGGGACTTGGATGATAAGAAGAGATGCAAGTATGGAATTCTGAAATTGAGCAAGGGAGCATCTTTATGGTTCGAAGGATTGAAGGCCAAGAGGGTGCGCTCGGGGAAGGAAAAGATCGATTCTTGGGAGTCTTTGAAACATAAACTCTGTAAAAGGTATGTACCAACGACCCATAGATTAGCTACATATCGTAAGATTGCTGATTTGAGACAAGGGAAACTAAATGTTGGTGAATATATTGATGAGTTTGAAAATTTGTCCTTGATGGGCGAATTGGAGGAAGTAGAAGAGCAGAAAATGTCTCGATTTTTGCATGGATTGAATTATAACATTGCTAGTACTGTTGAGTTGTACGGCTTGTACCCATATTCTAATTTTGATACTATTTGTGGTCTTTGTTTGAAAGTAGAGTCACAAGGGAAGTCTAAATATGGGGGAGGGTCGAGTTCAGAATCGGGAAAGAATAAGTCTTGGACTAAAACTGAAACAGACCCTAAACTTGACATACCTAGCAGCACTTCATCCGTGTCCACCACTTTTCAGGGTCCTAGCAAGGCCACAGTACCACCAAACACAACCCCTAGGACCACGATGTAACACCCCCAAATACCGAGGAGCCTTAACCAGACCTTCCTTAGCATATAAGGGCATTACCATCTCGGTTGCCCGAGGTAAGTAATCATCAAAAGTCGATAAAAGAACAATTATAGTTAAATTTACAAGTGTTACAACCAACTAACAAAATAAAGATACAACTCATCAGCTACACGCTATCACTATCAGAATTCGTGAAAACTCATCCCCGTCAGGACTCCATCTATCAACCACATCAACACCTGCTAAGACTGACTGCTCACCATAAGGGATCACGACAGACACATAAACAAACAAGACAACCACACAAGGTCAGTAACTGAGACAAGACTCAACATAAACCAACAACAATTGCCAACACAATACAAACACAACCAGTCACACACAATCACACCCACTCCAATAAATCTCCGTCACCGACTGTCCACTGGACCAGCCCTGCCAGTGGGGGACCGCAGCCGTTCCCACCTAAGCCCTGCTCATCATACCGAGCGATAACCCTGTCCCAATAATGTGCACATCCCCTCCCGTGGCGGGTTCCACGGAGGGCGAAACTAGGGCGTGAAGCCACTCCCGCAAGTGACTCCACTCTGCCGAGTACGCACCTCGAGAACCAGAGACAATCAATCACAAACAACTGCAATACAACAACAACCAACAAACTGTATACACCAACTGACTACCGCATATAATCTGCCACACAAACACAACAACCACGACACAACAACCGACACACTAGACCATCCACAGAAACTGAGTAGGCGAACCTACCTTTAAGCGACTGCAACGATTCCATGCCCATACACGCATCACCCAGTAAACAAGCAACACCTATATACACAACACAAACATCTATCACTACCAAGCTAACCCTAACTGTAAAGACAAGGATACGAATGACGATGACGACATACCAACAAGAGGAAACCTAGCAAAGGACCGCTACCCGACTCAAGCTATGCTCTCCTAAGGCACAAGGACCTTCAAAGGCTTCCATGGAGGTTATATGGTGAAGGGAAGGGAAAGAGGTGACCTAAAGATCTGAAGAAATGAGGCGGAAATGATTTGCGGTTTTAACAAAACGCGATTATAAACCCTCGCTGAAAAGACGCTACTCGATCGAGTGGCCCACCTACTCGATCGAGTGGCCCACCTACTCGATCGAGTGGCCCCTACTCGATCGAGTATCCAAGCTACTCGATCGAGTAGCCTCTACTCTATCGAGTACCACCCCTAACTCACAACACAGGATAACTTTGGTACGCACTTCTAAGGACCATTACTGCTCCTAAGGTCGGTCAACACTGGTCAACGGGTCTCTAAAAAGGGCGGGTATTACAGTCTTCCCCCCTTAAAAAGAACTTCATCCCCGAAGTTCAACTCACCTATCCCAAGCACAAGATACGGGTTCAAAACGACATCACTACTCTTCCGACATAGGTCACTACTCCCCGGAAATACTATCCCCCCCCCATGTCATCATCATCAACTGTCTAACACTCCATATAGACTGACTCCTACAAGCTATTACATTAAATACTAATCCTACCACATGGACCAACACAACCAATGACTACACTGCTGCTCACAACTCTTAGCCACGCACTACGAGATTACACGTTCACTAATACCAACCATCAACACGAAGTATGTCACCTATCAACACGAAGCATGACTGCACCACCATGTTACTCAACGATACGATTCTATTCCAACACACGACATCATAACCATCTCTTTATGACCGTCTTTTAAAGCACACTATCAACTTTTACTTCAACACACAATTATTCACGAACAAGTGAAAACAATTATAGTTTCATACAAGAAATGTAACCAAAATAATTGAAAACATTATAAACAAACAACAAAATAATTGTAATATCGGCCTTTTATTTCGCGACATTACTCTTTCCCTCTAAAAAGGAACTTCGTCGCTGAAGTTCACCACCCAAATACTACACATATTATTGAAAACTTACCTCTTGACATGTACCCAACACATATGATTCATTATTGACATTACTCATTACTCATACAACCATTAGTTCATAAAAGCATATGCAACTATGTTCGAATAACTAGCCACCGTCAAGAATGCATCTTTATACCATTTGTATTTGTATATGGAAATTCCGGTGAAATATAATTAGTAGACTTTACGGATGTAAAATGAATGCAATAAGAACCAACTACTACTTCACTAGTCGTTACGAATACGCACCCAAAACCCAAACACGACTTTCAACATCTGAAATTAACGGTTCAAACATGTTACTAGACATAAACAACCATATTAAACAACGAAACATGTAACTATATAATAACCATTAAAACAATTTTAATTAACGAAAAGTTCCTGTAACAGTGCTACTCGATCGAGTATATAGGGTACTCGATTGAGTGCCCGCTACTCGATCGAGTGTCTTGGCTACTCGATCGAGTAGCCCGAGATCAAAATACTCCCTCCTCGTCAAATCCGCAGCTACTCGACCGAGTGTGGGGCACTCTTTCAAGTAGCTACAGGTCAAAACCTTAGAAATTTCCTGTCATAACACCATATATATATAAAACGTCACATAAGCGCGAGTCGGGATGACAACCCGACCCCCAAAATCCTGCAAATAAGTTCAAACTAAACAAATCCGGCTTTATGGCAATCCATACAAACCAAAGTAAAAGTACTAACTAACAACGATCACTATCATCCCACATAACCAAACCATAAACAAAGAGAAGAAAAAGAAGTATCACTCCTGCTGCTACTCATCCATCATTTCATCTCCACCACCATCTCCTCCCGAGGTGCCTGCTCCCGATGACCCAAGACCCGCATCAACCCCTGCCCCAGCTCCAGGACTCACATACCATGGGGTCAAACCACTAAAAGCAAAAGACTGAGGTGTCCCCCATGCTGTCTGGTCCACCCCGTAAGAGTGGAAAACCCCACTGTAGTCCCCAACTCCGCTCCACCACACTGGATGTGGTCCCTCAGTCCCAATCCCCTGAGCATACGCCATCTCATGCATGTTCCGGAGTGTCAAAGTAGATGACACTCTCCCTGCCAAGTAGCTCGAACGTGTCTCCGGGGTATCGAGGTAGAGGTAACAAGGAAAAGGGTGCTGTTGTGGTGCTGCTGGTTGTGGTCTGGTCTCAGCTGTCCTCTCCCTCACACGACGAGGTCCTCTCCCCAACCTGGGCCTATCCTCCACCGCTGCCACGTTCTCCCCCTTCTTCGGCTCGGGCATCACCTGAAGGATCGTGTCATCAATGAGGTATGTCTGTAACTTTAGAGGTACATCATCATCGTCCTCCTCCTCATCGGAGTCAACAACTACCACCACAGGATCTAACGGCTCTGTCGGTGGGAGGTGCTCGGAAGCCGGGATCCTCATCCAGCTCATACCCCACACTCTCCAAGCTAGGCCACCATCAGCTAAAGTTCTCAACCATTTCAGGTCGAGGTAGTAGTCCCTGTCCATGGTAGGCACCGGTGTGGCTAGGGGAACGTACTCCCAAGAAGCCTCAAAGGAAGCTAGCTTTTCATCTAGCCGAGTGGCAATAGCACCACAACTCAAGGACCGAGTGGTAGAAGTAGCCATCAAGGCAAGGCTAGCACAGACCATGGCAGGAGCATTGAAGACCACCCTCTCAGTCTGCTCCGGGTTAAGATAAGACATCAAAAGCAACAACTCGTGATTGTTCAGCTTACTCATATCCGGCCTCTCATAAAGAAGATTCGAAATAGAATGAAGGAAGATCCTCAAAGTAACATGTTGAACATCATTAATCAACATGTTGCTGGAGTGGGAGCTGACTTTCTGGAAAAACAAGGCATAAGGCGGCAAACACCGCACTCAGATAGAATCTCGCTGATGGAATCCTTGGGAGGCCTGGCCAACCCAAGGTGCGAAGCAAAGAGGTCCATGGTCAACACAAAACTTATGTTCATAAGACGGAACTCAACAGACTGTTCAGCTGGCTCGTATTTAAACGAGCTCATAAACTCCAAAGTCAGAAAAGGATAGGAATGCTTCCTCAAACGATACAACCCCGTGAACCCCAAGGTCTCAAAGATATGACGGACATCCGTCTCAATTCCTAGGTCATCAAGGAGTGTGGTATCCACACAACGGGTGGGTCTCATCTTGTGTTTCTGTAACGCTACAAATCTCTCTCTCTGTTTAAAGTCCACAAAGACTACCGAAGGATACTCTGGTACAGACGGTACCACCGGTCCGCTACCCTCCCCAATTTCGGGCTGTGAAGCCCTCCCCCTCTTACTCTGGCGGGTCCCTAAATTTAGTCTCGGCATCTGTTTCAGCATACAATTTAAACATACTAGCATAGGCACTTAAAGCATGTAATTTACACAAATTGAACATTGAATAATCATCTACGTACACACTTTCACCAACAAATTCCCAATTTGATATATAAATTCAGTTTATAGTATTTCAGACGATCTCTGTAGCTGTGAAAAGTTTAACACGCTAAACATGATTTACTCGACTACTACAACTGTCAAGACATGGCTCAGATATTACTCCACATATGCTTGGAAACATGTGAGACACTCATGTATGCTCATAGACGGGCAACTAAGTACACACCATCACCAACATTCAACATTATGAGCAAACTTCTCAATTAAATAGTTAGACGGTCTCTACAGCTATAACAATTTGACATATTTGGCAAGAATTAACATTACCACTACTATATTAAAGGTTTAACTCTTACATACACCTTCATATTCAACACAAAATCCCAATTATAGAGAGCGAATTTCAATTTGGGGCACTTTTAAGACGGAGTTTTAAGGCAAATTTTAAGGTGAAAATCACAAAATCCAACTTCCAACATGATATATGCAACATATAGTACTCAATTTTATCATCTAACATGTAGAGAACATCCAAAAATCAATTTGATTTCACAAACCCTAGAAAAGTTCGCCCCCAATATTTGCAATTTCTAATCTATTTTTAGCACAATAAACATCAACAATCAGGAAAGGAAAGCATGTGAATCATATTACAACAATTACAAGCAAGTTTTCGTCCATAAGGATCGAAATTTCAGATCATTCTACCATTTTAATAGATTCAAAGTGATGAAAACATGAAAATAGGGAAGAAATTCATACCTTTATCAAATAGGAAGTGAAAGAACGAAATTAAACAAAGAAAACCACCCAAACTAATCACCGCAACCACAAAGATATGAGAGTTTTTGAGAGGTTTGAGAGATTTAGGAGCTTAGGGTTTCAAATAAGGAAGAATGAATGAGAAGATTGAGAAAGAACAAGGGTTTTAAGAAACCCGTAAAAGCCATTGTATTGTAGCCTACTCGATCGAGTGCCTAGGGTACTCGATCGAGTAGGTGCTATTTCGTCGAGTATCCGCAGAAAATTCCCACATTTCGACGTCATAGCTTCCTAACTAGATAGAGTGGGGTCTACTCGGTCTAGTAAGCACTCGCACTCGGTCAAGTAAGGTTGAGTACTCGGTCAGAATTATAAGACTAACTGAAGATTCCTGCAAAACAATATCACGTGTCGATTCCAAACCAAGTTCGGAAATCGTCACTGGTTATCGTACTTACTCATATATCACCTTTACTACTCAAATATATCGTACCGTCTCATCAGATAAGATTCATATCACATTACGCTATAACAAACTTCACACAACATGGTTTACCTGCGATCGAGTCACCTGTGTATGCAATTATGTCATTGTATCACGTCTAAACTCATCTTACCACATTGCTAGCAACTTATACTTACGTTAATCAAAAACATATTTAACGATAAATTTTCCATACGTCACCCAAGTGCATTACTAACATGTTCAAACTTCCACGTAAACAATTATTCTACACAAATAAATCACCACATACAGCGGAAACTTTCAACCATTTAAACATTACATACACCCATTACTATATTGATAATTCTCATACTATAACTCAACACTTCTTTAGTTATCATTGTTATAGCTACGGTAGGACTTATAAACTCGTATAGGAGCACCATCACTAACAACCTGAAGCAAACACCAACTTTACCACATTTCATACTACAGCATACACTTCTACACTTTTCACGCACTTCTATCACATAAAACCTTTTTACGTTTCTCATTATCATCACATATACTCACTAATTCTACCAAAACTTCACCATACACGGTCCGGATGCAACTATCATGCCTATATCAACTTCAACAAAGACTCAACCACAGATAGTTCCAACGTAATCAACGTACACATTAAGCACATAGTTATGGACTCCATATTCCCATACCCAGTGACTGGCTTAAGTACAATGGGGCCAAGATTTTGAAATGAGGGCGCCTACTCACCCAAAATCTAGCATCAGCTGGGGCTCCCATTACACATACACCAGCTTTATTTTATTAGACTCACTATGTTCATTAGGTTCATTTGTTACAGGTTCCAAAATCGTCGCTTTGATACCACTTTGTAACACCCCCAAATACCGAGGAGCCTTAACCAGACCTTCCTTAGCATATAAGGGCATTACCATCTCGGTTGCCCGAGGTAAGTAATCATCAAAAGTCGATAAAAGAACAATTATAGTTAAATTTACAAGTGTTACAACCAACTAACAAAATAAAGATACAACTCATCAGCTACACGCTATCACTATCAGAATTTGTGAAGACTCATCCCCGTCAGGACTCCAGCTATCAATCAAATCAACACCTGCTAAGACTGACTGCTCACCATAAGGGATCACGGCAGACACATAAACAAACAAGACAACCACACAAGATCAGTAACTGAGACAAGACTCAACATAAACCAACAACAATTGCCAACACAATACAAACACAACCAGTCATACACAATCACACCAACTCCAATAAATCTCCGTCACCGACTGTCCACTGGACCAGCCCTGCCAGTGGGGGACCGCAGCCGTTCCCACCTAAGCCCTGCTCATCATACCGAGCGATAACCCTGTCCCATTAATGTGCACATCCCCTCCCGTGGCGGGTTCCACGGAGGGCGAAACTAGGGCGTGAAGCCACTCCCGCAAGTGACTCCACTCAGCCGAGGACGCACCTCGAGAGAGGAAAAGCTCTGAATTTTAGGTTATTCAAACGTTGTTCCTGTAATAACAATGACGCGAGCTCAACCTAAACCAGCTTCCGCCATTAAACCTACTTAAAATACCAAAACAATTAATGCTTCTTCATCAGTTACGCATAATAATCCCAAAAAGATTGGACATTCACCTTCGGAGGTTCTAAAAGAGAAGAATATAAATGAAGTTGTTGGAATTACTCCGTTTGAGCTTGACCAAGTCGAGGTAGATGATGATGCTGAGGAATGGCTTGTTCAGGGTAAGAAAAGTCGAAGCTTTTCTAGCACTACTGTGGAATCTAAGGACCTCTTGCTCTTTACAGCGGACGATGTTGCAGAAGAACTGAACTACTGGAAGCCTGCTGTTTATTATTTTTTCCTTGGTGCAAACCCCCCAGTGAATGTTGTGGAAGGTTTTATTCGTCGTATATGGGCTAACTTCTCCATTGATAAGGGATCCTTCCTTCCCAATGGAATTTTTTTGGTGCGATTTCAGAACGAATAGAGTAAGGATGCTGTACTCAAACAGGGGCATTATCTTTTTGACAACAAACCCTTGATTGTTAGGGGTTGGCATGAAAAAGTGGAACTTACGAAAGATAATGTTAAGACTTTCCCTGTTTGGGTTAGGTTATTGGATTTGCCACTCAAATTTTGGGGGAAGTGTGAAGGAAAAGTAGATCTATATACTTGACATATTCATATATGTTTTAATTTAATTTACTCATAAAATTAATGGTGATCTTATGCATGCAAACTAATGAACAATATAAAGAAGAAATGTTCATCTTACATTGGAAATTCGGTTTATATGGGCACAAGAGAGATCACCTTTCTCTCGTGTTCTTGTGCTTTCCTTAGTGAAAGAACTAAGATCCAAGTATAGGATCTCTCCCAAAGCTTTATACCCAAAGCACACTCTTAATTAAAATTAATATTATAAATACTAGTACAATATTAATCTTGTAAAAATGACCCAAAAATATTATAGGACACTTAATATTTTCGGTTTATGGGAGGAGGAAGAAGGAAGCTTTTTTTTTATCTCTCTAAAACTCAAATTTTAGAATAATGAAAAATGAATAAATACCACAATTACATTATTGTGTATTTTAGGTAAAATAAGAGGAAAAACCAAGGTGGTTTTTCCTCTCTAAAACCGGGTGGAAGAAGGGGGTGGAGGGAGCCAATGCATGCTCTAGTTGCTCTTAACAATGAGCATTAGGGTTGCATGGCTAGTTAAGTAGGTAATCATTATGTTTACCACTCACATTTTAAACACAATATTACCCTTAATCCTCCTCTAATTTCGGCACATATGGGTAAAATGGAATCCATTTTATTTTTGTCAATTTGTCTTATGTCACATGTCACATGTCACATAAAATTGTTATGTATTTTTAACATATTAAAAATCAACGTATTAATAAAAATACGTCATGTACAAAAATCGACTTAGCAATTCATAATTACATGTACCAAAATATTTTACCAATTATAAATCACAACAATTTGTATTTATAGTAATTCATTCAAATTTAATTATTTCTTTAAACAATAATTTCATCTGAGTAATGATACAATTCGATTACTCAGACCGTATCTCATTTAATCAAATTCCAATGAAATACGTAAATATTACTTCCAAAATCGTCCGTCAATTTTAAATAATTTAATTGACTCGTAACGTTATACGATCAATTAAATGATCAATTAAGAGTGTTGTCCTATAGGTATGACCTAGGGGATCAACTGATCACCACCGTCGCACGACAGTAATGTCAAACTCTAGTCAGCCAATCATTACCGATATGTGTGGACCAGTTGACAGTAAAATATTACTTCCCAATTGTATTCTTTATAATGAGACTTAAACATGTGATCATCATGATCAACAGTCGTGATCGCATTATTGTCGGAGGACACATATTCCAACAATCTCCCACTTGTCCTCGACAAGTGTGCGTCACCAATTCTCTTGTCCTATTACTATCTCCCACTCAATGCAAGGTGTCTTTCAGGTCGTACTTGCAAGTGATCATATCGAGAGTGGTTTCCTCGATCTGGAGAATAACTGATTGACCGGATTTATCCACCATGGATACATTCCGAGCGTGGCCACGCATTTCCAGTTCATTACTCCTCGAGTGGCCCTGAGATATTTTTATAACCCTGACTAGGGGTGGACAATTCCTATCGCACTCATTCCCTTCAACTAGCCACAGCCATCATAACCCAAAATATGCCCATTTGACCCCATTTACGAAGGTCGTAGTAACACAAATCAAAGTTAATCTGAAACTGTGCCATCTTAGGCGAATAGTCTTTAGTCAAAAGAATCGACTCATTTGAATACTATAGTAGCTCTCGCCACGACCAGGCTATATAAATTTGCCAGAACTCTATAAGCGGTCATTAGGCCCGAGAAAATGTTCCTAACAGTCTGCCTATGTGATCGACTAGTCATCTCACATGACTCTATGGCACTTGAACTTGCCATCAATCGCATCACACTCTAATCACTTCGAGACGTCACCTCATGTAAGTAACTATGGGCAAATACAATGTTAGTCCATGTTCACTTTAATGGGGTTCAATTGTCACTATAACCCGTTGGATGTAACAAAGTATAAGGTGAGTTAATAATAACTCAAACGACAAATGTCGACATCACACTCGGGTAGTCAATACCATATTACAACCTTGTGATGCATATCGTAAGTGTAAACACTTATTGAATGCAATAGAAGTTTAACATGCCATGTGTCCATGTGTTCAAACTTCTCATACTTGCATTTTCCTTTACATTCATGTTCTCTCTCATAGCATGAACCTTACCAAGTACACATCAAGGTTCCCGACCTTGGTTTTGGTTCTTTAACTTGAAAGAACTTCCTTATCGATTATCACATAACGAACGAATTTGTGATGAATGATATAACTTGTACTGATCAAGTACTCCATCCACACACAATGCACTAGGTATATGTTTTGCAGAGTCTTGCAACAATTTGTCAAGATGATTGACCTAGCGCTTCTCACAAGTCCTAGCATATTAGGAAAGATTAGTTTTGAGTAACTTCTTATTCAACTAAGTATCTTTCCAAAACCTCTTATTTCTCTTTCTAGCTTGAACGGTTTAGGATTCTCATAAATCCTTGCATGTGTTCGGATTTTCTATAATATGTGCAACCTCTTGACACACAATAGAGCATTCCGTCAAACACCGAAATCGCTCATCGGATTCTACTCGAGAATTCATGACGTTTCTGTTATGGCTTACCAATGAATCATCATGCTCTTATGCATATGATTCACCATTGGACATGTGCATGATTATTCTAATGGCGAAAACATTAGTTACTAATAATCATGAGATCAACCGTTCATAGGTTCAATGAACGACCATGACTGCTAATGGTAATTCCATTTTCATCTACATGAATAACCTATGTGAATGTTGATACGATGTGTATCTCTTAATACTAATCCAATATTTCTTGATGTAATTGGATTCATCATAGTCCATATTCATCCAGAATTGAAAACTCAAATGCTTCTTTATGAAAGAAGGTATTAGCTCGTCATTCTTCAATGAGTGATGAGTTGTAAACATTCAAAGGATGATAGCTCCCACTAAATTTCATGTCTTCACATGATAATTTCGTAACTCCCACTCAATTCCACATGTTTCGAAATTGACTTCTCAATCGAAATTTTTCAAGAATTGAAATATAAATTGCATTGCCAAGTTATTAAGATAAAACCATATATGTTCACATCATATCCTTTCAAAATACCTATTTTGAAGTGGTCTCATCTTAACCTTATGGAAAGAATTTTTCAAGAATTGAAATATAAATTGCATTGCCAAGTTATTAAGATAAAACCATATATGTTCACATCATATCCTTTCAAAATACCTATTTTGAAGTGGTCTCATCTTAACCTTATGGAAAGAGATTTTAATCTCTAACTCACACATATCATAATGATGTGCAGCGATGTCATTGTTCAAATATAAATAATATCTAGAACACGTCCTTCGAAATACCCTTTCGGAAGGAGGTTTAACCATTTCATAATGAGGTTAAGAAATGACATCTGTGTGGTCAAAACTTGGCTATTGAAGATATCGGTATATCAATCCTTGCAACTTGTTAATAACTAGTATGTTACTATGATTCATTTAGGCTCTTAAGTAAATCTCAAGGTTGAAACTATTGGTCAAAATTTTCATAAACTTAGTCAAAACTCTTGTTAAGACTTTACTTTAGTCATTTGTTCCAAAACTTTCTTTTGGTCTCCTCGTGTAGTTATCTTGAGAACATACTCTTACGATTACTTCACTTGGTCTCTTTAGTCATATAGAACTTACTTGAGACCATAGATCTCATCTATTGGGTATACTATATAAATAGATATACCTTTATTCAAATCATTCTCTCTTGCGTAGATCTCATTTACACAATCTTATCTTGGTGTGAGTTGTGTCCTCATTTTTCTCCCACTCTATCTTTAGAATAAATACTCTAGAGATTCAAAGATAGCATATGAGACACAAGTAATGATGTTGAAGTATAAGGAGAACTATCTCATAGATTGACTAATAGTTATAGATTTCGTAAGTGTACTTGGTGATTGACATTCCTTTAAGAGAGTTCATAGACTCAACACCACTTACCACTTTGTAAATGATCATACACAAGCCTTAAGCATGTGGACATATAATGAATCCCGTCATTATATTTGTCTATTAGATCACTTTAAGTTATATGTTTCTAAGAACAAGCATTTAAACATGAATTTTAGAACAAAAGGATAAAATGATAAAACGGGTGACTTGGGTTGCAAACCAAGTCACCATTATCCAAAATACAACCAATTATCCTTAATACCTTTCCATGTCGAACACGGAAACTTAAGGTTCTAAAAATCCAAAACATAATTTAAAATAAGACAATAAAAAGCGAAGCTCCATGAAAGCTATTCCTAGCTCCTTGATGCTTTCTTAAGCTTGCTTTTCTTTTCCTTTAATAAAAAGGGAGATACATTATCACAACTTTGTATCACAATACCATAGTTGAATTAGAAACATAAAAGAAAGGATAGTCATTTACCTACTGAAGTGATCTTTCCAGCCTTAATATCACCAAGGTATTTGGAACAATTTCTTTTCCAGTGTCCCATACCATTACAATAATGGCATTTATCAAGAGGACCCTTCTTGATTTTTGAAGTGCTAGCATCATTAGCTTTAGCTTTGGTGAAAGTGGGAGCTTGCTTCTTACCCTTCCTCCCATTCTTCTTGAACTTCCCCTTACTCTTAGTGCTTATGTTAAGCACATCTTTTGGTGGGTTCACATTTAACCCCATGTCCCTCTCGGCTTGCACAAGTAACTTGTGCAATTCTTCAAGAGACACATCCTTGTCTTGCATGTTAAAATTCACCCGGAATTGAACATACGCTTTGACTTTGGACAAGGAGTGTAGAATCCTATCTACAATGAGTTCTTTGGGGATTTCAACCTTTGAATTTTCAAGGTCTCGACAAGCTCCATAAGTTTGAGCACATGAGGGCTAACCTTTTGGCCCTCTTTGAAGTCGAGATCAAAGAATGCCGCGGCCGCCTCATATTGGACGATCCGCGGAGTTTGTGAAAACATTGTCACAAGCTTGGAGTAAATCTCATTAGCGTTGCCCATTTTAAAGGCTCTTCTTTGGAGATCCGCCTCCATTGCAAATATCAAGACGTTTTTCATTCCGGCGGACTCCTTTTGGTAAGCCTCATATGCTTCCCTAGTGGCGGCGGTCGACCTAGTAGTAGGTTCGGGAGGAGAGGCCTCGGTAAGGTAACGAAGCTTGTCGTCACCTTGGGCGGCTAGTTTGAGTTGGGCATCCCAATCGGAGAAATTTGACCCATTCTTTTCAAGTTTACATCGATCCATGAAGGATCGGAGCCAAGATGAATTAGCGAGAGGCGTGGCGTTAGGGGTTGGTGTTGCCATTTGTTATGAGAAAAAGAAGTGGTCTACAAAACAAAATAGAAGGAGTAAAACAAATGTCGTTTTAATAATAATACTCGTAAAATTTTATAATTTAAACAAGTTTTATGCATTTTTCTAGTGACCTCTACCCAACTAGATAAATGATTCCAAGACCCAAATTCATATCGACTTAGGCACGGTAGGGCCGATTCATCCTTTATCAATATAACTCGGTGGATTAACGTTTAATCGATTCTACTTTTAGAACTCTTGGTCGATAAAATTACTCTAATGTTTATCTATAGCCCGGAACACATGCGACTACAGTCACGAATACTTCCGTTGAGCTCAATCCAAATTTCGAATAAATGTGTCCATGATCCAAATCCACATCAACTCGGGCACGGTAGAGCCGATTCATCCCTAATCAACATGAATTCGGTGGATAGACATTTATCACCCACTTCCCCTACGTAACAGGTTTTGTACCCCGGTAGGGCCGAGTGCACTCCCTCGCGAAATAGGTTTTCATGGTTTCTACTATTTGGTAAGGCTATGTCTCAATTGATTGTTTTAGCGAGAGGTCATGTCAATTTATTATCTATCACGTTTTAAGTGAACTAAAGCGGTGAACTACGATAATTCTAATTGACACGGTCGATAAACTCGATGAAAGAAGATGCATGTTTAAGTTATGGCGATTTAGCGATGCATGTGACATATAAATAAAATGCAAACATAAAAAATAAATAAATCCTAGTATGGCCTTTCCTAAAATTGAAAAACTATTTAACTATTACATATCCGGAAACCAACTCCATTGGTCCCTTGAACTTCGGTTGTGGCACGCATCTCGAGGTAACACCGTCTTTATGTATCGCCATCTTGAAGAAATCCGTCTTTGGGAACTCTGGAATAAATAAAATTACATAACAAATTACATAATTTCCTATTATACATTTGTAACTAAAATAAAATAAATCTATTAAATTACAAAACGGTGATACGAGATCACAATAAATTACACCCATACATTTCGGGAAATACCAATTAAAAACTAAGGCCATACTAAGTAAAAATTACATAATTCAAAAATTACATAAATTAAAATTATTACAATCATAAAGAAAAAGCAGCATTATAATATGTAAGAACATGCCCAATTTTATGCTAAATCGCCTTTAAATAGCCAATATCGTATATTACTCGGTTTTTACAGATTTGCGTGATTTCAACATTTTATAATCACAAAAATTACATAAATTCATATTTATGCATAAGTTAATTACCCTAACCTCTAAGGACTCAAAATTTAGTCTTCACTAATTATTTGACCATAATTAACTCATATTTCTAAAATTTGTTCATTAATGGACCAAAAATTACAAAAATAAGCTATAAACTTCAAATAAACCACAAAATTTCAAATAAATTCAAAATTTGAAATTTAAACTTATGAACATTCTGGAAAAATACCATGACACTCATAATGTTCAAAAACTTAGGTTAAAAATTTCGAAATTTATCCGGAAAAACAATGTTGCGGTTTATCGGTTTTTAACAAAATAATCATAAAAACATGAGAAAAATATATATACCAACTTTTCAATTTTAGATCTGAAAATGATAATAAAATGCAACATGTGACGTTTTTTCTTAGTCATAGATTATGTTTTATTAATATTTCACTAATAATGTCACTATTTATACTATTTTTCTTCAAAAAATCATAAATCATGCACAAAGACTTCAATATAGTCGATTATTTTACACACATCTTGTAAAATTGCATGTGACAATATACTAAATTTCTATGACCAGATTCGAAATTTAACTCATATTAACCTATTTTTCACTTAAATCCGATTGTAATAATGAAAAATCCATTTTTTGAGCATAAGAAGTCCAACAATTATGAAAATTTGCAGGTCCTCTCAAAATAATATATGTTACAACATATCCAAAAATCACTGGAAAATTCGAAGTATAGCTAATTTTAGTCCGAAAATGACATTTTATTCACAAAATCATATTTTAATGTCATTATTATGTAATATGAACAATAAAAATCCATAATATAACCAAAATATCCTAAAAATATTTTAGGATCAGAAACTTTAACATGCAAAAATTAATTTTGTGATATATCATAATAACACAAATTATACAAGTTTTATATGTTAATCTTTATAACTCGGAAAAAATTTTAACCGATTTGCATGCAAACAACCATGGCTCTGATACCAATTGAAGGAAAAGTAGATCTATATACTTGACATATTCATATATGTTTTAATTTAATTTACTCATAAAATTAATGGTGATCTTATGCATGCAAACTAATGAACAATATAAAGAAGAAATGTCCATCTTACATTGGAAATTCGGTTTATATGGGTACAAGAGAGATCACCTTTCTCTCTTGTTCTTGTACTTTCCTTAGTGGAAGAACTAAGATCCAAGTATAGGATCTTTCCCAAAGCTTTATACCCAAAGCACACTCTTAATTCAAATTAATATTATAAATACTAGTACAATATTAATCTTATAAAAATGACCCAAAAATATTATAGGACACTTAATATTTTCGGTTTATGGGAGGAGAAAGAAGGAAGCTTTTTTTTATCTCTCTAAAACTCAAATTTTAGAATAATGAAAAATGAATAAATACCACAATTATATTATTGTGTATTTTAGGTAAAATAAGAGGAAAAACCAAGGTGGTTTTTCCTCTCTAAAACCGGGTGGAAGAAGGGGGTAGAGGGAGCCAATGCATGCTCTAGTTGCTCTTCACAATGAGCATTAGGGTTGCATGGCTAGTTAAGTAGGTAATCATTATGTTTACCACTCACATTATAAACACAATATTACCCTTAATCCTCCTCTAATTTCGGCACATATGGGTAAAATGGAATCCATTTTATTTTTGTCAATTTGTCTTATGTCACATGTCACATAAAATTGTTATGTATTTTTAACATATTAAAAATCAACGTATTAATAAAAATACGTCATGTACAAAAATCTACTTAGTAATTCATAATTACTTGTACCAAAATATTTTACCAATTATAAATCACAACAATTTGTATTTATAGTAATTCATTCAAATTTAATTGTTTCTTTAAACAATAATTTTATCTGAGTAATGATACAATTCGATTACTCAGACCGTATCTCATTTAATCAAATTCCAATGAAATACGTAAATATTACTTCCAAAATCGTCCGTCAATTTTAAATAATTTAATCCTCATTACCACAAAGTGGATACCCAAATGAGATTCCAAAACTAACAACAACTCTCGCCTAACATGGTTCTTATGTAATCATCACAACACTCACAAAAGTATACCGACTAATCTAACCTCGAGTTCAACTCAAATTTCCAAGTAACACTTTCATTACCAACGGCCAACACGTCCTAGAGGTGTTTCCTTCTAAGCTCTCATAATAAACTCTACCCCCTGTCAAAGCCTCCAAGCAACAATACTCGAGTTATCAAATTCTCAAATTCCAAGTACAAACAACATGGCGAAGTTCCACAACCTTAGTATATATCATAGGCAACTCACACTTAACTCACAGAATTCCACCGATCAATTATACTCAAAGAACTAGGTATAAGAATCACTAAGCATGTCACATCACACTATCTAGTCTTTCTAACATCACAACCTCTCAAAACCAAGGGTTATGGGTCAATCACAAATAAACTCCACAAAGCCAAATTATCCAACCATGGTTTACATGCCACAAAAGAAAGAGTACTATCAAAAGACGTTAAGGGAGGATTAGCAAGGATCAAAGAACAAGTTAGGGGTACAATAGTAGCTTTCAAACAAAACAGAAGAGAGTTTAGAAGAAGGATAAGCACCAAGAGATAAAGAATAAGGCAAGATACACCAAGAATGAGAAACATCTTCAAGGGAGTAGAAGCATTCTTCAAAGGTTGAACAAAACTTCAATCCCCGGCAATAGGCACCAAATCTAGATCCTCATGTAGGTAAGTTCACGGTCATTGATCCACGGGCATAACAATTATTAAATGACAATCAACAAACATGTTAGGACCTAACAAAGAGCAAACACACTACAGACTACCACCTTAGGTCCTTAAGTCTACCCATCTCTCATTCATTATTTAAGGTCAAGTTCACATTTAAGTTTGGGGTACACGTGTGTGCGTCGGGAGCAACATAGGCTCTGATACCAACTGTGACACCCCGCGATAAAGCGGAAAATATAACTTATAAATTAAAGCGGAAATTTAGGAAATTTTTGACACTTTTAAAATTTAAAGCGGGGGTTCATTAAAACCCAAAACACAAATAATGATTGCGGAAATAAAGATTAAATTATACAAACGTGATAGTCGAGGTGAGGGAAAATATATCCCTCGAATGACAATACAATAAAAGGTGAGTCAAATCAATCCTAATAAACCAACTACAAGGCCAAAGTGCTCGCTAGCTCACACATGTCTTCACCCCATGAATGCACCAACTAGTACCTGTCATTCATGTAAACATGAACGCCACAGTCAGTGGGGAGTAACTCAAGGTTCTCCCAGCCACAAAATGTCGAAACGAACATAACAAAGAACTAAAACAGGTAAGTCAGGTAAGATACTTACAAAAGATATGAATATCAAGTTTATATTTAAACGTGGCAATTAAATGAGATAGGACAAGATAGATCATAATTAGCATAATAAATATTCAACTAATCATGTGAGACAATTAAATAATATGAAAGACAATAATACGGTCATTTATACAAGGGCACACATTTCAAGGAAATACAACATAGATATGAGATTAGAATCCGAATCATGTGAAGCAATTTAGTAAGAGATCAACCAAAGCAAATTACAAGGATAGAAACTGTAGCCATTACTTGGAAAACCACTTAGCAAACATTGTACGGGACGTGGCTACTAATGTCGCATTCATACTTATGGCTTGCATCTCACCATAAGAACGGATGGGATCATCAATCCCGATGATCATATCGCAACTAGAGGGCTTATAGCTCACCCCTAGTATCCAATAGGACCAAGACAAACAACACAAGGCATAACTCTTACCTTAAAAGACAAATACCAATATCTATAACCAAGCAAGACCTTTACTACTCATATATCAATATATAATTCCCCTGGTAGGACGACAATGGTACTCCCAAGACTCAGTCCTAGTCTAAATCGCCGACTCTCGGGGCGAGAACGGTCCCCGATTCGACATGCGGCGAACAGTCCGCATCCAAGACTCGATCGACGAACGGAAGTCGAGAACCCACAATCGGCGAACAGATCCGAAAGAGGCGGAAAAATATGAGCTAAACCCACAATCGGCAGAACAGTCCGAAAGAGGCGTAAAGACAAGTCAAGCAATATGTATAGCATAAAGGCATTGTCACCAGAATACGGTATGAGGTAACCCACAATCGGCAGAACAGTCCGAAAGAGGCGGGAAAAACATAAATCAACCAACTCCTGGCAGAACGGCACGAGAGCGGCGTAAACTAATACTTGGCAGAACGGCACAAGTAAGGCGTAAATGTAAACCAAGCATATATGATAATATCATGACATTTCTACAAGAATACGACTCTTACAAGTAATTATTATAATCATCTTTTCATACTTGTAAGATATAAAATAAACATTTCATTTTACAATTATACATGCCGGTTAAATACAATATAACAAGTAGTAGTGAATAATTTACGTCAAAGAAAATTTACGGATTAAAATGAAGATCCACTCAAGTAATTCCTTCATGAGCCTACTACTAAGCATAAGGTTGGCCCAAACTATTTACTCATACAAGTCCAACAAAATAGACATGGGGAGTCCAACTAGAATTTTGTGGTAAGCCCAAAACTTAAGTCATCAAAATTTTGAAGACAACTAGAGTGAAAGCATAAAGAGTCACAAGGTATTCAACCATTTTCATGAACTCGAGTCACCATCCTCTCGCACCAACCATGGGCCGTGGCTAACACCAACAGCCCACGGCCAGCCCCTGTTCAGCCCCACCGTGACCCATCCTCCAAAAGCAGTCCAACACACGACATAATCCCTCATCCAAAGCACCCATTCAAGTAAGCGATACAAGAAGCCTTTAAGTATAAAGGAGACGGAAATTTAAACATATCAAATAAACTAAGCTAGGCGCCTAAGGGTACCCATAACCACGACTCATTGGCACCATTCGGACACCCCCTTTTTACAGCTCACTACCACCCACAACAACCCAAACTCACCGTGAAAACTGTCCCAATCCCGTCTAAATGCAGCCGCAACTAGGCTGTCCGAAAACAGCTCCAAAAATAGTCCATGAAAGGTACCAATTACCCGCCCCAAACTGTCCCAAAATCTTCATAAGACCGTCCCCAAAATAGCACCGAAACAGTCCCACAAAACAGCACGAAGTCCGTCTATCACGGCTCCAACAATGACACCCAAACAGTCCACTTCAACCCACTTTAAGACAACACTTGAGGCGAGATTAAGATGGAAATACGAGTGAGATAAGCAAACATAGACAGTCCCAAAAGACAACCAGAACCACTCAGAAAACCCGTCCTACAAAACGACATTTTATCGTCCTAAAACCAGCAACAAACAGTCCCAAAACAGCCCACCAGACCCGCCAAGGACAGGCCGAAGTGCAGGCCGTAACAGGGCACACAAACAGACTGTAAACACCCCTTTCTCGGCTGAAAAACAAAGCTAACCCAACGACACTCAAGACCACCAGGGAAACAGGCCAATTTACCCATCATTGAGATGGAAAAACTCAGGTAAAATCATCAAAACGGACCCTACCCAGACCGTGACAGGAATCCACAACCACTATCTCGACTACTAGAAATTGCACAACAACAGTCCGCGACCATTATTTCGACGGTCAGAGAAACAGAGGACGATGCCGTTCCATTCAGGCATCGAAACGAGACACATTTACCATACAAACAAAAAAAAGAGTAAAGAATTAAACTTTATTAAATAAGAACACAAAAACGACATGTAAGATAGAAATTTCGACATGTTTGTCGAGTAACCTATCACCGTTACCTGTTTTTGATCTCTTAAAGTCCAAGGAACCGTCCAATGGTGACTCTAAACCCCGAATGGAAGAAGTCAGCTCAGAAATCGCATCCCAGAAAGACGACTCGCAAGAAACAGGACGAAAGTTTGGTTCTTTATTGCATATAAAGGAGGAGGACGAGATGGGGAAGCTATTGGTGTAAAAATAATGAAATTTGGTTGAGGAATGAAGGAGGGATCTATGGTTGAGGATGGCGGAAATGGGTAGTTGAGTATGGAGTTGTTGTTGCTGTTACTTTCGCTGTTGTTGTTGTTTGTGTGCTGCGCAGGGGGAAGAAGAAGGAATGAGGGGTAAAAGCAGGTGGGGTCGGGTGCTAGAAACAACAACAATAAATGATACGGAGTAATAAAAGTAATATATAATAATAATAATAATAATAATAATAATAATAATAATAATAATAATAATAATAATAATAATAATAATAATAATAATAATAATAATAATAATAATAATAATAATAATAATAATAATAATAATAATAATAATAATAATAATAATAATAATAGGGTTTTTCTATCATGTGCCCAATGGGCACATGATAAGGAGCCAATTAAGGAAAGTATTACACCAATGTATCATGAGATATTGAATTATGAACTCATACTTACCATACTTGAGGATTATTGGTGTAATACTTTCCTTAATTGGCTCCTTATCATGTGCCCATTGGGCACATGATAGAAAAACCCATAATAATAATAATAATAATAATAATAATAATAATAATAGAATTATTAAAAAGTAGAGTGTAAGAGAGTGTGTTGTCGGAATCGGGTTGGTCCGAAATGAAATAGCTTTATAAGAGAAATGCGACGATCTTTGCTAGAAGGAAATGTGACGGTCTAAGCTAGTCGGAATAATGTTTTGAGTCTATATTAACTTAAGACGGAAACTAATATTATTACTGTCATTATTATTATTGTCTGACTAAAATACGTATTTTTATATAAATTAAGTTTTAGAATATTCTTTTTATAAAATTCGTGCTTAAAAATGAACTAATTAAATTAAATAATTTTAAAATATAAAATAAATTAATTAAACGGTTAAATAAATTTTATATCTCAAAATGGGAAATTCGCGGGTGTTACACTTGAGGCAAGGAGACCCTATGTCTCCTCTACTCTTTACACTCACTATGGAATATTTGAGTAGGATTCTCACCCATGTTACCACCACTATGCCTTTTAAATTCCATCCACTTTGCAATCAGCTTAAGCTCAGTCATCTCATGTTTGCTGATGACCTTTTGCTTTTTAGCAAGGGGGATATCCCTTCTATTATGATTTTACTCAGAGCTTTTGCCACCTTCTATGTTGCCACTGGCTTGCAGATGAACAGCTTGAAATTAAATATCTATTTTAATGGTGTGGCTTCCTCAGTGAAAGCTGATATTTTGCAGGTGTCTGGATTCAGTGAAGGGTCTTTGCCTTTTAAGTATTTGGGTCTACCCATATCTGCTGGCAGGTTGACTATTAAGCAGTGTTCTAGCCTGGTGGAGAAGATTACAATGAGAATTAGAGGGTTTGCTGCTAAAAAGTTATCTTATGCTGGGAGGCTTTCTCTGGTTAACTCAGTCTTGACTTCTCTATACTCTTATTGGACTACTGTTTTTGTCATTCCTAAGAATGTTCTAAAGATGATTGATGCCCTCTGTAGGAATTATCTTTGGGATGGATCTACTGAATATCTCAGAGTCCCTAATGAAGGTGGTTTAGGTGTTAGAGACAGTTCTGCCTGGAACCTTGCAGCTATTTGCAAACTGTCTTCCTAGGTTTACAGTAACCCCAATAGTTTATGGGTTAAATGGGTACACCATATTTATATGAAAGGTGTACCCTGGACTATATACAATCCAAAACCTGATACTTCTTGGAGTTGGAAGAAAATTTGTAAGGTTCGAGATAAATTTGCAGGAGGGTTTTCTTCCTCTGGTCAGTGGCTTGCTGCACCTGCAGGGTACACAGTCACCAGTGGCTATGAATGGATTAGGAAACCTCAGCCTGTTGTTACTTGGGATAAGGTCATTTGGAATTTTTGGTGTTTACCAAAGCATAATTTTGTTAATTGGCTCATTGTTAGGGAGGCTTTGATGTTAAAGGATAAATTGATGCAACTTAGAATATCTCCTGATTCTGACTGCTGTCTCTGTGGTGCCTCTGCTGAAACTCATAGTCATTTGTTTATTCATTGTCCTTACACAAGGAAACTGATTGGCCTGTTAAGCTGTAAGTTGAATATTAGACTGTCCACTCTAAATTTACTTCTCTGGATTCAGACCAAACCCTGGGCACAAGTTAAGAAGAAGGTCCTGATTGCTTGGTTGCAAGCCTTATACTATTTTGTCTGGCATCAACGGAACAAGGCGAGGCTTGAAGGAAGGATTGATCACCCAGATTGTGTAGTTAAACAGATTAGTAGCCTTATGCATATTAGATCTATTTTATGCCTTCAACGTATCAAAAAGAGTAGTGATGAAGCATGGATTAAGTCAATTAAATATTGATTGACTAATTTATGTTTCTTGAATTGTACCTTACTTGGTAGTTTATAATAGTTTGTTTATGAGCTTAATGGAATTTCTAACCTTTCACCAAAAAAAAAAGACAATCAATCACAAACAACTGCAATACAACAACAACAACCAACAAACTGTATACACCAACCGACTACCGCATATAATCTGCCACACAAACACAACAACCACGACACAACAATCGACACAGTAGACCATCCACAGAACGTGAGTAGGCGAACCTACCTTTAAGCGACTGCAACGATTCCATGCCCATACACGCATCACCCAGTAAACAAGCAACACCTATATATACAACACAAACATCTATCACTACCAAGCTAACCCTAACTGTAAAGACAAGGATACGGATGATGACGACGACATACCCACAAGAGGAAACCTGGCAAAGGAGCGCTACCCGACTCAAGCTATGCTCTCCTAAGGCACAAGGACCTTCAAAGGCTTCCATGGAGGTTATATGGTGAAGGGAAGGGAAAGAGGCGACCTAAAGATCTGAAGAAATGAGGCGGAAATGACTTGCGGTTTTAACAAAATGCGATTATAAACCCTCGCTGAAAAGACGCTACTCGATCGAGTGGCCCACCTACTCGATCGAGTGGCCCCTACTCGATCGATTATCCAAGCTACTCGATCGAGTAGCCTCTACTCTATCGAGTACCACCCCTAACTCACAACACAGGATAACTTTGGTACGCACTTCTAAGGACCATTACTGCTCCCAAGGTCGGTCAACGCTGGTCAACGGGTCTCTAAAAAGGACGGGTATTACACACGGCCGAGGAGACCAACATGTCCAAATTCCGTAGTTTCAAATGCCAAGGCTTCGGCCATTATCAAAGTACGTGTCCGAATAAACGAGTTGTGACCTTGAGGGAAGCCATTGAGTGTAGAGATGAGTTGTTGGCCGAGGAGGAGCAAATGGGTGAGCTTTTTAACGTAAATGAAGGCGAGGAGGAGGATGCATTAGTAGAGGATTATGAGGCACCTATTTATGACACACATCTGGTTTTGCGAACGTTACAAATAAAGACTATACCTAGACATGGTAAAAGCAACCCGACCCGATTGACCCGAGCCGAAAAGGCTGATCGGATACCCGAAGTGACCCGAACTACATCACCCGAATGTAACCCGAATTGACCCGACCCGACCCGAACATGACCCAGGCTTTCTTGACCTGAACTGGCCTAACCCGAAAATGACCCGATTGGAAACCACCAAATCCGAAAATAACCCGACAAAATATAACTCTAATTGAACCGAAAAGACTTGAAATGGCAATTTCTCAATTATTCATTGACCCAAAAATCACCCGACCCGAAACAACCCGACCCGCTTGACGCAGAACTAACCCGACCAACAAACCTGAAACCCGAAATGACCTGTCCCGAACCGAGTTAACCCGAAATCAATGAGAAACCCGAATTGACCCGACCCGAACCCAACCCGTTGACCCGTTTTGCCAGCTCTAACTATACCTACTGATTCGAAGCAACGAAATTAGTTATTTCATACCAAGTCGAGTGAATGATAAGTGGTGTAGTCTAATTATTGACGGGGTAGTTGCACTAACGTAGCATTTACTGAAATGGTGTCCAAATTGGGTCTTGTGACTACTAAATAGGGATGTCAGCGGGGCGGGTATAAGCGGGTACCTCCCCGCACCCACCCCAGTTGGGGCGGGTATGGGTACAGCTTTCGCGGGTGATGGGGCGGGTATGAGTACAAAAATTCCACCTGCCATGGGTGGTGGGGCGGGGATGGGTTTTACGTCATACCCACCAAATACCCGCCTACCCACCAATTATTAAAAAAATATATATATATATATATATATATATATATTATTATGACTTTCGATAATGTTATTTACTAATTTTATTGAAAATCTTAAACTAAGATTATAAATATGAAAATTTACGGGAATTCATAGTGATTAAATTACATTTTATTTTAAAAAGTATCAATAAAAATTATGACATAGGTGGTTGGTGGGTAAACGGGGCAGGTACGGGTCTAGATTTTTATTTGGTGGGGCGGGTACGAGTATGGAAACTTGTACCCGCCATGGGTGGTGGAGCGGGTACGGGTATGGAAATTGCTTGGTGGGTACGGGTACAGGGGAGCCTATATCCACCACCGCCCCGCCCCAATGACATCCCTATTACTAAACACCCACACCCATATGCATTACATTGGTTGGATGATGGCAACAGTGTTAAGGTGTCAAAACAGGCTCGTGTTGGCTTGGTTATGGGTTCTTATGTCATGAATTATTGTGTGATGTTATACCCATGGATTCTTGTCATATTTTGTTGGGACGGTCATGGCAATATGATCGGAATGTGTTGCATAGAGGGAGGAGTAACGAGTATGGGTTGAAAGATAAGGGGATACGAATTGTGCTTAAGCCAATGTCACCATAAGTTGTTCGTGGTTCTAACCCAAAACCGAAATCTACGACTCATGTTGCTATGTTTATTGGAGAACGGGACGCTAAGCGTGCTATCGATCATGGAGAGCAAGTTAATTTGCTTGTTGCTAAAGAAAATTCGAGTGCTAATGTTGTTTGCAGAAACACAGCCCAATTGACGATTTGCTTGAAGAGTTTGGGGACGTGTCTCCCGATGAGCTACCTGCTGGTTTGCCTCCTATTCGAGGCATTGAACATCAAATCGATCTTATTTCGGGTTCATCTCTCCCAAACAAGGCTACTTATCGATGTAATTTCGAGGAAACAAAAGAACTGCAAAAGCAAATTGACTAGTTGATGGATTGGGGTTATGTGCGTGAAATTATCAGTCCTTGTGTTGTTACGGTGTTGCTCGTGCCAAAGAAAGATGGGTCATGGCATATGTGTATTGATAGCCGTGTCGTGAACAACATAACTATCAAATATCGCTTTCCAATATCAAGACTTGATGATATGCTCGATGAACTTCATGGCTCGGTGATTTTCTCAAAGATTGACTTAAGGAGTGGGTACCATCAGATTCGGATGCGTGAGGGTGATGAATGGAAGACGGCTTTCAAAATGAAGCATAGATTGTATGAATGGACCGTCATGCCTTTCGATCTTACTAACGCTCCTAGCACCTTCATGAGATTGTTGAATGAGGTACTTAAATCTTTCTTAGGCGTTTGTTGTGGTTTATCTTGATGATATATTGGTGTATAACAAGAGTGTTGATAATCATTTTAAACATTTGAGGCAAGTGTTTGAAACATTGCAAAATCAAAAACTCTATGGGAAGCGTGAGAAGTGCTCTTTTCTTATGGAGAGCGTGGTACTCTTGGGATACGTGGTGTCCAAGGATGGGGTCTCAGTCGATCAATCAAAAATCGAAGCAATTCGATCATTGCCGGAACCTAAAACAGTAAGTGGGGTACGTTCTTTTCATGGGCTTGCATCTTTCTATCGACGATTCATTCGTGATATTAGCACCATAACCATCCCTATTACGGAGTGTTTGAAGAAAGGAGGTATTGAATGGGGCGTGACAGCAAAGCAAGCCTTCAAATTGATTAAGGAACGGTTGTGTACCGCTCCTATCTTGGCATTACCTGATTTTAATCAACCTTTCGAGGTCGAGTGTGATGCTAGTGGCGTGGGAATATATGTTATTTTGATCCAAGGGAAAAGACCTATAGCCTACTTCTCGTAGAAATTGGGTGGAGCTCGCTTGAATTATTGTACTTATGACAAGGAATTTTAGGTTATCGTTCGGGCTCTTGATCATTAGAGTCACTATCTTCGTCCCAACCACTTTATATTGCATTCCGATCAGGAATCTTTGAAGTATATTAATGGGCAGCAGAAGTTAAGTCTGAGGCACGCAAAATAGGTCGAGTTCTTGCAATCATTCCATTTTTCATCCAAATATAAAGATGGGAAAAGCAATGTTGTAGCCGATGCCTTATCTCGTCGTTATAGCTTGTTGACCACGCTTGATATTCGTCTTTTGGGGTTCGAAACTTTAAAACATTACTATAAAGAGGATGAGGATTTTGGGGAGATGTTTGTTGATTGCAAATCGGATTTCCATACCGTTGCATCCGTCATCAATTGGGTAAGATTTCTATGTTGTTTTTATGTCAGTATAGTAGATTTGGTTAAATCCTAATTTGGGTATTTTGAGGGTTTTTGGTGTAATTGTTGTTGTGGATCGTAATGTTATTCATTATTGTTATAGGAGGTGATTTAGTAGAAGAGGCTTTTGATCAGCTACTGTTGTCGTTGGTGATTCCATTTCAGGTAGGGCTTTCCCAACTCGGTTACTGTATAATTGATTTAAGTTAATGTGATGGATGAATTACATGGTTATCATTGTGGTCATAATTGTATTTCTTGGTATTGGCATGATTAACAGTATTATGGTTTTGGTTGTGATGTGACCGTAATTAGAGCATATTTAGTCCCCGAATTAGCCTTGTTCCCATGCTTTTTAGTGCATATTTGGGTCATTTATTGTCTTTAGTTCTTTGTTTTACATATTCTTTGAGGTTTTGATCCCTTGGTAGGAAAGGAGTGCAAACCTTGCATTTTCATGGCAAAACGAGACTAAATTGATTGAATTCAATGACCAAGCATCAAGGAGAGACAAGATTAGAAGGCCTTTGTACATACTATAGTAGATGGGCAATGATGAGAAAAGATCCTTGCATCCCCGAGGAAATCCCCAAGGATCTTATGAAGAAAAAGGAAGAAAAGAAGAAGAAACAAAACTGCCCAGCAATCCGTGCGTCTTCCCCAGAAGACGCCCGTCTCCACCACCACAATCCGTGCGTCTTCAGCCCAAGACGCCCGGGCAGCAGCTCCAGAAGACGCCCGTCTTCACCCCAAGACGCCCGGGCAGAAACAACAGAATCCGCCCGTCCCGTGCTAAAGACGCCCGGATTCCAAGGCAGACCAATTTCGTTTCTTCAAGCTTCAAGAAAGATGCCCATCCTTCCAAAAAGACCGGCGTTTCCTTAAGTAGGGACTTAATCGTCATTTAAGCCCTTAGTTAACCCTAATTCCTACACATAATCCCCACTATAAATACCCCATTAGTCTAATTAGAAGAGCATGTTCTTCTTAGCAATCTTTAGTGTAGTTAATATCAATCAAATCTCTCTTTAATCTTGTAATCAATAATTAATCAAGTTTTAATACAAGTTTTATTTCCTTAATCTCTCTTGTTCATCCTTTATTTTGGGTAATTGAAGATTATTTGGGTTATTATTGGGAGATTGACAACCTTCCAATCAAGCATCAAGTACTTCTTTTATTCTTTGCTTTATTATTGGAATCATTAGTAGGTATAATTCTCTTAATCCCTTTTTAATTATTGTTAATTACTTTCATTTATTCATCATGTTTCACTTTGTTGGTATGATTGACAACCTTGCTAGCATGTTCAACATGATAATGAGTGAGTAGTTACTTAGCTAGGGTTAATGGGTAATTAGGGGAAACCAACATGGGGAATGATTCATGCTTAAATTAATATGCTTTCATGGTTTATTTGCTTGCTTGTTGTGATCTCAACTCATGCACATGTTATGTTTGATGAAATGTGAGCCTATGAATCCTTGCATTTTTTACCCATCACCTATCTTTTCAAAGAGACTTATAAGACATAAACCAACTCGAGTCTCATTAGACCATGCATGTTGTTGAGTAGAGAAGATTAAGTCGACTTGTAGGTGTTGTACAATCTAATCGATTCGGCTCCGGGACCCAAACTTTCCTAGGATTGTAAGATATAAACCAACTCAATCCATCACAACAATAATTGCTTGCTTATAATTTGAGAACATGTTTGTATGATCAATTCCCATGAATCCCCTATGACCCCATGACACCCTAGTGCTTTTTATCAATTGTTTACAACCCTTTTTAATTCATCTTGCTTGTTTACTTTCATTGCTATTTAGTTTAGTAACCTTCTACATCAACCCCAATTGTGACACCCCTAAGACACCGCTAGTTACAATAGAAATCTCATTTCAATTCCCGTCCCTTGGGATCCGAGCTTTACTTCCCTCTTTACTAATTGCAGAGTTGTTTGTGAAGTTATAAATTGTGTTTTGGTCTAGGTGCTCCTAACGACAAGTTACCGAAAAGACATAGTCCGACCAAAAAATGGCGCCGTTGCCGGGGACGGTGTTAACTTGATTTAGATTTTATTATATTGTTATTAGTTGTGTCTTTCTTTGCCTTGGGGAAGTAAAACTCCTCAAGGTTTTTTCTAATTGTTTTCGAGTTGTTTGATATTTTGCATGTCTAGAAGGTCACAAGGTGACTTGTTACCTTTTGATCACGAAATTGAAAGAACTTTGACAACCAATAGAAGACTTGTTAGGAGAACTTTGAGAGGTATTGGTGAGGTTGTAGATATTCAACCAACTATTGAGTTCATAAACCCTTTTGCAAGAGAAGGTGAGGAGAACCCAACACAAAATCCAACACAAAATCAACCCACAATGCCTAAGTTTTCATCACATTCCGTACCCACCGAGGGGAACCTACCCAATGGTACTCCCACACCACAACATCTAACCGGAAATTTTATTGCCAAATCCGCATTTATCCAATTAGTCGAAAGAAGCCAATTTGAGGGGATGCCTAGTGAAGACCCTCACTCTCATATGGAGACCTTTTGTGACTATTGTGATGCGATTTCTCAAACCGGTGTAACTCAAGACCAAATTCGATGGGTCTTATTTCCTTTTTCTCTAATTGGCACCGCGAAACAATGGTTGAAAGGCCTTGATAAGGTTACTCTCGGAATTGATTCTTGGAAGAAGTTGGCTCTAGCTTTCTACAAAAAGTTCTATCCACCGGAAAAGACTAACATGCTAAGAGCTCAAATTACGGGTTTTAAGCAAAGGGATGAAGAATCTTTGTATGAAGCTTGGGAGCGATTCAAAGGAATTTGTCGCTCATGTCCTCACCATGGACTTAGCGAGTGGTTCTTGGTATAACAATTTTGGAATGGTCTTTATGAAGACTCAAGGAACATTCTCAACATGGGATCAAATGGAATGTTCACCGAAGTTGATGACAATCAAACTTGGAACAAAATTGAGGAAATGGCGGTCCATAACTCACAATATAGTAGACCTCGCAAGGCTACTAGAGGAGGAAAGCATGAAGTGGACTCCATTACTCAATTGGGTGCTCAACTTAGTGCTCACATTGATACCATCAATTTGAAGTTTAAAAAAGTTATGGCTAGACTTGAAGAAGCCTCAAAATCACCGAAGCATCATGTTAATTCCATGACGGCATCTTCATCAATCCCAAGTGGGATATGTGAGAATTGTGGAACTTTGGGACATGACCAAAGTGAATGTTGGGGAATAAATGAACAAGTGAATGCTTTCCAAGCATACAAGAGTGGTACCCCTTATTCAAACTATTACAATGAAAACACCAAATTCCATCCAAATCTCTCATACAAAGGCCAAAATGTTCAAAACCCTCAAACAACATACACCCCACCTCCCATGAGAAACTAAAATCAAAGACCCTTTTACAACCAAAACCAAGGTTACCAAAATCAATCTCCATACAATCAACAAAATGACCAAGGTTTTGATGTTCAAAAAGCGGTCCTTCAAATGCAAAAGAATCAACAAGAGTTTTTCACTCAAATGCAAAAGGATAGTCAAGCAAAGGAAACCACCATCAATAACATCCTAGCTCACACCAAAATGTTGGAAACCCAATTGACTCAACTAGCATATTCAAGCTCACAAAGAGAAAAGGGGCAATTACCACCTCAAAGTAATCCCCCAAGACATTAAACGGTTAGTGCCATTCACTTGAGAAGTGGTACAAGGTATGAAGCACCGAAGAAGCAAGTTGAGGATGAAGTTGTGGAAGCTAGTGATAAAGAAGAAATTGTGCATAACTCCAAGGATGGAGAACCAATGGAAGAAGAAATTTCAAAGAAAAATGAAGACAAGGTCAAGGAGAAGGAGCCCATTGTGATTAGACTTCTTTTTCCAAGTCGTCAAGCCAAGCCCAAATTTGATGACCACCTTGGGAAATTTATGGAAATTGTGAAGAATTTGGAAGTCTCGATTCCTTTCATGGAATTAATCAATCACGTGCCGGCCTATGCAAAATACATGAAAGACATCCTCACAAAGAAGAAGTCAGTCCGGAAGCTTGAGACTATCGCCTTCACTAAGGTGAGTAGTGCAATACTTCAAGGGAGTTCACCTCCAAAACTCAAAGATCCGGGAAGCTTCTCAATACCGTGTACCATTGGCGACACCACGATCAACAAAGCCTTATGTGATCTAGGGGCTAGTGTGAGTGTTATGCCGTACTCGATGAGTAAAAGGTTGGGGATGGGAGAGCTTAAATGCACCAATATTACACTCCAAATGGCCGATAGATCGACGAAGACACCATTAGGGATATGGAAAGATGTTCCCGTACGAATTGGGAAATTTTTCATCCCGGTGGACTTTGTCATTGTTGACATGAAAGAAGACTCCAACATTCCAATCATTCTAGGAAGACCTTTCTTACACACCGCGGGTGCGGTGATTGATGTGAAACATGGAGAGCTCACTCTATAAGTGGGAGATGAGAGCATAACTTTTAATCTTAACAAGACCATGAGAGCTCCCCGTTTGCATGAACCATGTTTTATGATTGATCATTATAGCCGGAAGGATGATAGGAAGAAGTCGGAACTCCAATGGAAGAAGAAAATTGAAGATGCTCCATTCAAAGAGCAAGTGAATTGTAACAAAGAGAGCTTGAAAAGCTCACCAAAGTCAAGCAATGAAGAGGATGGCCTCATTGGCCAAGACAAGATAATGGGAGAGTTGTCTCTATCAACTCAAGAGATCTTTAGTGATCAAGTAGATGAAGTTTGTGGTCTTTGGAATGATGAGTTTGAAGGGATTTTCAATCCCTATATTGGTAATGCTATCGATCAAGACCGACAACAAGGGCAAAGATCTATTGAAGATCTTTATCATGATAATGAACAAGCTTTTGATTACTTCTACAAGGTGTTGAGCAACATCAACAACACCTTGGACATGCCCCCATGACATCTCACTAAGGATGAGAGTTTGGTGGAGTCCTCCCTAAACCACCATCTGTAAATATTTCTAACTCCCTAACTCGCATTTTAATTCTTACATTGCATTTTTTGTCACTTTTGGATTTTTATACCTTGATCAAGATAATTATCATTTTTGAGAGAAGTGAGGGAGGGACTAATGATTTCAATTGATGTGTAGTGCTTTAGCTTAGTGTGGGGATAGCAATTGCCTAGGCTATTCATGCCTTAGTAGTGCCCCCACAATGAAGAACACAAGATTTTGAAGAATGAAAAATGACACGGGATATGCAAGTACACGGATGGAACTGAATCCGGGTAAAAGGGGCAGAATCCGAGCGTTTTCAAGAGAATCCGCCCGTCTTCGGGCAACCCGGGTGTGTTGATCAAAATCCGCCCGTCCTTCTGAGCTGAATTTTTGAAATTTTGGGACTGTTAACAAATCCGGGCGTCCTGCAAAAGAATCCGCCCGTCTTCAGATAGACGCCCGTCCTGGAAGAAAAGACGCCCGTCTTTTTGGCTGAGAAATACAAGAAAATTCACTGGAAAGGAATCCGCCCGTCTTCAGTGAAACACGCACGTCCCGCGGCTGAACAATCCGAGCGTCTTTGCTGAAAGACGTCTGTCTTTAGGCTAGAATTATCAACCCAGAACAGACAGAATCCGGGCATCCCGAAGGAAAGCCGCCCGTCTTCCTCCCGCAATTCAAATTTTTCGGGTCTTTTATATACCCCCTCCCACATTCATTTCTTCATTTATTCATTCAAAACACTACCCATAAACCCCAAAACTCAAAACCCTCATCCTCTCCATCACCAAAACAAGTTTTCCTCAACCACATTCATCAAAATCAAATCAAAACATCCTTTTAACAACAATTAATCACTCCTCTTTAAACAAAAATCAAACCAAGCACCAAAATCTTCAACCGTTGAGTCGATTTTTGAATTTATAAAGGCAAAGCCTTTAATCTTAAAATCGATTTGGGTGATGTGACCATAATTAGAGCATATTTAGTCCCCGAATTAGCCTTGTTCCCATGCTTTTTAGTGCATATTTGGGTCATTTATTGTCTTTAGTTCTTTGTTTTGCATATTCTTTGAGGTTTTGTGTCCTTGGTAGGAAAGGAGTGCAAACCTTGCATTTTCATGGCAAAATGAGGCTAAATTAATTGAATTCAATGACCAAGCATCAAGGAGAGACAAGATTAGAAGGCCTTTGTACATATTATAGTAGATGGGCAATGATGAGAAAAGATCCTTGCATCCCCGAGGAAATCCCCAAGGATTTTATGAAGAAAAGGGAAGAAAAAAAGAAGAAAGCACGCTGCATGACAATCCGTGCGTCTTCCCAAGAAGACGCCCGTCCACCAAGCCACAATCCGTGCGTCTTCCTTACAAGACGCCCGGGCAGCAACACCAGAAGACGCCCGTCTTCTCCCAAAGACGCCCGGACAGAGACAGTAGAATCTGGCCGTCCCATGCCTAAGACGCACGGATTCCAAGACAGCACAATTTCGTTTCTTCAAGCTTCAAAGAAAGATGCCCATCCTTCCGAAAATACCGGCGTTTCCTTAAGTAGGGACTTAATCGTCATTTAAGCCTTTAGTTAACCCTAATTCCTACACCTAATCACCACTATAAATACCCCATTAGTCTAATTGGAAGAGCATGTTCTTCTTATCAATTCTTAGAGTAGTTAATATCAATCAAATCTCTCTTTAGTTTTGTAACCAAGAAAAGAAAATGGGAGAGTTGTCTCCATCAAATCAAGAGATTTTTAATGATCAACTTAATGAAGTTTGTTGTCTTTGGGACAGTGAATTTGAAGGGATTTTCAATCCCTACATTGGCAATGCTATCGATCAAGACCGACAACAAGGGCAAAGATCTATTGAAGATCTTTATCACGACAATGAACAAACTTTTGATTACTTTTTCAAGGTGTTGAGCAACATCAACAACACCTTGGACATGCCCCCTTGACATCTCATCAAGAATGAGAGTTTGGTGGAGTCCTCCCTAAACCACCATTTGTAAATATTTCTAACTCCCTAACTCACATTTTAATTCTTAATTTGCATTTTTGTCATTTTTGGATTTTTATACTTTGATCAAGATAATTATCATTTTTTTTAGAGAAGCGAGGGAGGGACTAATGATTCAATTGATCTGTAGTGCTTTAGCTTAGTGTGGGTATAGCAATTTCCTAGGCTATCCATGCCTTAGTAGTGCCCCCACAATGAAGAACACGAGATATGAAGAAGAATGAAATGACACGGGATAGGCTAATACACGGATGGAACTGAATCCGGGTAAAAGCGGTCGAATCCAAGCGGTTTCAAGAGAATCCGCCCGTCTTCAGGCAATCCGGGCATATTTGTCAGAATCCGCCCGTCCTCAAAAAGACGCCCGTCCTGCTAGAGAAGACGCCCGTCTTTTTGGCTAAGAAAAACAAGAAAAATCTCTGGAAAGGAATCCACCCGTCTTCTCTGAAAGACGCCCGTCCCGCAGTTACAAATCCGTGCGTCTTTGCTGCAATCCGCCTATCTTTAGGCGAGAATTTCCCAACCCAGAACAGACAAAATCCGGGCGTCCCGAAGGAAAGCCGCCCGTCTTCCCCCTGCAATTCAAATTTTTTGGGTCTTTTATAAACCCCCTCCCACATTCATTTCTTCATTCCTTCATTCAAAACACTACCCATAAACCCCAAAAACTCAAAACTCTCATCCTCTCCATCACAAAAACAAGATTTCCTCAACCACATTCATCAAAATAAAATCAAAACATCCTTTTAACAAAAATTAATCACTCCTCTTTCAACAAAAATCAAAACCAAGCACAAAATCTTCAACCTTTGAGTCGATTTTTGAATTTAGAAAGGCAAAGCCTTTCATCTTGAAATCGATTTGGGTATACTTGAAATTGAAGATTTTCACTCGTTTCTTGGTTCAAGCATCAATGGCAAGGACAAAAGGAGCAACAAAGGCACCAAAGGCAAAGGTACTCTCAACAAGACAAAAGAGTCTTCAAGCAAAGAAAGCCTCATCGGCTATGGTGGTAGCTATCTTAAACTTGGAAGTGCAACAAGAACAACCTCTCTTGGAAGCAACAACATCTACTACTCCGGAAATTGCTCAACTCTCGAACTATCCGGAGGTAATTTTCATTTCCAAATCCCATAGGGACACTTTTGCCAAGTTTGCTAGAAAATCATTTCTATCCACCAAGTGTATTTGTGAAGATGCCTTAGATAAGTTGGGTGTCCTTGAGCAAACTAGAGCCTTCTTTAAAGCCATGGGGTTGGAAAAATTGTTTGCAATAAAAGAATTGACATACCCCTCCCTTACCTTAGAATTCTTGAGTTCTTTGAAAGTCAATAAGGTAGAGACCATGGAAAGCATCGAGTTCCGCCTAGCTAATGTTAGTAGGAGCATATCCTTTGAGGAAATGAGTAAAGCTTTGTGTCTTAGTGATTCACATAGTTATTTCAAGAATGTTGGCAAGTATGACCCCGACCCTCTTTGGGAGGCGATTTCCGGAAGGAAATTTGAGAACTATCATGCTAGTCGCGCTCTATTAGTCCACCATCCGGGCATTAGAGTATGGCACAAGGTCATAGGGAACACCATCATTGCAAGAAAAGACACCAACCACTTTACCAAGCTTGATTTTGTTCTTCTTGAGTCGGCCTTGAACATTGGAAGGGAATTCACTAAGCCTTTCAACTCTCTAAGGCTTTTGGTGGATAGATGGCTATATGTTGATTGTGGGAAGCAATGCACTACCGTTATTGTGAATGGAGGTCTAGTCACTCTTTTGGCTAAATACTTTGATCCGAACTTCAACAAGGATAGCAAGTATGTGGCGAAGAAGGGTGGTCATCTCACTAATATTGATACTATGATATACAAATACAAGTGGGTCTCTCATAACCCTCTTGACACCAAGTATGGGTGGCTCACTAGTGAGGCTAGAACCTTTACTTTGCCTTCGAAGATTTGTCGTTTAAGTGTCCACCGGACCAACTATCTCCTTCCCCTCTCAAAAAAGGCCGAATACATTATCCGACAATAAAAGGGTGAAATTGAAATGCCCTCCTCTTCCATTGTCACACCACCCTATCCTTTCGAGTACCAAGAGTTCAAACCCGAAGGTGTTGAAGCAAGAAATGATTATATGACTCTTCGTATGCAAGAGATGCACAAGCAAACCTTCAAGGACCGGGAAGACGCTTACTTAGCCCAATATCCACCCCTCCTTCACTTAGCTAGGCAAGGACTACTTGATCCTTCATGTCCTTTGCCTAGTTGGGCGGATAGGGAAGTCTTCTTTCCGAGTGCATCTAGGGTTGAGATTCCGGGTGACAATGAGGTTGTTGGTGATGCGGTTGATGAGGATGATGATGGTGAAGAGGCTAGTGAAGAAGAAGAAGAGGATGATGAACAAAGTGAAGAGGGAAGTGGTGAGGAGTCCACTTCTATTGAGGAAGATGATGATAGTGATGATATGATGGAAGATTAGAAATCTTTGGAGGCTCCTACCCTCTTGAGGTTTGCTTACTTCTTTCTTTATTTTATTTATTTATCTTGATCATTGTTGGAGTAGTCCTAGCAACATAGAGGACTAATACCTCGGCCCCATTGAGGTGTTCTCATTTTATTGTTCCTACCTTTTGAAAATCCAAAATGACAAATTTAGTTTCATGCATTGCATCGTGTGTGCATAAACTACACCCAACCTTAGGACATTAGCAATAATGTCTAACTCGGTTTGGGGAAGTACATGCATACACAACGGGAGGTAATCTAAATTATCCTCTCCGTCATAAACAAAAACCCAAGCATCATGTAGTGTAGATTAGTGTAGCTTGCATTTAGTGTAGAATTCATGCATCATGCTTGCATGATTTTCCATCATTTTGGCCATTGAGGACAATGCCCATATTAGTGTGGGGATGGGGAATTCTAACTTAACTTTTATCCAAGAATCCAAAAAAATTGAAAATTTTCGAAAAAAACCATAAAAATTTGAAAAATTGAAAAATCAAAAAACATGTTCATGTCCTTTGTAGTGTAGTCATGTATATGTTGTATATATTGTGTTTGTTTTATCCTTGTTCACATTGATCGACTACGCCACATCCGAGACATGAGGATATTGAAGACCGCATGGTATGATCTTTCCAATCTCCTTTTTCCTCTTTATGTTAATGACTATGTGGCTTTATTTTAATTGATGCGGTACAACAATGTGAACTTAGGACTTGCATTTAGTATACATGTCATATTAGTTGGTAGAACCATTTGCATTAGGATGTATATATGTTAGTTGCATCATGGCATGTAGTTGCATGTTAGAAAATTTTGTGAAACCGTCTACTTGGGAAGCTTGACAAGTGTATATAGGCCCTAGTAGATGCTCTTTATTCTTAAGACTTTGCTTGTTAGAATACTTGTAAAACACCCTAGGATGTGTCATGCTAGTATCCTTTAACCCATGGATTAAGGCCTAGTCAAGAGTACCTTGTGGTGTGATAACTCCTTGGCTACCGTTTATTCCAAGGTGACCCTTGAAACCATGCATCCATCCATCCATCATCCATGTTCTACCATATTTTTGTCATCAAAGGGAATGGGCACAAAAAGAAATTGATTTGAGTTCAATGAAATGAAAAGTGAAAGAAAGTTTGCAAAAAAAATGCATCAAATGAAAAGAGGAGCAAAAATAAAACTCCTATGCTTCAAATATAAGCCACCCTCACTACATATGGGGTGACTTTGAAAATGTTTAAAAGAAATGCAAAGAAAAGTTGAAAGTTGTCAAGTGTTGAAATGCCAAAAATCAAAAAGAAATGGCAAGAAAGTGTTCTCAAATGTTATATGCCACATGAAATTGGGGGGAAAAACAACAACAAAGCAAACTCCCAAAGTGAAACTCAAATGTCTATCGATCCCTTTATCCATCGTATCCATTTTTGTGCATGGTAGAGAGAGGACGACCCTTCTTCTTGTCTAGGCAAGAGGAGGAATTCCGCGATCCTCCAGTGTTTCTAACACCATAGGGAGTCTACTCTTGACAAAAGCATTTAACGATTGAGGATAAAGGTACCCTAGCTTGACACAACTTGGAGGTGATTTATTGGTATCCTTCTAGGCTTAGTAGTTTGAAGAAATTGCATCTATGAAGGAGTGTGTACCCTTGAATTGCTTCCCTTGTAGATAATTTCCGCCACTTAGATGAGGAAAGTGGCTATTCTTTTGTAGATGTATCCATTATTTGATTTTGTGTGCTTAATGTTTGGATGTGTCGCCATTTTGGCAAGACCCGCCTTGCCTTGCAAGAAGGCATCTTACCTTATGGTTGTCTTGTTGTGAGTTGAAGGGGCGAAGTGAGACCCGCTAATTGTCTCACATCGGCTATGTTATTAGGTTAGTTTAAATAATGGTCCTAGTCTTTCTCACCTCTTTACTCGGGACGAGTAAAGGTTCGGTTTGGGGATATTTGATGTGACCATAATTAGAGCATATTTAGTCCCCGAATTAGCCTTGTTCCCATGCTTTTTAGTGCATATTTGGGTCATTTATTGTCTTTAGTTCTTTTTTTTGCATATTCTTTGAGGTTTTGTGTCCTTGGTAGGAAAGGAGTGCAAACCTTGCATTTTCATGGCAAAATGAGGCTAAATTGATTGAATTCAATGACCAAGCATCAAGGAGAGACAAGATTATAAGGTCTTTGTACATATTATAGTAGATGAGCAATGATGAGAAAAGATCCTTGCATCCCCGAGGAAATCCCCAAGGATTTTATGAAGAAAAGGGAAGAAAAGAAGAAGAAAGCACGCTGCATGACAATCCGTGCGTCTTCCCAAGAAGACGCCCGTCCACCAAGCCACAATCCGTGCGTCTTCCTTACAAGACGCCCGGGCAGCAACACCAGAAGACGCCCGTCTTCTCCCAAAGACGCCTGGGCAGAGACAGTAGAATCCGGCCGTCCCGTGCCTAAGACGCACGGATTCCAAGACAGCACAACTTCGTTTCTTCAAACTTCAAAGAAAGATGCCCATCCTTCCGAAAATACCGGCGTTTCCTTAAGTAGGGACTTAATCGTCATTTAAGCCCTTAGTTAACCCTAATTCCTATACCTAATCCCCACTATAAATACCCCATTAGTCTAATTGGAAGAGCATGTTCTTCTTATCAATTCTTAGAGTAGTTAATATCAATCAAATCTCTCTTTAGTTTTGTAATCAACAATTAATCAAGTTTAATATAAGTTTTATTTCCTTAATCTCTCTTTTGTTCATCCTTTATTTTGGGTAATTGAAGATTATTTAGGTTATTATTGGGAGATTGACAACCTCTCAATCAAGCATCAAGTACTTCTTTTATTCTTTACTTTATTATTGGAATTATTAGTAGGTATAATTCTCTTAATCTCATTTTAATTATTGTTAATTACTTTCATTTATTCATCATGTTTCACTTTGTTGGTATGATTGACAACATTGTTAGCATGTTCAACATGATAATGAGTGAATAGTCACCTAGCTAAGGTTAATGGGTAATTAGGGGAAACCAACATGGGGAATGATTCATGCTTAAATTAATATGCTTTCATGGTTTATTTGCTTGCTTGTTTTGATCTCAACTCATGCACATGTTATGTTTGATGAAATGCGAGCCTATGAATCCTTGCATTTTTTACCCATCACCCATCTTTTCAATGAGACTTGTAAGACATAAACCAACTTGAGTCTCATTAGACCATGCATGTTGTTGAGTAGGGAAGACTAAGTCGACTTGTAGGTATTGTACAATCTAATCGATTCGGCTCCGGGACCCAAACTTTCCTAGGATTGTAAGATATAACCCAACTCAATCCATCACAACAATAATTGCTTGCTTATAATTTGAGAACATGTTTGTATGATCAATTCCCATGAATCCTCTATGACCCCATGATACCCTAGTGCTTTTAATCAATTGTTTACAACCCTTTTAATTCATCTTGCTTGTTTACTTTCATTGCTATTTAGTTTAGTGACCTTCTACATCAACCCAAATTGTGACACCCCTAAGACACCACTAGTCTCAATAGAAATCTCATCTCAATTCCCGTCCCTTGGGATCCGACCTTTACTTGCCTCTTTACTAATTGTAGAGTTGTTTGTGAAGCTATAAATTGTGTTTTGGTCTAGGTGCTCCTAACGACAAGTTACCGAAAAGATTTAGTTCCGACCAATGGGTATACTTGGAAATTGAAGATTTTCACTCTTTTCTTGGTTAAATCATCATTGGCAAGGACAAAAGGAGCAACAAAGGCACCTAAGGCAAAAGCACTCTCAACAAGACAAAAGAGTCTTCAAGCAAAGAAAGCCTCATTGGCTATGGTGGTAGCTAGTTCAAACTTGGAAGTGCAACAACAACAACCTCCCTTGGAAGCAACCACTTCAACCACTTCGGAAATTGCTCAACTTTCGAACTATCCGGAGGTAATTTTCATTTCTAACTCCCATAGGGAAACTTTTGCCAAGTATGCTAGAAAATCCTTTCTATCCACCAAGTTTATTTGTGAAGATGCCTTGAATAAGTTGGGTGTATTCGAGCAAACTAAGGCCTTCTTTGAAGCCATGGGGTTGAACAAATTGTTTGCTACAAAAGAATTGACATACCCTTCCCTTACCTTAGAATTCTTGAGTTCTTTGAAAGTTACAAAGGTAGAGACTATGGAAAACATCGAGTTCCGCCTAGCTAATGTGAGTAGGCGCGTCACCTTTGAGGAAATGGGTAAAGCATTGGGTCTTAGTGATTCACCTAGTTATTTCAAGAATGTTGGCAAGTATGACCCCGATCCTCTTTGGGAGGCGATTTCCAGAAGGAAATTTGAGAACTATCATGCTAGTCGCGCTCTATTAGTCCACCATCCGGGCATTAGAGTGTGGCACAAGGTCATAGGGAACACCATCATTGCAAGAAAAGACACCAACCACTTTACCAAGCTTGATTTTGTTCTTCTTGAGTCGGCCTTGAACATTGGAAGGGAATTCACTAAGCCTTTCAACTCTCTAAGGCTTTTGGTGGATAGATGGCTATATGTTGATTGTGGGAAGCAATGCACTACCGTTATTGTGAATGGAGGTCTAGTCACTCTTTTGGCTAAATACTTTGATCCGAACTTCAACAAGAATAGCAAGTATGTGGCGAAGAAGGGTGGTCATCTCACTGATATTGATACTATGATATACAAATACAAGTGGGTCTCTCATAACCCTCTTGACACCAAGTATGGGTGGCTCACTAGTGAGGCTAGATCTTTTACATTGCCTTCGAAGATTTGTCGTTTTAAGTGTCCATCGGACCAACTACCTCCTTCCCCTCTCAAAAGAGGCCTAATACATTATCCGACAACAAAGGGGTGAAATTGAAATGCCCTCCTCTTCCATTGTCACACCACCCTAAGCTATCCTTTCAAGTACCAAGAGTTCAAACCCGAAGGTGTTGAAGCAAGCAAAGATTATATGACTCTACTCATGCAAGAGATGCACAAGCAAGCTTTTAAGGATCGGGAAGATGCTTACTTAGCCCAATATCCACCCCTCCTTCATTTAGCTAGGCAAGGACTACTTGATCCTTCATGACCTTTGCCTAGTTAGGCGGATAGGGAAGTCTTCTTTCCGAGTGCATCTAGGGGTGAGATTCCGGGTGACGATGAGGTTGTCGGTGATGCGGTTGTTGATAGCATTGATGAAGAGGCTAGTGAAGAAGAAGAAGAGAATGATGAACAAAGTGAACAAGAAAGTGAAGAGGGAAGTGGTGATGAGTCCACTTCTATTGAGGAAGATGATGATATGATGGAAGACTAGCAAGCTTTGGAGGCTCCTACCCTCTTGAGGTTTGTTTACTTCTTTTTTTGTTTTATTTACTTTATCTTGATCATGGTTGGAGTAGTCCTAGAAACATAGAGGACTAACACCTCGGCCCCATTGAGGTGTTCTTATTTCATTGTTCCCACTTTTGAAAATCCAAAATGACAAATTTAGTTTCATGCATTGCATCGTGTGTGCATGAACTACACCCAACTTTCGGACATTAGAAATAATGTCTAACTCGGTTTGGGGAATTACATGCATACGCAATGGGAGGTAATCTAAATTACGCTCTCCGTCATAAACAAAAAACCATGCATCATGTAGTGTAGATTTGTGTAGCTTGCATTTAGTGTAGAATTCATGCATCATGCTTGCATGATTTCCCATCATTTTGGCCATTAAGGACAATGCCCATATTAGTGTGGGAATGGGGAATTCTAACTTAACTTTTATTCAAAAATCCAAAAAAACTGAAAAATTTCAAAAAAAAACCATAAAAATTTGAAAAATTGAAAAACCAAAAACAAGTTCATTTCCTTTGTAGTGTAGTCATGTATATATTGTTGTATATATTGTGTTTGTTTCATCCTTGTTCACATTGATCGACTACGCCACATCCGAGACATGAGGATATTGAAGACCGAATGGTATGATCTTTCCAATCTCCTTTTTCCTTTTTATGTTAATGACTATGTGGCTTTATTTTGATTGATGCGGTACAACAATGTGAACTTAGGACTTGCATTTAGTTTATATGACATATTAGTTGGTAGAATCATTTGCATTAGGATGTATATATGCTAGTTGCATCATGGCATGTAGTTTGCATGTTAGAAAAATTTTGCGAAACCATCTACTTGGGAAGCTTGACAAATGTATATAGGCCCTAGTAGATGCTTTTTCTTCTTAAGACTTTGATTGTTAGAATAGTTGTAAAACACCCTAGGATGTGTCATGCTAGTATCCTTTGACCCATGGATTAAGGCCTAGTCAAGAGTACCTTGTGGTGTGATAACTCCTTGGCTACCGTTTATTCCAAGGTGACCCTTGAAACCATGCATCCATCCATCCATCATCCATGTTCTACCATATATTTTGTCAACAAAGGGAATCGGCACAAAAAGAAATCAATTTGAGTTCAATGAAATGAAAAGTGAAAGAAAGTTTGCAAAAAAAATGCATAAATAAAAAGAGGATCAAAAATAGAACTCCTAAAAGCTTCAAATATAAGCCACCCTCACTACATATGAGGTGACTTTGAAAATGTTCAAAAGAAGTGCAAAGAAAAGTTGAAAGTTGTCAAGTGTTGAAATGCCAAAAATCAAAAAGAAATGGCAAGAAAGTGTTCTCAAATGTTACATGCCACAAGAAATTGGGGGGAAAAACAACCAACAAAGCAAACTCCCAAAGTGAAACTCAAATATCTATTGATCCCTTTATCCATCGTATCCATTTTTGTGCATGGTAGAGAGGGGACGACCCTTCTTCTTGTCTAGGCAAGAGGGGGAATTCCGCGATCCTCCAGTGTTTCTAACACCATAGGGAGTCTATTCTTGACAAAAGAATTTAACGATTGAGAACAAAGGTACCCTAGCTTGACACAATTTGGAGGTGATTTATTGGTATCCTTCTAGGCTTAGTAGTTTGAAGAAATTGCATCTATGAAGGCGTGTGTACCCTTATATTGCTTCCCTTGTAGATAATTTCCGCCACTTAGATGAGGAAAGTGGCTATTCTTTTGTAGATGCATCCATTATTTGATTTTGTGTGCTTAATGTTTGGATGTGTCGCCATTTTGGCAAGACCCACCTTGCCGTGCAAGAAGGCATCCTACCTCATGGTTGTCTTGTTGTGAGTTGAAGGGGCGGAGTGAGACCCGCTAATTGTCTCATATCAGCTATGTTATTAAGTTAGTTTAAATAATGGTCCTAATCTTTGCCACCTCTTTACTCGGGACGAGCAAAGGTTCGGTTTGGGGATATTTGATGTGACCGTAATTAGAGCATATTTAGTCCCCGAATTAGCCTTGTTCCCATGCTTTTTAGTGCATATTTGGGTCATTTATTGTCTTTAGTTCTTTGTTTTGCATATTCTTTGAGGTTTTGTGTCCTTGGTAGGAAAGGAGTGCAAACCTTTCATTTTCATGGCAAAACGAGACTAAATTGATTGAATTCAATGACCAAGCATCAAGGAGAGACAAGATTAGAAGGCCAATGTACATACTATAGTAGATGGGCAATGATGAGAAAAGATCCTTGCATCCCCGAGGAAATCCCCAAGGATCTTATGAAGAAAAAGGAAGAAAAGAAGAAGAAACAAAACTGCCCAGCAATCCGTGCGTCTTCCCCAGAAGACGCCCGTCTCCACCACCACAATCCGTGCGTCTTCAGCCCAAGACGCTCGGGCAGCAGCTCCAGAAGACGCCCGTCTTCACCCCAAGACGCCCGGGCAGAAACAACAGAATCCGCCCGTCTCGTGCTAAAGACACACGGATTCCAAGGCAGACCAATTTCGTTTCTTCAAGCTTCAAGAAAGATGCCCATCCTTCCAAAAAGACCGGCGTTTCCTTAAGTAGGGACTTAATCGTCATTTAAGCCCTTAGTTAACCCTAATTCCTACACCTAATCCCCACTATAAATACCCCATTAGTCTAATTAGAAGAGCATGTTCTTCTTAGCAATCTTTAGTGTAGTTAATATCAATCAAATCTCTCTTTAATCTTGTAATCAACAATTAATCAAGTTTTAATACAAGTTTTATTTCCTTAATCTCTCTCTTATTCATCCTTTATTTTGGGTAATTGAAGATTATTTGGGTTATTATTGGGAGATTGACAACCTTCCAATCAAGCATCAAATACTTCTTTTATTCTTTGCTTTCTTATTGGAATCATTAGTAGGTATAATTAGGGTTAATGGGTAATTAGGGGAAACCAACATGGGGAATGATTCATGCTTAAATTAATATGCTTTCATGGTTTATTTGCTTGCTTGTTGTGATCTCAACTCATGCACATGTTATGTTTGATGAAATGTGAGCCTATGAATCCTTGCATTTTTTACCCATCACCTATCTTTTCAATGAGACTTGTAAGACATAAACCAACTCGAGTCTCATTAGACCATGCATGTTGTTGAGTAGGGAAGATTAAGTCGACTTGTAGGTGTTGTACAATCTAATCGATTCGGCTCCGGGACCCAAACTTTCCTAGGATTGTAAGATATAAACCAACTCAATCCATCACAATAATAATTGCTTGCTTATAATTTGAGAACATGTTTGTATGATCAATTCCCATGAATCCCCTATGACCCCATGACACCCTAGTGCTTTTTATCAATTGTTTACAACCCTTTTTAATTCATCTTGCTTGTTTACTTTCATTGCTATTTAGTTTAGTGACCTTCTACATCAACCCTAATTGTGACACCCCTAAGACACCGCTAGTTACAAAACAAATCTCATTTCAATTCCCGTCCCTTGGGATCCGACCTTTACTTGCCTCTTTACTAATTGTAGAGTTGTTTGTGAAGTTATAAATTGTGTTTTGGTCTAGGTGCTCCTAACGACAAGTTACCGAAAAGACATAGTCCGACCAGGTTGTAATTGTATGTGGTTCGCGAGGTGCGCCCTCGGCTGAGTGGAGTTGATACGTGCTTTTTATATAGTCTTTTTTAGCCTATTTCAGCACGTATTTCTATACATTTTTATACTGTTTTTATGGTATTTTGCCCCGAATTGGCTACTTTGGTTCGTTTTGTCCATTTTGTAGAAATGAACGCGAAAGTAGTGGAATCGTACCCTTTTTCGTCCTTTTTGCATGCATTTAGAGGAGACGGGATTTTTCCTGAGTGAGATACTATGTTTGGAAGCGTCATGGCATGGATTACGAGACATTTAGGCGCGGACTTGAGCTGAAATGAAGACAAAGTACTCGATCGAGCAGTTCTACCACTCGATTGAGTCGTTTTTACGTCCCAGGGTGGTCGATCGAGTGGTTTTCCACTCGATCCTTAGCTTGCAGAAAGACAGGTTACTCGATCGAGTAACTTTCTACTCGATCGAGTAGTTGCTGATGGGGTTTTGCTCGATCGAGTGGTTTTGCTGTTATGGGCTTCTAAACAGCCCGTGTTATGTTTATTTCGCTAAACTTAATTACTTTGCTATTTAAGCACGCTTTACTAGGTCATTAGGATCTATCTTTTCATTATCTAAAATTTCTACTGTAAACTTTACTGCGTTGCTTTTCTCTTCACTGTAACCTTGTTCTCGGATTGTTTTCACTCGGATTTTGTGTTCTTTACGCCGGATTCGCTTGGATTGTAATTCCTTTCTCTTTCCTTATTAATAATTAATCATTGTTTGCTTTGATTTCTTGTTACTCCATTTAATTCTTTTTGCCCTAATTTCTCCTTTATGCAATTTTATTGTTATTTCATAATGTTTACTGCTGGGAATTTATCTGCTGTTAGTTTAATTAGCGATATGAGTAGCTAAACCCCCTTTATGTTGGGATTAGGGGATCTGCGGTAGGAATGTGACAATGTAGTGAATGAATCAGATGAATTAATTACAAGGCTCTGTCACCATAGCAATTTAATTGTATTTATTCGACTTAGTTGAGTGCACACTTCTGAGTTAACCTTTAATCTGGTTAAAATTAATCCTAGATCGAAAGATTGGACTAAATAGGCCTGCTATGAACAGTAGACTACCCTGACGAGAATGAAAATTAAGTTAGCGGTATTTTAGGATAGAAAGTGGACCGAAAGGACCTTTCAACATCCGTCTTATATTAATTGCCCGAGTCGTTTACACCGAGTGAGTCACTGGACTACCGTAGTGAACCGAAATCCTGACATGTCCCTCTCTATCTGATAGTTTTATCCTTATTTCTCTGCTTTTATTGCTCTTGCCTTTATTTCTCTTTCCTTTAAAACTCGTAGGTTAGATAACAATTCAACCAACACCCCCAATTTGTGACTAAATAGACGGACCACTACAGATATCTTGCCTCCCTGTGGAGATCGACCTGACTTCCCTAGCTATATAGTTAGTTTAGTTAGTTTATTTTTGACAGGTACACGACAGACGTGTCAAATTTTGGCGTCGTTGCCGGAGTGGCAATTGCCCTATTTGTTTTCGTTCCGTTAATTTTATCCATCTCAGGGAATTTCTATTCCTTGAGTCCGTTCTTATTATTTTCTTTCAGTGTTGTTTATGCCCAGGTCAAACAGGTTTGAATTAGTTTCAGCTGATTCAGAGCCAGAGAGATTATTCAGGCATAGACTCCGTTTGCAAAGGAAATCACGAAAGGAAGACTTGAGTACTTTCGAGCCAGAGCTACATCACTCTCTTTTCGAAGACAGTCCGATTTCTACAGTAAAGATGCCCAAGCTTTCTAGTCATTCAGTGCCCAAAGCATCCTCTATTCCGAAGGGTTTCAATCTCCAGACTGAGGATGGGAATACATTCGACATCCGTCCTTCTTATATCAATCTGGTGGAGAGAAATATTTATAGAGGTGTGGCAGGTGAAGATCCGAGGAAGCATATGGAGACCTTTACCGATTACTGTTCTACTATCCCCGCCACTAAGGGGGTAACTCAAGATAAGATTAAGGAAGTTTTATTTCCTTTCTCTTTAGCTGACTCAGCCAGGGAGTGGCTGATTGACTTGGACCGCACAGCTGCTGGGGTTACAGATTGGGAGTCTCTTGCTCTTGCATTTTACAAGAGATATTTCCCTCCACAACGCACCAATCTGCTGAGGGCCAAGATTACTAGCTTCAGACAGGCTCCCGATGAAAGTTTCTATGAAGCATGGTCGCGATTCAAGAAGTTGGTGAGGTCTATTCCTCATCATTGTTTTGACCCATGGTTTCTAGCTAATCAGTTCTACAATGGGCTGTATGACGACCACAGAGCCATACTTGATGCGGCATCTAGTGGGAGATTTCAGGAGAACACTGATGATGATAAGGGGTGGTCTCTTATTGAAGAGATGGCTAATCATAGTGCTGAGTATGGAAACCCGAGGGATGGGATAAGAACAGTTCATGCAGTTGATAAGCAGGTTTTGGCTCAGCTGGAGACCATGAATGCTAGATTTGACAAGTTGGAGTTACAAGCTGCTGGGGAGCCTCAGACGGTCCATGTTCTTACTAGAGGAGAGACCGTTTCATGTGAGAGATGTGAGGGTAATGATGGCCACAGTGTTGTTGGCTGTCTTGTAGAGAAGGAACAAGTCCTTGCCTTTCAGCAATATAGGCAAGAAGGAGGTTCCTATTATAATAATCAAGGGGCAGTCCATCCCAATTTGAGGTGGACTAGTCAAAATGTGCTTAATCCTACACCTCCTCCGCACCAGCAGCAGCCTTATGTTCCTCCACATAAGAATCAACAAGGCTTTCAAAAGCCTCCTTCCTTTGCTCCTCCTAACCATGGTGCATCATCTTCTGGTGGGGTGAGTGAAAATGGTGAGCTTAAGTCTATGTTGCAAGCTTTTACAAAGCAATTTCAGCTGAGTGATCAACAGAAAGATGCGTCCATAAAGGCACTTGAAACTCAAGTTGCCCAACTAGCCATGAACCAATCCACAAGAAAGCAGGGTCAATTACCGACTCAAAATGAGAAGAATCCACATGAGACGGTAAATTTCATTAATCTGAGAAGCGGTCGTTCATATGAGGGACCGGAAATGCAAAAATCAGACCCGAGGAAGGCTAAAACTGATGATGAACAGTGTTCTGTCGAAGAAAGTGAGCTCACGACAAAGCAAGTGCTCGATCGACTGGTTTCAGGTGGTCGATCGAGCAGATTTGGGGATGAAAGTGCTCGATCGAGTGGTTTTTCCACTCGATCGAGTGATCAAGGAAATGGTACTGGTCGATCGAGTAGTTTATCTACTCGATCGAGTGAAGAGCAAAGTGGAATTGCTCGATCGAGTGAAAATTTCACTCGATCGAGTGATATTATTGAAGATTCTACTCGATCGAATGGGTATATTGGTCGATCGAGTAGTTTTGATGACGGGAAGCTTATTCGAGAGCCTGCTAGTGCTCGTTTAAGCGATAAATCACCGGAAAGACCTCGTTCGAGAGGTAAGAAGCGTCCAAAGGATACAGAAATTGCACCGGAAGACACATTGGAAGAGAGAAACAAGGGACTCGAGATACCTATCACGGTTCCCTTCCCGAGGTGTCTGCAGAATACTAAAGCCAATCAACAATTCGGCAAATTTGTCGAACTTATGAAAAGCTTGGAAGTCACTGTGCCGTTCACTGAGTTGCTGACAAAGGTACCCTCTTATCTTAAGTTTATGAAAGAAATTTTATCGCGTAAGAGGAGTATTAATGATAGTGAGACCGTAGCTTTGACTGAGGTGGGGTCAGCCCTATTTCAAAATAAGTTACCTCCTAAGCAGTCAGACCCTGGTAGTTTTTCAATTCCGTATCATATCGGTAATTATTTGATTGATAATGCGCTATGCCATTTAGGCGCTAGCGTGAGTGTCTTACCGCTATCTCTGGCTAAGAGACTTGGTTTGACAAAGCTGAGTTGCACTAACATGACAGTCCAGATGGCCGACTGTAGTATATCACGGCCACTAGGTATAGTAGAAGACGTACCTGTGAGGATCGGGAGGTTCTTTATTCCTGTTGATTTCGTTGTCTTAGTGTAATACTCCGTATTTATAGTCTTGGGGGTACTCTATCGAGTAGGCCTTACTCTGTCGAGTAAGGGTAAGTGGCGAAGCAAAATAGTTTCTGACCTGTTGGGCACTCGATCGAGTAGCTGGGGCACTCGATCGAGTAGGGGGGTACTCGATCGAGTACCTTGGGTACTCGATCGAGTGTCCGGTTTACGGGGAGTTTTTCGCGGGTTTTGTTAATTATGCGATTAGGGTATTTAAACATAATCGTCGTTGTTTTAATTCACTTTTACCAAAACCTAAAACCTGTTTAAGAGAGAAAGCGATCGATCATCTTCCTAATCGCATCCTTAACAATTCCCGAGTTCGACGGTCGGTTCGTATATCGTAGTTCGTGTCGTTGGATTCCTTGCGTCGAGGGTAAGCTTTTAATATAATTTATATAATGTTTTGCTAGGTTTGGTCAAACCCTAATTTAGGATTTGGGGGTTTTATGAATAGTAAGTAATTGGTAGTCTTTATGTGTTATATGTTAGGAGGAGAATTCGTAGAAGAGGCGTTTTGAGACAAATTTGTAGATACCGTCTGCGTGTTGTGCTTTCCGGGTAGGATTTCCTACTCGCATTAGTCCCATAATGGGATATTGGTGATGTCTTTGTAGTTAGTTGTTTGATATGATGATTGTGATTGTGATTGTGATTGTGGTTGTGTTTGTTGATGGTTCTCGAGATGCGTTCTCGGTTGAGTGGGGTCACTTGCGGGAGTGATCTCACGCCCTAGTTTCGCCCTTCGTGGAACCCGCCACGAAAGGGGATGTGCACATTAATGGACGGGGTTATCGCTCGTACGATGAGCGGGGCTTAGGTGGGAACGGCTGCGGTCCCCCATCGGCGGTGGTCGGTCCAAAGTGGACGGTCGGATTGAGACGATGGGAGTTGGTGGTGTGTGTGTGTGTGTGATTCAAATTGTCTGTTTGTCTTATTGTTGTTATCTATATTGATTGTGTGATTAGTACTGACCCGGTGTTGTTTTGTAAACCTGCGGTGATCCATTCGGGGATGGTGAGCGGATATTGAACAGGTATAGAGATGATACTGGGATAGCTGGGATGGCCACGACATGACGATAGAGTCTTCCGCTGTAGTTTAGTATTTACTTACATTTTAGTTGAGAACAGATAGTTTGGCATAATGTATTGTACTTTCAGTTTGGTTTCGAGGATTGTACTTATTCATTAAATTACTTATAATAAATGTTGTTTCTGTTTTGTCTATTTGATTATCATACCTCGGGCAACCGAGATGGTGATGTCTTCATACCTGAGTGGTCCTGGTAAGGCACTCGGAGTATGGGGGTGTTACACTTAGACATCCCCGAAGATGAACACACGCCTATTATTTTAGGGAGACCATTTTTGTCTACTGCCCGTGCGGTTATAGACGTCGGGGGGAAGACTTTGACCTTTCAAGTAGGGGATGAGGAGCTGATTTTTCATCAGTCTAAGTCCCGGATGGCTCCCATGCAAGCTCAGCCTTGCAATGCTCTCTCTTCTATTGACCCTATTATTGACACTCCAGTTGAGAATTTGGAGTATTGTGCTGCAATTGTTACCCCTCCGCCTCAGACTGAGAGCAAAAAGGAGGAAAGTTCGTCTGTTTTCCTTGCTGCAGGTACAGATGAAAGCAATGAAGGAGCTGTCAAAGGATGTTGTGCAACTGCTGTCAATCAAATTGGAAGTAAGGATGCTAAAGACGGTGATAGAGGAGCAAGGATGAGGAAAGTTCGTGCTTATGTGGATGTGAACTACTCCCCTCCTACCGTTTCAAATGATGATTCATGCTCATGGAAGTTGAAGAGGACAATCAACGTTGCTGAGATGACGTCCTCCAGTCAAGAGCCCTCCTAGGGGCTACTGAATTGCATTGGGAACTGAGCGGGGAAATGCCCCGTGTAACACTGTGTAATAGATAATTTTTGAATCTTCCGTTGAATTTGTTTTATTGCTTTTAATTAGGACAATTAGCTTTTAGACTGTTTTTAGCGTAGAATTAAGACTATAGACTGTTTATAAGCGTATTTGGTATGTTTGGATATTTTTGCAAGTGTTCTTATGCAGGTTTGGGGAAGTTTTACGCATTCCAAGGGAAGAATAGACGAAATTCAAGAGCTTACGCGAGAAAAGAGCTCGATCGAGTACTTTTTGTACTCGATCGAGTGGAAAATTGGTCGATCGAGTGCTTCTTTTAATCGATCGAGTGAAGCAATAAAGGGGACTTCTCGATCGAGTAGATTTCTACTCGATCGAGCAGATGAAGCATCAAAGTGTTCGATCGAGTGGTTTAAAACCACTCGATCGAGTAAAATGGGAAGGACACAGGGAGTTTTTCTCCTTTAACTCTTTCTTTTGTTTCTTATTTCAATCTTCCCTATTTTCTTTCGTCCCTCAACTCCTATTTGCGATCAAAATCAACCCCAATCCCCATTTTAATTGCTGAAATACTAAATCCGCCTCCTACAATCTGTTGCTTGCTAATTAATCTCTCAAAGCCCCTTATTTTTCCCTTGTTTTGTGCTCGTTTTCACGGTTTTCAAAGGGTTTAGGGTTTGCGATTTGTTCGATCGAAAAATCGCCTCTTTTGCTTGTTTATTTGAAGATTAATTGCTTTTGTAGGATTTCTATTATCAAGTGATTCCTTCATCCTCTATGCATTTTAATTTCGTTCATTTTGAAATTTATGATGAAAAATTGGAATTAGGGTTCGAAATTTTGGTTTAGTCGAAATTTTTCGACTTTAATTGCCTTTGTTGCCCTTACTTGTCTTGCTTGATGATCAATTCCCTTTCCTCACTGATGTTGCATGCTTAATTCGAATTTTATACGATTTATGCGATATGGGTTCAGGACAGTCGAAATTTTCGACTGTCAATTTGGTTACTGCTGCTGTAATTTGTCTAATTAGCTTCCTTGTCACTTAATTGCTGCTGTTTTAGACTGTTATCACACCCCTGTCGATGCTTAACATGCTTCAATTCGAATTTTGTGCGAAATTTCGCGATTAGGGCTGTTTCAGTCGAATTTTTTCGACTGTCAGACGGGTTTCTATGCTTTCATAACCTAATTAACTTCAGTTGTTGCTTACATGCTGTTGTTGTTGACTGTTATGCCCGCCTTATCGCCATTTACATGCTGCTATTCGAAATTTTTTTGAGGAATTGTTGGGAATTATATGTTGTAGGTCGAAATTTCTCGACTGGTAGTGTAATATCACTAGTAGAAAAAACCCCTACAGTGGCGGTCGTAAATGACCTTTTGTGGCGGTTTTTAGAGGTTTAGGGTCCGTCGTTTATCACGGGGTCGTATAAAACTTTACGGCGGTTGTACAACCGCCGCTATAGCTCACCTATAGTGGCGGTTGTTAAAATAACCGTCGTTATAGACTTGCATAAAACGACGGTTGTTAGACAAGAACCGCCACTGTAATTCATCTACAATGGCGGTTATTTTCGGAAAACCGCCACCATAAGTATTTCTATAATAAATTTGTACCACAACCCGCAGTACAGGTTCCCTATAACGTCGGTTGTTGTTAAAGAACCGCCACTAAAGGTAGCTTTGACGTCGGTTGTTAGTAAAAAAACCGCCACTAAAGGTGAACTAATAGTGGCGTTTCATATTAATAACCGCCACCGTAGATAATTTTTTTTAAAAAAAAAAATTATTTGCTACCGAAATTTCAATATTAATGTCCTATAGATTTGAAAAGCCAAATAGCGAAATAAACAAAAAATACATACAAAAGAATGTAAGCCAACGAACTTGTATATCATCCGACAAAACAATAATGTCGATGTTCAAAATTATACAAAATAATCACATACACGTCTTAGTTAATAGACTAATCAACGTTACATATTTCCTAAATAGTTGTTAGTCTACACCTCTTTAACATCCTTCATCTCGCCAATTGACATTCTTAAATCTGCAATGACACATTTAACAAAACCATTAGTAAGAATATCAAACCAAACATTATTAAACCAACGTTTAACTTTACTACGTAGAAATTAACCTAAGAGACTATAAACATTGAACTATCAATCAACCTTATGATTAGCATTAACTGAGCTGCACGCTGGCTATACACAATAAATATGATCTACGAATAAACAATAATTTGTGACCATCTACAACTTCTCATTGAATTCAAGTAACTTGTAAAGCATAATAATACACTGATACGATGTTACAAGTTATTGGCGTTTTCACCGAGATAATATACTTAAATTAGTGACGACGAAAGTGTAGCAAAAGCATGCGGAAAAACTCAAAACGATTGCCTAACTTGTGCACATGTGGATGGAGTGTTTGCTCTCCTCTAATTTTCCACATGCTACTTTTATAAGATTTGGTTTAGACCAACATCTAGCCCCTTCCCTACTTGGATATACTCCTGGACAGTAACATCTCCCAGCCTTAATGTAGAGTTGAGTCCTACAACTTGCGATAAATATTTGCAAAATTAAGTACCTGAAATCTTCAAACTAGTTTGTATGTCACCTGGGCGTCACCTGGGCGCTTCTAGTCACTTGTATGTCATGACCTCCCTGAATGTTCAAATCAGCTTATATGTCACCTCCATGATTGTTCACACCTTAAACAAAAACACATAATGACATTATCTTGAATAAGCCTGATGGGACACAAATACTTTATTACGCAACCCAGCAAACACATAATCAAGAGTACCACACACGCTACAACGAAAAAACTAATCAAAAAGCATTGAAACATTGAATTATAACTAATCAAAAAGCACTTATGTCACAAGTTTAAGGGAATTGGACACACAGGTGAAAACTGTAGAATTGGAAGGAAGGAACTAGTAAAAATTCCAGTTAAGAAAGTGTGGCAACCAATCCATGAAAATCAGAATGCGGGGGCAGCACAGCAAATGACTACTATAATACAGCCTACTGCTATCAATTCTGGTGGTACTCCAGCTAAAAATATGCTATAAATCCATGAAGGAACAGATAAGTGATGAGGTTGTGAAAAAACAGCTGAATGGTTACCAGGGTAATGTTGTATAGTAAATATGATAAGAAAAGAGAAGTACCGGAGAATGTATAGAATCAACTGGAGAGATAGTGAGCAAAAATGTGGGCAAAGTTGCATGAATGCTGGATTCCTTGTAGTCTTGGCGGATTCCTCCATTGTAAAGTGTGGCCTCAGGATTTTGCTAGTCCCGAACAAAAATGAAAAGGGAAAAAAAAACATTGATCTTAATTTGAATTATACCAAGTAATGCCACATTTACACACTAATACTCCGTATTTATGTATATTGAATTAGCATTATGAAATGCCTATACATAAGTAAAGGAATCATAAAGCGGTCCATCTGCAACAAAACCATGCAAATGTGAGATACGGTAAGCTTTCAAGGCTTAGAAGTAAGTATTTGACTCAGACCTTAAATTAAAAACGAAAGGTAAAACCTATTCTTATAATACGACCATTATCTTATTCACCTATGCCTTAATGAAAAGGAATATAGTTAGAAGGGAAAAAATACGGAGTAATTACGAGAATTATACAATACAATTACAATAAGAAATGACACAAGGTAGTGTTTGGCTACTTGGAATTAATTTTGTTTTCATGAATCTAATTCAAGATATTTAAATGCACATATTTAATTCTATTTCCAATTCCAAAAAGTTGTTTGGAGAATCTTGGAATTCAATGAAAAATAGTTGGCATGCAGTTCTATCAACACAAATTCTATATTCTAAAATCTGAACCCTAATTACTCAATATCAACCACCATATATCAATTAACTCAACACCTTAACAAAAACAAACAAATAATCCATACTCTAATTATAAAAAAAAACAATCAATCACTAAATTTCAAATAATCAATCGAATCTTAGCCAATGTAAAAATATTGGAAAACAATATTTGAGGACTCAAACACGTCAAATAATCAGTTGAATTTGAAGTCAGATGTCGAATGGAGCTTTGAATGAGCTTTAATGACAGATGAAAGAGATGAGGGAGAAGGAAGTTGAAGAGAGACTGAGAGAGTACAGTGAATTGAAATGACGGGGTGATAGGTAGGATTTAATGTGGGATAATTTTGAACTGTGCTGGAATTCGATTGGATTTCATCACTTCCAATTCCAAATCTTTGTAGTTTCCAAACAGTTTATTGACCCAATCTGAAATTGAATTCCAAATTCTAGTTCCCAAACATAGCATAAAGTACTTCACTAGTAGAGAGAAAAATCATGATATGCAGAAGAAACCCAATTACATATTCTGTTCCATCTCAGGATACTAGAGTATGTGCCAAAAATATAGAGTAAATGAATTAAAAGGTTTAGAAATTAGCAAGTTTTACAATTGCCATGGTGATTTAGAGCAGGGTACCCGACAAACATAAAGCAAATGAATCTTTGCGGAGCCATATGAAAAGTGTTTTCCATGAAGCAAGCAAAAAGATGTAAAATTAATAATGCCATACATAATGACTTTGACGAAACAATAGTAGCAAGAGTCGAATATAAAACTTACAGTTTTGATGAGAAGGATGTATTTGGTTTTGAAGAAGTATATCTCTGAACATTCAAAGCAGCACAATCGACCTCCATAAACCATAACAAGTCGTATGATTTTCTGCATTTCAATTTGCCGGATGTTGAAGTAGACTTGATTCACAAATATAATCAATAGAATTAGGGTTTGGGAAATTGGGGAAAAATGAAAATTCAAAAACCGAATTGGATATGTAAACTTACCAGGAAAGAGTAAGTGGTGGCGGACAACGGTGGCGTCGAACATAGGACAGCAGCGGTTGTTGCGAACAACGTTGGCATCGGAAGAGAGTTCGAATGAGGGATAAAGGGAAGTGGCATCGCATGTGATGGTGGTGATGATACTTTGTAGAATTCAATAATACAATAATACAATAACAATCAATTTGATTATATTGATAAAGATTTAAATGAAAATACTGTAAATGCAATTAAATATGATCAAAAGTAACTTTGAGGTTGTTGCGGATAAGGGTAGGTGGCTTTGTATCGACGGCAGCATGAGAAGGAAACGGAGGGTTGTCGAGGGTGGCGTGAGGAAAGGATGTTTTCGTTTGCCAGATTGAATTGTGAGGGTTTGCCGATGTGGAAATGAAGAAGGAGACGAAAGGAATCAAGATGCCGTATAATGCAAGGGTTTTTGGAGGTTTTATTTTATTCTTTTTTTATTAAAGTCAGTTTTAATTAAAAATTGACACAAAAGCATATTATGGCGGTTTTTAAGTCCAAAAAATTGCCACTTTGTATTAACTTTTAGCGTCATTTTTAACGTCGGTTGCAAATAAAACCGCCACAATTGACCTATGGCGGCGTTTCCTATTTAGAACCGCCATAAAAAGCTTATGTTATCACGTCGGTTCTTACTTAAACCGCCACTATAGACCTCTTACCTACATAAAAATTTCGTTCCCGCCAATTTATTGGACTTTTCGCGTCGTTTCTATTAGAACCGCCACGATAACTGCGTCGTGATAGGGGTTTTTTCTACTAGTGTTATAATACTCCGTATTTATGAGTCTTAGGGTACTCTATCGAGTAGGCCTTACTCTGTCGAGTAGGGGTAAGTTGCGTTTTAGAAAAGTTTCTGACCTGTTGGGTACTCGATCGAGTAGCTGGGATACTCGATCGAGTAGGGGGGTACTCGATCGAGTATCTTGGGTACTCGATCGAGTAGCCTGGTTTTACTGAGGGAGTTTTCTCGGGTTTTGTTAATTACGCGATTGAGGTATATAAGCTTTGTCGTCATTATTCTAAATCACTTTTGCAAAACCTAAATTATTGTTTAAGAGAGAAAGCAAGCAAGTTCTTCATCCTAATCGCATAATTAGCAATTCCGGAGTTTGGAAGGTCGGTTCTATCGTTGTTCATACCGTTGAGTTCCTTGCGTCAAGGGTAAGATCTATGTACCCTTTTTGTTGTCTTTCCTTTATTTTGGTTAAACCCTAATTAGGGGATTTGGGGTTTTATGTGTAGTATGTGATTTGGTAGCCTTTATGTGTTGTATGATAGGAGGAGGGTTCATAGAGGAAGCTTTTTGATTCAAAGCAGAGAGACCGTCGATTGTGTGCATACCAGGTAGGATTTCCTACTCAGCATTAGTCCCATAATGGGATATTGGTTGATGTATTGTATTTGGTTGTTTGATATAATAATTGTATTGTGATTGTGGTTGTGATCGTTGTTGATGGTTCTCGAGGCGTGTCCTCGGCCGAGTGGGGTCACTTGCGGGAGTGGCTTCACGCCCTAGTTTCGCCTTATGTGGAACCCGCCACCGAAGGGATGTGCACATTAATGGACAGGGTTATCGCTCACTATGTGGAGCGGGGATTTGGTGGGTACGGCTGCGGTCCCCCATCGGCGGCGGTCGGGTCCAAAGGACGATCGGTGATTGAGAGGATTGGAATTGGTGTGGTTGTGTGTGTGCGCGCGACAATTAAGTCATCTGTATGTCTTATTGTTGATATATACATTGGAATTGTGTGATTAGTATTGACCCCGTTTAAATGTTTTAAAAACTCGTGGTGATCCATTCGGGGTGGTGAGCGATTGTTTGACAGTATATCTTGGATACGCGTGGATCTAGTCAGGGATGGAGTCATCACATATCGAGTCTTTAGTCTTCCGCCGTGTTTGTTAAGGCGATTCCATTCAGTTGGTTTATAGTTTGAGAACAACATTGTATTTTGCTTACAGATGGTTTGTTATGTAATCACTTAAAGTTATTTAATAAAGTATGTTTCTTTATTGTCTTATGATTATCATTGCCTCGGGTAACCGAGATGGTAGTATCCTTATACCTGAGTGGTCCTGGTAAGGCACTTGGAGTATGGGGGTGTTACAAATGGTATCAGAGCGACGATCCTGAAACCTGTAACCAATGAATCTAATGAACCTAGGGAGTCTAATTAAAATGAACCCGGGGTAGAAGTTGTAGGAGCTAATGCAAAGACTTGGGAGACGTCTTAAAGTCGCGAACTCGCCTTACAATTTTGAACCGGTCACCATGGGATATAAGTCGGGATCGCTATGTGTTTAGTAATGCTCTATTGTGTGTGTTGGATGGATGAGTGTTATATAGTTGAATGGATGTGTGGTGGAAAGGATGAAGGTAATATTTGTTTTATGATAACATGAATTGTGATGGGAATTACTATGGGTTACTATTGTGTATATGCATATGATTGCGTGCATATGATTGGATGAATAAGTTGTATGAATACGGGTATGAACGTGATCTATGATTTGGTTGAAAAGATGAGTTAAGGAATTGCATGAGAATATGAAATTCATGTGGAGAACATGTTTATGTGATGGAAGTGGATTTTCTACTTTTTCTATGTTAGTAACATGTGACTAGGGAGATTTTATGCCGTATATTATGTTATTGTTGTACGTAAAGGTATAGAATAAAAGATGTGGGTAAATCATGATTGACAAGTTAAATAATCTATGTGCATGATGTATGTTGTTGCTTGGCTTTTGGGAGATAGTAACATGTGATTAGGAATACTGGTTTTGTGAGTGTTGAGTTGTTTTTGGTTACCATTGTTGTCGTTTAAGTTGTTTGAAAGAGAAAATCGAATAGTTATGTCGTCTGATTACAGCAAAGTTGTATTTAAACTGTTATAACTTGAGATGCATAAATGATTTTAATGTGATTCCAATTGGAGGTGATAGCTTGTTCTTTTACGATTGTAACGATAGGTCACGCGCCCAAATCGACCAAGAAATGAGTGAGTTATGACTTTTTTTAAAAACTGGTCAGTGCTGAGAATTGGGGTACTCGATCGAGTATCCTTGGTACTCGATCGAGTAAGGGGGCACTCGATCGAGTACGTTAGTTACTCGATCGAGTAGCCCTGGTGATTTGTTTTACGTGCTTCTGATCTTCACCTACTCGATCGAGTAAGTTACTTACTCGATCGAGTGGCCTGTACTCGACCTAGTGACCCCTATTTTGGGTCATATGCTTATCTTTTGAATTCGTTGCATATTTTGTTTAATTCAAAGTTGTTATATTGCTTCTTTATGCATTGTTTTACATGTATGTTGGTCTTGATACGTAAGTTACCCAATCTTATGGTGAAGTGAGTGACGCCTGTGGTGAGTAGGAATTTGGTGGGAGGACATGGGTTATATGTGTTGTTATTGATAGTGGAAAAAAAAAAAAAGGAAGATTGTTATGGCTTAATTGAGACATAGAGCATGTTTTCTTAGATGAAATGAGATGAGTGATATGGTTGTGTGTTGAGTAACGTAAAAGTAAGTGAATGTGGGCAGGGGATGATGTGAGTTTATGGAACGTGAGAATGAAGAGATTGAAAGAAAGGATGTGGATAGTAACAATCTTAGATGTATAACGAATTATGGAAGGAGATGGTTAGGAATAGTATTGAGTAAGAATATATGTAATGAAAGGTCATTTTAGAGGAATTGAGAAGAGTGGTATATAGTGAACTTAATGGAGACATGTCGCGAGGTGGATTTGCAGATAGTGACTGAGATTGGAAATTTGTGTTACCGAGAGACGAAACTAAAGTGTGATTTCATTGGACGATTAACGATATAAAAAGAATTTTGATTTCTAGAAATGTAAAAAGGGAGATGTAATTGTTGGAACATTAAACGTTGATTTTTATGGACAAATTAGTGACAAGTGTGAGTGAGTGGAGTGATGAGAAAGGATCCAAGGTAAGAAAGAATGAGATGATATAGACATGAAATAGTGAGATTTGAGTTTTGGAGCGATGAGAAGGTAATTGGAGCACTAGAGGGGTTAGGTAGAAGTAATAAGAGTTAAGATATTAAATGGAATTGTTGAGTATGAAGAGAAAAGAAGGATAAAAGTAAGCTGAGAAAAATATTCACCGGAGTTATGTGATATAAAAGTAAGGAATCGTCGAGATGTATGATACTATCAAGAGTAAGTAAGTTAGTGATTATACAGAAATTTCAGGACAACATGATTAATCATGAGTTTCGAGGAATTAAGGGAGTAAGAAGTTGGTGGACAATTTGCACGATAATCGATAATTGGTGGACGGTTAGATGAAAATACGAGTAAGATAGTATTGGGAATGATGTTGATGTAATTTTGATTGGTGAATTTGAGGATAGTTATTTGGAATGTTAACCAAAGATAGGAAAGAAATCGTGATGTTTAGAGATGAGTGAAAGAGGTTTGATGTCCGAACAGTGGTGGTGTTATGGTCTGTGACTAATGGTTTAGAGTGATGGTATATTAGAAAGGTAGCAATTCAAAAGAGGTTGATTTGGTAGGGACCTGATTGTTGTGTATAATTGTGAGAGGGTATAAGATGTGGCTAGATGAGGCGGATGCTAATAGTTGAATAGTAATGGTATGGTTATACTTGGCAGGAAGTGATGGTTGTGCGAATAGGGGAAAATGTTGTGAGGGGCATATGAGTTAAGCTCGGGCGACAGGTAACCTATGTTGAGTGGCAACTTACGTGATCAGGACTGACCTGTTGGATGTGATTACGGGTCTATGATGTGTATAAATGTTTGTGTGAGGTTTTGACCTCACAAGAAGTGGTATAGTGTGATTACTATAAAGTCATATTTGAATGTTCTGTAATGCATGTTGGGTACGCTAATCTAATTGAATGGTATTCAAAAAGGTAATAATTTGAGTGATCTCGGCGTGGATCGGTTATGCTTGTATGTATTCATGATACATGTTAATCTGTAATATGGTGAGGGGATGATATTCATGAGGTTATCTGTTTAATTCATATAATATGTTGCGATGTGATTTAGTAAAGTGGATTTGAATAAGTTTTTCTTGTCTGAGAAGTTATTCTGAGTCGGTGTTTGTGGGAATTGTATGTAGTTGTGATGTCTATCGATGTGGTTGTGGTGCCTCCGGTGGTGATCCGGCACGGTATTTAGTATTGTGATGCGGGTATTTTCGCACTTTGTGGTGTGGCTGTTGGTGGCGGTATCGCGATGACGTCACCGGTTGCGGTGGAGTAGGCGGGATGATTATGATACGAGTTTTCAAAAGTACATACCAGCCATATATAGATTGTTATTTTGTTTGATGTTGCTTCCTGTGAGTTTCAGTTTGTACGAGATAGACAGGTTGTTTTGTTTATTGATGTTTCTTAGCGATTAAGTTTTGGTATGGGGGTAGAGTATGATATGAAAGAGAGTTGTCTATGTTTTCGTTGTTGTCATGGTATAGTGACATTCTGTTGATGGGACACATTGTCGAAGTTGTTACAAAGATTTTTGATCTTGTTTTAAGATGAGGCTTTAGACATAGTAATTGTAAGTGATTGGTGGAACATGTGTTGTATTGATCTGGACGCTGCAGGTGGTTCATAATCAAATTTTGGGACAGTGAGTGTAGGGTGTTGGGGATTAGTGTTATGTTAAGTTTTGTAGGAGTTTTGCGGTAATAAAGAAAAGAACTTGAGGATCTAGGGTGAGTATACGTAACGAGTGTAGATCGTGAGTTATGCTTTTGGGAGATAGGTGCTTTATATGGAGTGGTATGTTGTCTTGCAGTAAGAATGGAGAGTTAGTATGGTGATTTTGCTACGAGTTTTATGGTATAGGTTAGGTGGTGTGCCATATGAGTTGAGGTATGAGAAATGTTTAAGTAAGAGAGCCTTGGATATATGCATGGCGATGTTTAGAGTATAGGTGGTTATTTATGACGTGCGGTGGTGATGAGGATAATGAGAAGATATAGCTAGGATTTAGCATTAGTGAGTTACGAGGACGTAACATTTGTCTTAAGAGGAGTAGGAAGCGATCAAAGAGATTTTGATGGTTGTGCATATGGTAATATATTTGGAAGTTTGAGTCTGTTGTAGAATAAAAGATTGATTCATATTGTGGGTGATTTTATTAAAGATCATGACGTGCTTGTAGTAGCGTGACGTTTAGGAGTGTGAGAATATTTCACTAGTGTTGACAGTTGGATGATGAGGTTATGTGTATGAGTAAACTTCGAGGACGAAGTTCCTTTTAAGGGTGGTAGAATGTAACATTCCGTTGGATGTTTACGTAGTTGGTTATGTATGGAGTTAGTGTCGGGAGAGTTTATGATGTAGTTGATACCACATCGTGAGCGAGGTGTGGAGGTAGGAATAGTTGGTAGAGTTGGTGTTAAGAGTTCATGGTTTCATATTTTGTAAGTTGGGGTTTTGTTTTGAGTCCTTAGTAGCTTTGTTACGTCTTGACCGAGTTAGTATGTTTGTTTTTAGTTATGGGTTGAACTTCGGGGACGAAGTTCTTTTTAAGGAGGGAAGACTGTAATACTCCGTATATATGAGTCTTAGGGTACTCTATCGAGTAGGCCTTACTCTGTCGAGTAGGGGTAAGTTGCGTTTTAGAAAAGTTTCTGACCTGTTGGGTACTCGATCGAGTAGCTGGGATACTCGATCGAGTAGGGGGGTACTCGATCGAGTATCTTGGGTACTCGATCGAGTAGCCGGTTTTACGGGGGAGTTTTCTCGGGTTTTGTTAATTACGCGATTGAGGTATATAAGCTTTGTCGTCATTATTCTAAATCACTTTTGCAAAACCTAAATTACTGTTTAAGAGAGAAAGCAAGCAAGTTCTTCATCCTAATCGCATAATTAGCAATTCCGGAGTTCGGAGGGTCGGTTCCTATCGTTGTTCATACCGTTGAGTTCCTTGCGTCAAGGGTAAGATCTATGTACCCTTTTTGTTGTCTTTCCTTTATTTTGGTTAAACCCTAATTAGGGGATTTGGGGGTTTTATGTGAAGTATGTGATTTGGTAGCCTTTATGTGTTGTATGATAGGAGGAGGGTTCATAGAGGAAGCTTTTTGATTCAAAGAAGAGAGACCGTCGATTGTGTGCATACCAGGTAGGATTTCCTACTCGGTATTAGTCCCATAATGGGATATTGGTTGATGTATTGTATTTGGTTGTTTGATATAATAATTGTATTGTGATTGTGGTTGTGATCGTTGTTGATGGTTCTCGAGGCGTGTCCTCGGCCGAGTGGGGTCACTTGCGGGAGTGGCTTCACGCCCTAGTTTCGCCTTTTATGGAACCCGCCACAGAAGGGATGTGCACATTAATGGACAGGGTTATCGCTCACTATGTGGAGCGGGGATTTGGTGGGTACGGCTGCGGTCCCCCACTAGCAGGGCTGGTCCAGTGGACAGTCAGTGATTGAGAGGATTGGAATTGGTGTGGTTGTGTGTGTGCGTGACAGCTAAGCTGTCTGTATGTCTTATTGTTGATATATACATTGGAATTGTGTGATTAGTACTGACCCCGTTTAAATGTTTTAAAAACTCGTGGTGATCCATTCGGGGTGGTGAGCGGTTGCTTGACAGTATATCTTGGATACGCGTGGGATCTAGTCAGGGATGGAGTCATCACATATCGTAGTCTTTAGTCTTCCGCTTGTGTTTGTTAAGGCGATTCCATTCATTTGGTTTATAGTTTGAGAACAGTTGTATTTTGCTTACAGTTGGTTTGTTATGTAATCACTTAAAGTTATTTAATAAAGTATGTTTCTTTATTGTCTTATGATTATCATTGCCTCGGGTAACCGAGATGGTAGTATCCTTATACCTGAGTGGTCCTGGTAAGGCACTTGGAGTATGGGGGTGTTACAGGTAGGGGAGTTTTCAAGCTATGTATGTTGGTTTTCCTCCAGTTTAAGCCACTGTTAGCCACTTTTTGTCTTATCATGCCCCCTACCCTTGTTACAGGATGGAGTCTAGTTCATTACCTTCCACCAGCTCCACTTCTAGCCCGTCCTTGAGTGAGACGGTGGCCCCTGCTGCTGCCACTGTCTCCACTTTAGTGACTACCGCAGCCCCAATGTTCCTAGTTTCAGCTGTCGGTACAGTTTTTGCTTCAGCTAGCTCTGCTGCTAGCTTAGTTCAGGCTGCCACTTCCTCTACGGTCACCACCACTGCTAGCACTACTGCTAGTTCCTCTTCAGTGGTGGCCATAGCAGCCACTACTCCTACACCAGCCACTACTTTTACTCCTGTGGTGGACTCGCTTGACTGGCAAATGCTTTGCTTTTAGAGCAGCCACTGTCCCTCACACCGTCTCGGACGGGCTACTACTCGGGTTCCGAGGCGGGGTCGTAGACGATCTCGTTCTGCGCCAGCCCCAGCCCACTTCTACTTATATCGTCGCTTCACTGCTTCTTCTACTTACAGCACGATCCACGGTCAGGGGGACACTTCCCTCGACTCTCACCCAGATTATCCGCAGGTACATTTTGTTAACGCTTTACATCGTACGAAATTTTATAACCTGCTAGGCTGTGTGCATGTTCCTTCCCGTTTTCTAGAGAAAACGGCACTTGTGAGACTCGGCATTTACGAGTCGGTTTATGACTTACTACGGGCCACGGGGATGGCCGGGCTCATCACTATGAGCGGCCGCACTTTTTTGGAGCTGAGCCTCGAGTTTCTCAACTCCTTTACCTTCTCCTCAGGGGCACACGATGCTGACCCCGATAGTTCTTCAGTGTCCTTCCGATTGTTTAACCGGACTTTTCCGATGACCTTAGGGGAGTTTGGTAGGTTACTTGGCCTTACCTCTACGAGCGCGATTGCCGCCCCTAGGAGGGTCTGCCGTCAGCTTTGGAGGGCCCTGGCCTACACCACTTTTCAGGAGCGAAAGCTCCAACAGGTCCACCTCCCCGCTGTCCGTTGTTTTCTTCGATTGATGGGGAGCACTATTTTCGGCCGAAAGGAGCCGAACAACATCACAAACACCGAGCTCTCAATCCTGGGCGGTTACCTGAACATCGACTGTGAGGGTCCCTTTACCCTCAACATAGCTTACTTGACCGCCCAGTACCTTCAGAGCCAGGGGAAGAAGGAGACGGGAACCATTGCCTGCGGTGGCATAGCCACCATTCTTGCTCGTTCCCTCATCCCCGTTTGGCCTCGTGACTTGCAGTACCTCCAAGGAGAGAGGTTACTGAGTCTGGATGCCACGCTTTCTCAGCATTGGCTTACCCAAGACTACCAGACATGGAAGATAGACGGCTTTCTGTCTGTAGACTTACCTTGTGAGACTCTCCCCCGTCTAGAGCCCCTTCCTACTGTTGCTAGGGGCGCCCGCTTACCACCACTGCCTGACCTTCACCTTCCACGCCGACCACCTCCTGATGCACCCGCCGCCAAGAAGCGGCGTCTTGAGACCGGAGAGGGGTCTACACCTTCAGGGAGTGCTCAGCCTTCCACGGCTACTCCCGTACCGACCCCTACTCCCACTACTAATACCACTCCTACTCCCACTCCCACTGACCAGACACAGACTCAACCGGACCTACCGGCTACTTTCGTACCACCTCCTCCCTTTGTGGCGCCCGCGGTCCTGGACCAAGGGGGCGCCGTTTATTGTTTGTTGCTTGAGGTTGCAGAGCGTCAGGTTCGTATGGAGAGGGATTTGGCTCTTGCTTTACACCCTCTGTACGAGTACCACTTGCGGCGACACCGTCCGATCCCAGAGGGTTGGCCACACCCTTTCTTCTTCCAGTACCCACCTGAGGGGTACCCGGTGTCTGACGAGGAGGAGGACGAGGACCCAGAGGTAGTAGTGGAGAGAGCTCGCGCTGAGGAGCAGAGGAGGAGAGAGGAGGAGAGAGACCCAGAGTTCAGGGTGGAGGACATCCGTGACAGTGACGACGACGACGACGAGTAGCTACTGGTCTACTCACTTCCCGATTTTAAGCTGGTTTGGGGAAGTTCGTATTTTGTATGTATTTCTTACTCTTTTATTTTGTCTCCTTTATATTTATTGTTTTTATTTATTTATCGGTTGTATACTCCCGTTCCCTTGTATGTATCTGCTGGTGTATGTTGGAGGACAACGAGGGCGTTGTCCGTTTTGGTTTGGGGAGGGTATTGCATCCTTTTGAGTCTGCATTTGCATTTATTTTTGCATTCACGTTTATTTTTCAGCTTGCATTGTTGTTTATTTTCATTGAAAAATCAAAAATCCAAAAAACATTAGTAAATTTCAAAAAAAAAAATTTAAAAAAATATTCACGTTTATTTTTGCATATAAGTTGAGTCGGAACGGTAGATTTCCGTGATGATAATGCACTATAACTTGTCTTTTTGCTTGAGCTTTGCACTTCTTTTGATATTTATTAGCTTTGTCATACGCATAGTCTACGAGTTTCTGTTCAAATATAGCTGACTGCTTAGACTTGACCTAACAAATTGGCAACCTACTTGAAAATTCTGAGTTTTAGAGCCTTATAGCTGGTGACATTCATGACCAGTTCATTAGGAATTGAGAGTAGTACTCCTTGCATAGCATGTTCATCTTTTTTGCACTTTTATGACATTCAATATCTCGTCAAATGCACATATTCGGTTTGTGGTTGGTGTCACATGCAGGGAGGTGCTTGCAAATTTCCCTTTCTTTATATTTTTTCACCCATTTAGCTCCACATTAGCCAAATTTGCCTTTTTGACCCATTAGCTACATTCCAAATTAAACCTGCCTAGTCAAGCTAGTTAGTATGTTCTTTTGGGTATGAGTTTTCCGATTGCATTTTGGCCCGTATTTTCGTGTTTGGAGTTGTTGGAAAATAGAGGAAGGAGGGAAAAGAAAAGAAAAATAATTGAAAAGGAAAAAAAAAAAAAGAGAAAGACGTGAAAGTGAAAAAAAAACGAAAAAAGAAAAGCTGAACGTGAGAAAAGAAGAAAAAGAAAGAAAGTTTGAAAAAAAAAATTGTTTTGTTTCAGTTAGTTATTTCAGACGGTGTTTAAAAAAGGAAAGTTTGTGACCGTCTGACTCCTCCATTCTTATTCTATATTTTTGAGGAGATTGTGTTTGAGTTTAGTGAGGTTTGTGCCAATTGAAGGGCACTTGTACTTAGTTTTTCAGTCAGTTGAGATTCGGATAGTTTTCATTATGGTCCTGTTAGGAACTAGCTTGACGCTTTTACCTCCACATTTCCATAACATGTTTTGCCCTTTCTCACCTGAACCTCACTATTCCCTTATTATTTGTAATCCTTCGGCTGTGACGGACATTATTGGTTGGAGTGTGTGCATTAGTACTTGAATTGTCTTTCATTTTTGTTGCATGCATGCTATGTAGGTCGCAGTTAGGTGAGTGACTGCCTTTTCTTCTCTCTTTTACATATAACATTCACCCTTTGCTTCATGAGAGAAGAGTGACCACGAGAGAGTCAGATTTTGTTGGTCTTGCAAGGTCGATAGGTTGGCTATATTCCTGAACAGCTTATAATTCGTTTGCGTATTGAGTGCTTAGCTTTAACTGTTAGCTTTTGTTGCATTAAATTGGTTCAAGTAGACAAGTTAAGCTAGCTCTGAGTTATCATTTCCGTTCCATTAGCTGCATTTTAGTTTACTCAAGGGCGTGTAAAGGTTCGGTTTGGGGAGATTTGATACGTGCTTTTTATATAGTCTTTTTTAGCCTATATCAGCACGTATTTCTATACATTTTTATACTGTTTTTATGGTATTTTGCCCCGAATTGGCTACTTTGGTTCGTTTTGTCCATTTTGTAGAAATGAACGCGAAAGTAGTGGAATCGTATCCTTTTTCGTCCTTTTTGCATGCATTTAGAGGAGACGGGATTTTTCCTGAGTGAGATACTACGTTTGGAAGCGTCAGGGCACGGATTACGAGGCATTTAGGCGCGGACTTGAGCTGAAATGAAGACAAAGTACTCGATCGAGCAGTTCTACCACTCGATCGAGTGGTTTTTACGTCCCAGGGTGGTCGATCGAGTGGTTTTCCACTCGATCCTTAGCTTGCAGAAAGACAGGTTACTCGATCGAGTAACTTTCTATCGATCAAGTAGTTGCTGATGGGGTTTTGCTCGATCGAGTGGTTTTAATCCACTCGATCGAGTGGTTTTGCTGTTATGGGCTTCTAAACAGCCCGTGTTATGTTTATTTCGCTAAACTTAATTATTTTGCTATTTAAGCACGCTTTACTAGGTCATTAGGATCTATCTTTTCATTATCTAAACTTTCTACTGTAAACTTTACTGCGTTGCTTTTCTCTTCACTGTAAGCTTGTTCTCGGATTGTTTTCACTCGGATTTTGTGTTCTTTACGCCGGATTCGCTTGGATTGTAATTCCTTTCTCTTTTCTTATTAATAATTAATCATTGTTTGCTTTAATTTCTTGTTACTTCATTTAATTCTTTTTGCCCTAATTTCTCTTTTATGCAATTTTATTGTTATTTCATAATGTTTACTGCTGGGAATTTATCTGTTGTTAGTTTAATTAGCGATATGAGTAGCTAAACACCCTTCATGTTGGGATTAGGGGATCTGCGGTAGGAATGTGACGATGTAGTGAATGAATCAGATGAATTAATTACAAGGCTCTGTCACCATAGCAACTTAATTGTATTTATTCGACTTAGTTGAGTGAACACTTCTGAGTTAACCTTTAATCTGGCTAAAATTAATCCTAGATCGAAAGATTGGACTAAATAGGCCTGCTATGAACAGTAGACTACCCTGACGAGAATGAAAATTAAGTTAGCGGTATTTTAAGATAGAAAGTGGACCGAAAGGACCTTTCAACATCCGTCTTATATTAATTCGTCGGAGTCGTTTACAGCTGAGTCACTGGACTACCGTAGTGAACCAAAATCCTGACATGTCCCTCTCTATCTGATAGGTTTATCCTTATTTCTCTGCTTTTATTGCTCTTGCCTTTATTTCTCTTTCCTTTAAAACTCGTAATTTAGATAACAATTCAACCAACCCCCCCCCATTTGTGACCAAATAGACGGACCACTACAGATATCTTGCCTCCCTGTGGAGATCGACCTGACTTCCCTAGCTATATAGTTAGTTTATTTTTGACAGGTACACGACAGACGTGTCAGGAGTCATTTTCGGGAATGGCTTCACGCCCTTGATTCCCGTCACAAGGGAGATGTGCACATTAATGGACATGGGTTATTCGCTCTACGGTTTTGAGCGGGGCTTAGGTGGCAAGGTTGCGGTCCCCACAGGCGGAGTGGAGTATCTGTTGCGATGGGTATTCTGGCAGGGCTACACACTTTGGTGTGTAGTCAGGTGATTGGTGATGAAATGGAGTTGGAGAAATGTGTTTATGTAATTGGATGTTGTTGTATTGCTTATTTTGGTTATTCAGTAACTGGCCCTTTTAAATTTTTGAAAACTGTGGTGATCCATTTGGGGGATGGTGAGCAGTTGATTAGCAGGTACGCCTTGGATTAAGCGCGGAATCTTGCTGGGGATGGAGTCATCACTTTATGAGTCTTAGTCTTCCGCTACATTTTATGATAGTCTTTTATTTCAGTTTGGATATTTGTTTGAGACAGTTCTATTATATTTCCAGTTTTGGTTTAAGTTGTACGCACATTTAACTTTTGAACTTAAAGTATGTTTTGGAATGGTCACTTTTGATTACTATACCTCAGGCGACCGAGATGGTAGCATCTCCATGTGCAAGGGTTGTCTTGGTAAGGTACATTGGTGTATGGGGGTGTTACAGGTATGCCTGGGCGTGTCCCGTTACCGTGGTGGTTGTAGGTACGTCTGGGCGTGTTCCGGTACCGGAGTGGTGGTGGTTTGATAATATTTCATTCATTTTATAGTCATGTTGCATACTCACACACTTTAAGTTGTGTCACACTTTATTTATTGAAACTGGCGTTTGTGTGTCTGTGTAATTGTCACCTATTTCCGGGATAGCCTGTGTCGATCCATATGATATTTCCGATCATATGGGGAGCGGGTTAAGTACAGGTGTTGCTTGTTGACGTGATCGGGATTTGGACCGCTCCCTGGACTCGGAGTCGAGTAGCGTAGCATAGATGACATAGATGGTAGTCGACTTGTAATTTGTATAATTCACTTTATTCATAAGTTTATGTTTGTAATAACTAAACTTGTCATTTATTTAATGATGTTTCTTAGTTATAATTCCGATTTCACTGCCTCGGGAAACCGAGACGGTAAAATTTCCTAATTACCTTGGCCGTGTAATAAGGAGGTGTTACAATAATCAAATAAATAAATAAAACCATAAAATATAATCCACAACTTAGAAACTCATGGGCAAATGGGCAATAGATTTTAAATAAATAAAGTGAATAGAAACTAGGTATTATAGGTTTTAGAGTCATTACACAACCATAGATTCTCATAGTTTAATTTTATTTTTAATTTATTTTGTGGTATTATAAAGAGTAAATTATAAATTACTCCCTTTTATGTTTCACTTTTCTAAACTTACTCCCTTATATGTTTCTTTTTTTAAATTACTCCCTTAAGTTGACCTCAGACCAAAACTTGCTACCATTTACCAACTCCGATGAGTATTTCCGTTTCTTTTTTAATTTTCCCTCCATATTTCTAAATTCATGACGAAACTACCCCTCACCCATCTTCCCCCTTTATCTCCCAAACTATCCCACCAGCCGCCACCCTCTCCTTCCTCTCTAACACCCCACCACCCGTCGTTCTCCTCCCTCACAATAACCCCGCCATCCGTCCTTATCTCTCCTTTCTCGCCCCATTTGCGTTTTTTGCCCAAAACAACCACCTTCAATGAGCGACGTTGCCGGCGACTCAACCACGAAAAATGTCGACATACCAATTTTGGGCTCTAATATTGCCGACAACGTCACCGGAGACATTTAGCCTATTGAATTTGTCGGTGTGTTAGGTGGGAAAGGGAGTGAGGTGTTGCTTATTGCCGGGAAATTTAAATGAGTATGGTGGCACGTGCGGTGGCCCATTGTCGTACATCAAGTAGTGGAAGGGAGGTTGTTGGGATGACGGTGGTGCGGTAGTGGAGGTTGTGCGGTGGGCCGGTGGCCGATGGTAGAAGGGTGGATATAGGAAATGAGGAAGTAAGAGATGAAGAGAATGGTTTTTTTCGAAGGGTAATTTCGTCCATTTACTTAATTTTTTCACCTGAGAACTAACTTGGTAGTAACTTTTGACCTGAGAACAACTTAAGGGAGTAATTTAAAAAAACAAACATATAAGGGAGTAAGTTTAGAAAAGTGCAACGTAAAAGGGAGTAATTTATAATTTACTCTATTATAAATTAGATAATTATGGTCGAGGAACTCAAGAGGTGAATTAAATAGGAGAAAATGTCAATGAAAACTATGGGTGTTAAGTGATATAAAGAGTTTTAATCAATTTATTAACATATTATATTACAAAAATTAATTAAATAGGAAAAACTTTAAATTAATTGGGTGGGTGTTAAGTATTATGAAGAGTTTTAATCAATTTATCACCACATTTAATTAAGAAAATGAATTAAATAGGGAAAGATGTTACTAAAAATGGTGGGCGTTAAGTAATATAAAGAATTTTAATTAATTTATTAACATATTTTATTACAAAAATTTCAATTAAAATGTCAGTTTTAATTATAAATTATTAAATTTATTAACATGTTGTACAAAAATTTCAATTAAAATGTCAATATTAATTATAAATTATGTAATTTTGTTATAAATTTTTAAAGGTTTCATAAATTTTGGGAAACAATATATTTAATATACAAAACTAGGTTTGTGACTCGTGAAATTCACGGGTTTATCTGTTTTAATTTTGTTATTTTTATCTTTTTATTTATACTTGTCTGAACAATTAATTGATCCATTTAAAAAATATAGTCTTGGAATACATAAAAGTTAATCGGTTAGTGTCTTATTTCTTTGACATTTTGGTTTATTTTCAAAACTATATATTGTACTTTAATTATTTATTTTGATTAATATACTAATAACATGTGGTTTTAAAAAAAAATAATTACCTTTAATAAGTCCAGTAATTCATGACAAATGCTTAAGATTACCATTTAATTAGATTATATAGATTATGTACTAAATTTTCTATGTGAAAACTTGAATGTCCCTTTGTCATTTAGGCCAATAAAGTTAGTACGTGAAGACGAAAGAGTAAATTAATCCATAATATTAAATTATTGATCCTTTTTTTTCTTTTTTTTTTAGAATAATAAATCTCGAAATGTAAGGAGTTAAGAAGATATAGAATTATAGAACTTTTTATCTTCTCAATCTGTTAATTCATAAATCATGTTTTCTAATAGTAGAATAATTATGAAGTTTGATAAATGATAATCTTAATATATCGTTTATATCAATTTATCAAAAATCCTAAATTTTAAAATTTTGCATAAAAGATAAAATGAGCTAAATGGTAGCCTACTACAAATCTCATTGTAATCTCATTTGTGTTATAAGACATACACACAAGATAATATGACATGTACGCATAAGTATTAGACAATAATTTACATTTAGCTATTATCAATACCAAAAGAGATTTTTTTGTCCAACTTGTTAATAAGATTGAGATCCTCGCAACTCCAATTTCATTCTATTAGAGCTATTTTTGAATAATAAAATAACACATACCGAAATAAAACATATAGTTGAAAATTTCTGAAATAATAATAAAAAAAATATGAACTTAAAAACAATTACTCATTCACATTCATGTTGTCAATCTTGTAGTTAGTTTATAACATTGTATTGAGTGTAAGGGAGGGAGGGGGGGTGTATTTGTTTAAGCAATTATAGTATTTCTCTTCTTCATATAATCTTCTTTCTCCAATTAACTATCCTTACAAAAAAAAATCCATTGAGTGATTAATAACAAATAAAATTGTGGAATTCGATTTATGTAATATTAACCTTATCGTTATTAATTTAAGTTTTCTCTTATCACTCTTCTTCATATAGTCCTCTTTCTCCAATTAACAATCCATACAAAAAAATACACTGAGTGATTAATAACAAATAAAATGGTGAAATTTGATTTATGTAAAATTTTCCTTATCGTTATTAATTTAAGTTTTATCTTAAATAAGGTAAGAAATAGGCATTGAATTATAAAGATATAAGTATATTTACCTTTGAATAGTTCAACTCCACAAATTTTGATAGTCTCTAAATGAAAATAAAATTACATATATATTAAGGTTAAAAATGTGAAGATTACTTCAAACCAGTCGAACTTAAAAATAAATAAATAAATTATTAATTTAAAAACTTTAATACACTTACTTTGATGATGATACAATGATAAGAAAGATTGTTGACACATACATACAATTCTTTTGGCAATAGGGGTAAAAAAAAGTTTGGCTTGAATTTGGCTCACAAATGTGCCTTACATAAAACATTTATATAGCCAAATGAGGATGCATTTTATGACTTTTCGACTTTTTTTATTATTATTATTATTATCAAAGTTAATATATATAAATATGTAGAAAGGTTTCATGGCTTTTGAGTATTTGTTTTCATTATTAGCATATTTATTATAGACATAAATATAGAGTAAATAGAAAGAAATGTAAAAGGTTTTTTTATTCCTTTTTTTTATTTTTATTTTTACAAAATTCACATTACATGAGAATTGTTTAGTGAGTTATCTTACGAAACTAAAAGAGGTGGATATTTTGCCTTATCTTTTATTTATAAATTATATTTATAGATTTTTTTATTTACCAAATTTAACAAAATTGAGCAAGTTTATTTCAATAAGATTTAAGAGGGTGTTGCACATATAAACAATTTAAAATTAGAGTGATGTAAATTTTAAATTTTTCGTTTAACCTATTCTAGTTTTAAAAATTAAAATATTAATGTTTAATGTTAAGTATGTTATTATTTGCTCTTAATATTTACAAATTATTTATTATTTTATAAATGGTGTAAAATTATAATTATGTGATATTTATTTATTGCTTAAAATATTCTAACAATAAACGTAAAAAATTTAAATTTAGTATGAATTTATTTTTAATGGTTGTTTAATTTATCAAAAATTAAAAAAGACAAAGTTAATGTTTGTTATGCTATTTGTATTTAATGGTTCAAATTTTTTTTCTTTTTAAATAAGAAATAATGACGTGGCTTTCTATAATTGGTGACATGGAATTTTGGTATTGTCTACGTGGCTTTTAAGGTTTACCCTTTTAATAATATTTATAGATTAATTTAATAATAATGATAATATCCTTTAATATTATAAGTAACTGAATTAAATTAATTTATAAATAGATGAATTAAATAATGTCATTTAATAATAAATTGATAATCCATGTCACATTAATTCGTCATGTCACATTTAAAATATGCCACAGCAAATTTAAATATGACATGTCACATTAAAATTTGTCATATCATGTTATTTTAGAGACCCTTTTAATTATATTTTATAGATTTATGTAGTTATTACTTAAAAATTCCAACTTTTACTTTCGAATATTAGGTTTCAAAATTGAAAACCCGGGCTTCAATCTAGAAAACAATCATTCTTATTTGAAAACCCAAGTATTTCACTCCGTATTATACAACCTGCCCGTTTCGGCTTAAAAACCCATGATTTTATTGAGATAAATTTTTAAAGGGGATACATATAGTCTTAGTCTAAACTCTAAATAACTAAGCTTGTGTTTGATAAATTTTTAAAGACATCCGTTTTGATCGGATCGCTTTCGGATTAATGGCTAAAACACTTAGTTAATACTATTTTGATTAAAAAAATATTATTTTACAAATTTAACTACTACAAGTGGAACGTAAAAATGTTTTATTAAGAAAACAATAGAAAATAATAAAAGGTACTACAAGTGGTGAGTAAAAATGTTTTATTAATATGTTTGTCCAATTAGATTAGGTCATTGAGTGACATTTTAAATAAATATGCTTGTCCAAATGGGACAATATGGACCTTTATTTTGCCATTTTTAGAAAGGTGTAGTGTGGAATTGAATAACCCAAATAGAAATAGGTGTAGTATGGAGTTGAATGGAGGGAGTATTTATTAAGGATGATCGTAAGTTTTGTAACCAATGAAACACTATTTGATGTATATAACATTAATATGACTTAATACTTGTCGTTTTGAGTCATTTTGGGTCACTTTAATTCATTTTGTATCGGGCAATTATGGGTCGGGTCTTTTCGGGTTGGGTCAACATTGGGTCAATTAAGTTTTGGGTCGGGTCGGGTCGGGTTAATTCGGGTTTCAAGGTCAAGCAAGTTCGAGTCATTTTCGGATCTCAAGTCAGCCTTATCAGGTCAAGTAAGCTTTGTCAGGTCAAGTTATTCATCTACAAATTGCCCTTGTATACTTTGGTTGAACTTCATTTTATATACTACATATAATTTTTTTTTTTTAAAAAGCAAAGCCTGAAGTGTATGGATTATACCTACCCACCGTAGTACGTGAAAATTAAACGAGGACTGGAAAACTTCCCATAAGCCTCAAAATACATCTCCATAAACATGGAGACGTTCAAACTCCTCTCAAACATTGTGAACTAATCGCACCCTTGACGAGTCACAAGTTCTATACAAACATTACAAATACAAGTTCCGAAATTAAACAGTTGAGTAAAATAATATAAGTCAATACGAAAGGATTTTATTGAGGTGACGGTATAACTGATATACCAGCCAATTCCAGGCTTTGTTGGAAGCTGCGTTCGTGACCATAAACAACCCAGAGTTCGTCAATGTGATGTTCTTACGGGATTGTTGTTGAGTGAAAGATAACAGGGCATCTCCGATGCCCTTGAGAATATCATCTCGGGAGGCGTCGGAGATATTGCCGCATAGATGGGCTATGAGACCAAGTGGTTTGTTATACTGGGCATCATATTTATATACTAGAGTTAAATATTGTTTTAGCTCGTATGTTGTTGACAACAGTCTGTTAAAAAGGGTAAATTGATTATTATTCACTTTTTTAAACGTACTCCCTTATATAATTTTTTTTAAAACTTACTCCTATCAAATACAACTTTTATCAAATATTGCTCCCATATAATGATTCCGGCAAAAAATGAGAAAATATTGAGTTCAAAACTTGAGATTATTTAAAACTTGATCCGAAAATCAACTCGAACCGATCTCCATGAACCTTTTAGTCAATTTTTGATCCCCTCATACATGTTTGCATCATATCATAATCGGGTGTTGGTCTGGATATATAAGGACAAGTACAGCGAGTCCGCGACGGCTACGGGTATCTATAATATAGAATATATAATATATGTGTAATATATATGTGGATGTGGGAAACGGGTATCTACAATATAGCATATTTGTCTTCTTTTAATTATGTCTTTAATTTATAACTTTATTTCTGTTACGTTTATTTACCAATTAATAATTTTTTTAATTTGTTTCATTTAACAATATCTTGGAAGATACATACAAGTTAAAAACGATTGTAGCAATAACTACTAAGGAAGGTATGTAGTTCATTTTATTTTCTACCTATTTAAATAACATTCATTCTTGTATAAATTGTTTTACATAACTAACGTCAGCGGTGATGTCAGACAACCCCTTACGTTGAGATCCATCATTATCGCGTCGATGGATCCCAGGAAACAGACTCACCGTAAAACCGATGCTGCAAAAGGAAATTTTTCACTAATTAAAATTAATGTTTTGGTGAGTTTCTGATAAAAATTTCGATACAATTATTTGACTAATCCTCCCACAAAAACAGCAACAACCAGTCACAAGTGGTTATCCCTCGTCAAAGCAATAACCAGTCACAAGTACTACTTCGCTATTCGCAACCTCCCCAAGTCGACCACTTGCTGAGTTTGACGACTCCCACCTCATCATACACCCTAGTTGGATACCTTTCCGAAAGGGTTTACAAATCTCATGTTGGGTTGTCATCAATTTGTTTCGGCTATGGCGGCAAACCCAACAAGTATTACGCAAATTTACATTTTCTAAATAATGAGAAAAATAGGCAAATTTCGCGTACGTACCTCAATGTTGACTATAATTCCTTGGAATTGGGATACCACAAGGGTGACAATCCCACCTCCGCTGATCAATAGATCAACACTTTATTCACCGCCCAAGCACGCCGATATTGGCGTCCTGTCTTTAATTGGGTTGCCTTGTCGATATGATGTGTCGACAATAGCATGCTGCTGAAAAGTGGTATCACCCCCACCCACAAAGTTGACGAGAGGTAGTGAATACCACTTTTGTATGATCATGGAGGAGAACAACGCTGTTTCGGAGATTCCACTGACGACTAAGAATGAAATTAGCAACACGACGCAGATCGATGAAGCCATTGAATGATAATTTTTTTGGAAAAGGATGACAGAAATGTTGGAATAAAGGGTTAGTATAGTATAGTGTATGAAACAAAAGTTTTATATGTAAAGGTATGAATTATAGTGAATCTAAACCATGACGAATAATAGAAAGAAGATAACCAAGTGGTGTTAGTTCAGTGGTAGCCGGGTTAAACCTTGAAGCTTGCAAAAATGCAGGAGTTGAAAGGTCCCGGGTTCGACTACCAGTTGGGGCGTTGATCACTTGGCCACTGCAGCCCCCGAAGGGGGTGACTTACATGGTCCATGTGGTGGTGCGGGAATGCATGGGCTCGGGGGGGATTCAACCCCTTCGTCATCAAAAAAAAAACAATAGAAAGAAGAAGATGATGAAGATTGTAATGTTGACTTGGAGGGAGAGAATTATTATAAAGAGTAATGAGAGAAAAATAATCTTGTATATTATGTAATTAGGTGTAATATAATTATATGACCTTGCTTAGACAGCCATAGGATATTCTTAACCATAATCGGATTAGGCAACTTAAGTGCGTTAGATTAGTTATAATAATCTAACTAACTATAACAAACACTATATTGCTACATTCCCTCCTCAAGATGGAATATCTTGTTCTTGCTGTAATTTGAGGCCTAATTTAGAGGTGAAGAAGTGGTGTTCCTGCTTTCCTAAAGCTTTAGTCATAATGTCAGCAATCTGTAAGACACTTCTGACATGCTGTGTATAAATAAATCCTTCCTGCTGCTTGCCCCACACGAAATGACAGTCGATATTTAAATGCTTAGTCCGTTCGTGAAAGACAAGGTTCTGTGTTATGTGTTATGCCGCTCGGTTGTCACAATACAATGGTATAGGAAGCTTTATATCAACCCTAAAATCCCTTAGCAAGCCAATTAACTATGTTATATTAAAATAGGGCGAATAAATTAATTTAGACTATCAAAATTAGGGTTTGAAAAATTGCATACTTAATTGACAAACAACCAATCCGTCAAATTACTTCAGTTTTCAGTGAAACACAGGAGTAGCTAAATACTTTGCCAATACCCTTGTAAATTCATTAATTAAAAGAAGTCAAAAAGTAACTGGTCATGATGACAAATGCAAATTAAGTTCCAGAAATACTTTGTCACACCTGAAAGAATTTTGCACGATGCTTTGCTATAAATACAGAATAGGACAAATTAAAGTGTAGTGCATAAAGCTTTTCATAAAAATTAGGATATTCCAAATCATACTTGGTCATAAGAATAAAAAATTCGGTCAACTGGTGGTGCAGCTGTGGAGAGGAGGCAACAATGGGGGGACGTTTGGTGGTTTATTGGTGGGAGTTGAATTGATTTGAGAGAATTGAATGATAATGAAATAAAATGGAGATGAGGATGTAGATATACAAGGTTATAATGGTCATTTATATCCATAATTGAGTAAATCATGTCCATAAATGAGCATAACCCCCAATAATGAGCTGTATTAAAATTTGAAAGGGATAAAAGTGATAATCCTTGGCGGATTGTAGCCAAATTTGGGCATGTGACCATCATTTTTCTTTTTTCTGAAAGAGTAAAAAGCATGTACAAGATTCTTATAAAGCACACAGATTTTGTCAAAGCATTTGTCCAATTCCTTAATTGAGTACCATATTGTAAGTGTCCCTAACCATCAAGTACCGTTTTATTTAGTATACAATTCTATTGTAAGGTCACTTATTGTATTTGAGAGTATGAGTGTGAAAGTTGCCTTGGCTTTTTTTTTTTAAACAAGTATTATGTCTTGATTAATTTGTATTTGAACCTAAATTAAGCATGGTTCTACTCATTTATATAACGTTATTTCTTCCAATCTTGTAACATTATTGTGACGATGATTGTCGGCAGATCCAGAAAAACTTCTTTCCGGAGTCCTGATTAATATCTAAAACCTATATATACATAAAAAAAAGTTATAAATTTATTATTTTAGCCTGAAAATTATACAAAATAAGCAAAAAAATTCAATTTCCGGTGTTCCGGACCCCGGAATGTTGTTCATAAATCCAACATGTTGATTGATGATGCTTATTTCCTCTCAATTTCAAGAGTAAACCAACATGTTTTACAACTCGGAAAACACAATAATGACCATGTTAAAACTAATAATAATAAAAATAAAGTATTCCGTAGGAAAATTCATCTAATAAAGCAATTATTTGTCTTTGTAGATATGGTGACTTATGAATAAAACAACACATTCATCTTCTTGTAAGTTTTCTTTCTTCATTTTGGAAGAATAAAAGCTCGAGATTGGTTTTTCAAGTAAAGCAAACAAGGTAACTTTAATTTACCTAAACAATTTATAATTTAATTTCTGAGTTTCTTTTGCACTAATTCAGAACTTTTGCCATTCAATTTAATTAACTTTTGCACATGAGAGCAAAGTAGAATTTGTATAAATGTTTGCATCACTACAACAAAATGAGTCTATTGCAACATTCTGTGTGTAACACATTATAATTGTGTTGCAATTTAGGAGAGAGATTCTAAATATACAACACTTTGCCCAAAAATGTTGCAAATACTAACATAAAGTAATATTTTTATGGAAGTGTTGCACTTTATAGACATAACTGCAACATTTTTATGTAAGTGTTACATTCTATAGTGGAAAGTGCAACATTTGTATGTAAGTGTTACATAAAACATTTTTAAGTACTAGTTGGGCGCGATGCGCGTCGTCCCCCAAGTTATTTAAATTGTTTACGTTTTATATGCATAGTAGCGAAACTTGATTTGCTTTGGTTTTCTATACATTTTGAGTAGCTATCACAATGAAATTCTTGTCGTTTATCATTTTTTGATGTTCGAATCGATTACAAACAAGATCACGTACGCAAATAGTTTGTATCTAACTTTGTTGGGAACATGAACATGCGCATTTTGCCTATATGCTTGGAACTTGGTCGGTTTTATAACGTGTTTTTGACCAACTATATTCATTAGGAGTGTTTTTATTCTTATTTTTACAAAATAGTTGGTTGCACCGTGCGCGTGGCGCACGCTCCCCCAACATATTTAAATCGTTGATGTTTTGCATGCAGGTAAGCGCATCTTGATTTGGTTTGGCTTTCTGTACATCTCAAGTGACGTTCACAATGAAGCTGCTGTTGTTATATTGTTTTGATGGCTGAATCGATTGCAAACAAGATTAGAATTGTTCGTAAATATTCCAGATCTAATTCTGCTAGGAGCATGAATACATCCTCCCCTTATATATCCTCCATAACTCTTCCTCCTTCTTTACCCTTCATTCCTCACCTTGTTCCCCTTTTTCTCTTTAACGTTGTCGCCTCTTAATCTGCATCATCCCCCCTTTTCTCATCCTCCTGTCCCCTTTTCTATTCCCCCTCCCTATTTTCATGTCTCCATCTATGCTTATTCGAATAAAATGACATCTTGATATTGTTATATTAACTGATACACCAATTTAAACAAAATTCAATAATAATTCTATTTTTAAGTGGAGTTTTGTTTTGATTTTTTTTATTTCTCATTATTTTTCTTTCCCTTATTATTCCTTCTCCTCCTCCTTCTTCTCCTTGTACCACTCGCCTTTTTCCTCTTACCCCTTCATACTCCTTCTCCTCCTCTTTCGCCTACCTCTCCCACTCTCTTGTACGCCTTTTTCTCTCTTCATTTGTCCTCCGACTTCCTCACGTCCTCAACCACCTCCTTCTCCTCTCTCTTTATCCTTCACTTTCACCCATAATACTCCTCCTCCACTATTATAACGGAATAAAACATAAATGACAAAACATTTTAGACGGCCTTATTCTAACGACATGAAACTATTAACTAAACGGAAAGATACTAAAATGCATGTAGACTAAGTTCTGTAATTATTAATTACATATACATTTGAGACGGGTCAATTACAACGGAATTAAACATAAACGTCAAAAAATCTGAAACGGGCTTATTCGAACGGAATACAATTATGAGATACAAAATCTTATATAGGCGACCAAACATTTGTACCGGGGCTATTATAACGGAGGGAAACAAAAACGACAAAATATTAGGGACGGCTTATTCTAACGGCATGAAACTATTAATTAAACGTAAAGATACTAAAATGTACGTAGACTAAGTTCCGTAATTATTAATTAAACGGAAAGATATTGTGGAACCAATCACTTAAGCTCACCGAAGAGTGAAAACCCGCTCCTGTGGTCTGCTTACCCGCAGAGGAGAGAAACCCGTCCCAGTAATAAATCAACTATTCATTAGGAAGTTCACTATTTATGGATGAATAGTGAGGGATTTGCAAATAAGCAGTTTAATCAGAATTAGATCAGTAATCACCTTTGATACGGTACCATATTAAATGGGCACTCATAACTCGTAATTTTTTTTAGTAATGGAGCTGAACCACCGAGCTAGCTCCGACCAATGCACATCTTCCCATGGGTTTATCCTTGCATGGCGGAACCGAACCTATTCTAACGGTTTGATCATGTACTTTGTGACACAGACCCATGTTCACGGGATATAAAACGGTTTTCAATGAGAATTTCTGTTTAATTAAGTAGGACTTTCCACGGTATTCCAACGTGATGGAGCCGTATTCTTACAGATTGATCACGCACTCTTTGCCCTGGACCCACGTTGTGTTTAATTAAGCGGGACTTAAGAGCGTCCACAACAACAACAAGTTTTTGTTGTTTTTTGTGGGCCATCAACCTATTTACATCAATATAATATTTTACACAAAAATTTTCTACAACAACAAAAAGTTTTAATAGATCTTAAACCTACCACCACATCCTTTTTTTCTCTCCTACATTACATAAAAAGACAATAAAACCATCCACAATAACAAAAAGATCTATTCTAAAGTTGATATTTTTCTATTTATCACCCCACAACAACAATTTTTTTTTTTTATCAAAAGACAACTTTTTGTGGAACTCATCATATTTGGATGAGTTTCACAAAAAGTCATCTTTTGATAAAAAAAAATTGTTGTTGTGGAGTGAAAATTGGAATAATATCAACTTTAGTGGTACATCTTTTTGTTGTTGTAGATGGTCTAAGGTAACGATTTTAACGTTTAGTCGTTCTCAAGTATTACGACATAACATTGATCTTATTGGGCTAAACTCCAAGCACAAAAACCAAGGTTTCAGCTCACTGCTTAAAATAAAGTAGCCCAACCAGCAAACCAATTTTGTGAAAAATGGTTCCACAACCGTTTCACTTGCCCCAACTACAAAGCCCACCCACTTGAGAAATCAACTATTCATTAGGGAAATTACTATTCATGGATGAATAGTGTATGGGCATTCTTGCTTTTAGTAAGGTAAGGATATAGAGAACAAAAGTTAACTTAAGTGTAAGAGTTCTCTTACTCCAACCATAAATTTAAGGGTTTAATTTCCACCTATGATATAAGTGCGCTAATTTGAGGAAAAAAATAAAAAAGTGTTGTTTTTATTTATTCAATACATGTATATCATAACTCACTACTTGTAATAATAAAATGTAATTTACCTAAAACGTAACGTGTTTGTGGCCTTACAAATTTAACTATATACATCTTATCCAAATCAATTATGACTTAGTTTGTAATAAAAAGTTCTCTTATTATTACTTCAGATTATTTGATGACCTATAAAATTACCTGGTGATAACCTAATTAATTACCTAATCTAATATTATCCTGACTCAAACTGTAACTGAATGAAAATAACACGATTTAACTCAATTAAGAAACAAAGTAACCCAATTACTTTACATTGGATATAATCATTCGAAATTAAACCTCGAATACATAAGACCGATATATTTTACTTCGATCAAAAACTGAGCAAAATGACTTAGTCTACTTGGTATCATAAATCACTAATTTGGTATGAGAAGTTTTAAGCATTTATTAAGAAGTACAGAGTATAAGACGGGTTAAATAGATACCAAATTATATGAGAAGTTGTCTAGAAAATGCCAAAATTTTTGTCTCTAATAACCCACGTAATAGTATTTGACCGTTTTAGAATTTAAGATTGATACCCCATTTTAAACACGACTTATTCATAAGCGATATGGGAACTTATAACGCCTGTAGTCAATATGTCAATACTCCATATACAATACCGGTATACCGCATACACTGATACGGTGTACATACTCCCCTAAGGGGCGGACCCAGAAATGATTTTATGGTGTAGCGAATCTTCATTGTTAAAATTCTTGCAGATTTTATGAGGGCAAAATTTTAAACTTTTGACAGTGTTTGAGAAGCCTCTTTAAAATACTCTGTATGAGAAGTATTAATGAGAGTTTGAGTTCATAGACCAATTATTCAACATAAATTCTTGTTTAAGACGGGTATTGTCCGTCTTAAGATTACGACGGGTCAAATTATACTCATGTAGGATGAGTAGGCCAAAAGCCAAATGTATTGGAAGACTAAGTGATTATTCAATAAGTCACTCTTATCATCAAAGAAAAAAATCAAATTCGAACTTGTGAACCGAGCATTTTCCTTCTTATAATATCTATAATAACTGTTATACTCTTTTCATAAATTCATTAAATACTCTCTATTAGTTAAACGCAAAAACTACTCTACAACTCTAGACTGTAGTATGTACGATGAGAAAAAAGTGACCATTTTTTTAATAAATGGTGATCATCCTATTTTACACAGTGACTACTTTTTATTACTACAAAATGACCATGTTTTCAATGATTATTTTTTTTTACCATAAAGGCACAAAATAATCACTTTTGTTAACACGGCACAACGTCGTTCGTAAGAATTGTTGTTAGTTAAAATCATACTCCATAATATGGAATGAGTTAATTGATTCTTCACTACTCCATATCTATATTTATTGGTACTTTAATATAGTTATAATTTAGTTTAGTCAATGGAGATGAATAACCTAGTCTTTTTAGCAATTTTTTTTTTTTTGAGGAATCTTTTTTAGCAATTTTGATTAAATGTTTTTTGGGGAAATGAGGTTATATAGAATAACAATAACAATAATAATTAAGAGGGAAAGAGTTACTACTAGGAAGTAATTTGCCTGGGGCTTGGGAAAAGATCAAAATATTAATAGACATGAATACATGATGGTCAAATAATGGTGTAGCAAACTAACTTTTTCAAAGAGAATTTCCTAGCAAATGCTACACCTCCTTCATATGTGGGCTCGCCCGAAAAGGCTACATGTACACGGGGTGTACAAGGCCCTTGGTACACAAGCCAATGAGTGCACGCCAAGTGGAGTTTGGTAGGGACCATATGGAATCTTTTTCAAATAAGTTTTTAGAGAGATAAATTTGAAAATTTTGAATTTCAAATTAAAAAAGAGACAACTTATTAATTGCTACACTTTCCAAAGATCATTAGCAATATTAATCTAATTTTTTTTTTGGGTTTTTCTAACCTATGCCCACTAGACATAGGATAAGAAACCCAAAATAGAAAATAATAAATGTATTTTCTTGTAAATCAAAGTAAAAGTAGTTGATATTGCAATTTACCATATTTAACCTAACAAAAAACCAAGAAATTCAAGTTGATCAAGCTCCAACTCAATTTTCCGGATTTCAATCACCCCTTGTTCACGATTAGCTTTCACTTCATGTATAAGAGCTTCCATATTTTTCTGCACGTCCTTCATCCCTCTACTTATTGCCCGCTGCCTTGTCACCTCCGCTCGGTCTATTAGATCGGCCAACTGAGCGTCAATCTCTCGCAACCGAGCGAGTTTGTTTCTGCGATTGATAGTGTGTTGTACTAATATAGGAATGAACTGTCAAACCATCTGAAATTCATACGAGTTAATTAAATTAAAAATAAAACGTTATGTAAAAAGAAAATTGGATGACAACCATTCATATCTCATCGCCAATATGGACATAAACCGTTTAAATTCAATTAAAAAATAATTATGATTGACGAGTTATTAAATTGATTGTCACATACATGCAAAAATCATTTATGGTTTTAAACTTATACAAACGATTTCATTTAAAAGAAAAAATGGTTAAATACCTTGATGAAATGAGTAGTCGCCACTACAAAAATGATCAAAGAGAACGGTTGGTAACCGTTCTTATACGTAGTTTGGACCGTCATGTGGCCAAGCGTTCTCTTTGATCTAAGAGAACGGTTGAAGTCAAGTCAACCCGGTCTCTTTGTAACAACAATCAGAACGGTTGCCTTTTAGAACCATTCTCTTTGATATATCAAAGAGAACGATTGCATATAAGAACCAGTCTCTTTGATAAGGCAGTTCTCTTTGTTAGAGTTTTAGATTTTTTGGCACCTTAGTTCTACCTTTTCAGAGAGAACAATTATGATGGTACTAACTGTTCTCTTTGATCCTGTTATTTTTTTTTAAAATATTTCTATTTTTATCGTAACCCTACATGATTGAATCGTATAGCTCATAAGAATTAAACCTGTTATAATTCAGAAACTCCAACAATTTTTACACAAGAAAAACCTTCCGATTTAATTTTAACCATTAGGACAAATTATGTTGAAACAAAGTACAAAATCGTATCATGTTGTAAAGAGACTACAAATATCGAAGATACGCCACCATGTGCAAAACATAAATAAAAATCCTTCAATCCTCATCACTAAGTCGCATCATAGTGCAAATAAATCGAACTTCAAAAAATTGTAATCACCATTTGCAGAAAAAATGAAGATTGCATCAATTTCTATAGCAGGACTCTCGTGAATAAATCTCTGGATATCGTCTCATCAGTACCCAATTAGGAGCCTTCGCTGTCCTCGATGCTGTAGGAAGAAAACAACAGTAGTATATTGATACATGGCATTTAATAAGCTATCAAAGTTAACTTGTGAGGATAGTACTCTAAAATGCTAAGCAAATACCTCGGTACTCTCTGAAAAAGTAAGGAGACAAGTTGGTGTTATTGTGATCACTCCATCTTCTTTCTGAGATCAGTGCCATTGAGCATTAGATTCACCCACCTTCTTTCTGAGGACAGTACTCTGAAAATGTAAGCAAATATCTTAACGTCTATTTCTCTAACTCTACCACAAGTTTTTTCTAACATTTAATTAGCTTGCTAGTATAGTACATCATATACTAGCACGCTAATTGAAAGAAACCAGACACACAATAACTTTCAAGATATATGAGCTCCTTACATTATGAAGGAGGAACTTCCAATCGCTCATAATGGTTCATGTGAAAAAACCTTTAGTGTCAAATAGAGATAAAGATGGATAAATCTAACATGCTATAAGAAAGGATAATGACAACATAGGATAAGGGGCGAGGTGTAAAATAGAAAAAAGGTTTGAACAACATAAACATACACCGTAAAGTATCAATAAACGACGCAAACAAAAAAAGTTTCCCTAAAACGCCGATGCTAAATTAAGGTGAACTTTCAAAACATTGAAGTACCACAACTATGCCTAAAAATAATAAACTCACCTAGCCATTGTTTAGTGTCTTCCAGACATAATCTTTCAGTTGCTCAGTAGTGATGGCTCATTCATCAACAACTGACTTGACCCACAATAGAACTTGCTGGCACAAAGTAATGTGAATATCATGAGCATTGGTGACTACGAGACAGAAACAAAAGAAGAGATGCACAAAACACAAGTAAATGACCACTAAAACACAACACAAACAAACTTGAAAAATAGTTTCAGAAATCGGTTGCTTTAAACATGAGGGGATCCTTAGTAAATAACACAAGAAATATTACATAAGTGTCATTCGGATGTAAGGTGAAATAGCTTCCTCTATGACCTACAAAAATATATTATCTTGCTAAAATTATTTGAATATTAAGTTGTGCCTTTGTGATATAAAAAATAATAGTAAAAATAATTTTCTTGACCTTATGTAGGACTTCACTCCATATAGTATGATTTCCACAGGCACAGTTGATCCTAACGACAGTCGCCCCTGAGTTGAGAATATCAGGTATAAGAGATTGGCTTGCAAGAGTCTCTTGGTCAACAGTTGCCATAATATGGGTGGCTCTTCCCTCCTGAAGTTGGCCTAATAATCGTTCTTTGTTGTCGGATGCCATTTTACTTTGCATGTTACTTCATGATTGCATAGACAAACATAATTCTAGTACAAAACTTTTTACGTTGCATTCATAGCCATTTTTTAACTTCAGTATTATGTACACTTTGTTTTCATAGGCAATGGCCACTGACTCAATATACTATATTATGCCTATGTTTAGAAGAAACCCAATGCCCGCGATTGATGACACAACCACCTAAAACAGACTATGATTGTGTGCATTTGAACATTCTAGTGGCACACTCTAAGGTAATCTAGTTTAAGATAACAACTTTAATTTATCAGTCAGGCATAAATTAATTACTAAGTCGATAATGCTATAGAAAATAAAGGTTTCTAAAACTTTCAGTTCATTCTGGCTGAAACAACTGATCCTCTTGATGTTCAAGTAGATGCAATGATCGAATATCGATTATCTTGGATAAAAGCTAATGAGAAAGACGATGAATCGCTCCCTCTCTAAACTTGCCACTAATGCGAGGTCATAAGTCTTGCGGCACTCAATTAATTTGTCTTTTATGAAGTATAGTCTACTTAAGTATGAGTGCAAGTTTCTTAAGATAATGAAAGAACATTACTAGAATTTTAAACATACTATAATTACAATAAGATGGAGAATTAGACCAATAAAGCCTCGCATTTGCTCGTTCTACCATGAATGATACTATGGTGAAATGGTAATTTGCTAGTTCTCCCTACCCTGTAAGTGAAAGCTATATTGGCAACTAACTACGGTTGCTCCTAAAACTGAAACAATCAGTTGAAATGATCTATTACTTCAATGTTTCACTTTATTTAACAAATACCATTGCTAATCTGCATCATTTAATTAACCATAAGAATCGTAAAATACGCAGGCAACATATCATCAATATCAAAACCAATTAGATATTATTTTCAAGGTAGTTAACAAAATCATTTCAATTTATCGTGCAATCATATCTTACAATGAGGAAGGAAGTTAAATAAATTGAATGCCACTTCAATATTATATCAAAACCAATTGAATTTAAACATACCTTAAGTGAAATGTAATGATGATGACAAATGAAATATACCCGTGTGAATTATGCAATAAATTGAACTTGAAACTCCATCATCGCACGATTCGCACTATCACATTCGTCCTAACCCCTTCCATGGTGTATTCTATAGCAATTTTAGGAATGGAAGCATAAATCAATAAAAATCACACAACGATAAAAATGGGTAAAAACAATACAAAGGTAAATTATTCAATGAACTTGAAAATACAGGGCAGGGAGGCAGATTGAAATCGTAAAGAGGATGAGGAGAGTAGTGGATGGGTAATTTAGCTGAAAATGAGGAGAAAATGCGGGTCAGGGAGGTAGATTGAAATCGTAAAGAGATTGAAATCAGCCCTAATCATATTGAGTGATAAGTGTGTGTGGGTTAGAGAATGACGGCAGGGTAAATAGCGGTAGATAATTAGGCTTAAGCAAAGTGACTGAATAGGCGGGAAAATTTCATTGAGGAGTTGACACGTGTCTAGTCTAATGTATAGTGGTTCTTCTATTATATTTTTATATAGATATAGATGCAATAAACAAGTAACTCAGGAGAACATTTCCTATCAGCAATGGAGTGCATCTAAGCCTCTAAAGTTATTTACATATAAGAAAAAACTCAATACAAAATTAGATCCTAATTTTCAAGAAGGGATATGAATTAATATACTTCCTAGCAATTTATACACAGTGGACTAACTTGATATCCTAACCTATCAATTACTCTCATTCAACGGCTTCACTTAATCATGTCAATCACATTATTATATAGACAACTCGGATGATAATTCTCTTCATGTGTTGGGATTCTTCAAACTTACTGGCGCTTAAATTAAACAAGCAACTCAATGAAATCACCATTAGGACTTTACCAGGGTAACAAAAGTGATAAAGACCTTAAACTTTTATCCCTAATTCATTTACTTCATGTTATTACAAGTACATTCATAGGGGCAATTCATCGAACACTTGGTGTGCATTACACCTCCATTACTTTACTTCCATCAAATACCCAATTACCGAGAATGGATAGACAATAAGATCATACAATAGGTGTGCATTACTTTACCTCGCAAATGGCTTGATGAATTATTCAGCAACGGGGCCTCTAATCAACATAAAGCAACCAAACAAGTTCGTGTAAAAAACAAATTACAAAACCCCAAACAGAAATTAGGGTTTACGTTTAATGAAATTGAAAAGGGAAAAAACAAACACAACAGGTAAACGGAAACTTGCCAATTTAAGATAACAAAGATGAATTGATGATGACCCATGAGAAAGAAGACGAATGAGTGACTTGAGAGAGCAGTGCGGTAGTCGGTGTGCGGCTCGGGGAATGGCGAAGACAATAAGGACGATTTCGTCAATCGTCATGCATGGCGAGTTGTCGCGGTGGACGAATTGAGGCAAGACCAATGGGGTATAGTTCACAAGGTTAGATGAGGAGTGGGGATGATATGAGTTGGGATGAACTGTAAATGGGGTTTTTTAAGGGATTTAATAGAGAGCGGCCAAAGATAGGGACCGTGCCCTTGGTTTTATCAAGGAGAACGGTTCTGGATATATAGCTGGTCTCTTTTATATTTTAAGACGGTTGGTCAAACCTAACCGTTCTCTTTGTTAATGTACGAGAACGGTTTGAGCAAACAACCGTTCTCTATTGGAATCCTATATGCCCGCCAAACTAAAAATAACAAAGAGACCGGTTCCGCTATCAACCGTTCTTGAAAAGACGTTCTCTTTGCTTAAATTGTAGTAGTGAGTAAAAAAGAAAGAATAGTTAAAATACCTTGATGAATGATGAATGAATTAGTAACAAGAGTTGTGAACAAGTTTGGAGTCCTTCTTACAAGTATATATGAGATCTAAGGTTTGTGTTGTAAAGGGAGTTTTATTTTTGTAGATGAATGTAAAATAGTGCCATTTTCCTTTTATAATGGGGAGAAAGACAATTTTTTTATTTTTCTAATTAGTGATGATGTGTTTAAATCCCTTGTACTCCGTATAAGTTTAAAACCGTCTATATCCAATTAAAAAAATAAAGCGTTATGTAAAAAGAAAATTGGATAACAACCTTTCATATCTCATCGCCAGTATGGACACAAATCGTTTATATTCAATTAAAAAATAATTATGATTGAGGAGTTATTAAATTGATTGTCACATACATGCAAAAATCGTAAACTGTTTTAAACTTATACAAATGATTTAATTTAAAGGAAAGAATGGTTAAATACCTTGATGAATGAATTAGTAACAAGAGTTGTGAACACGTTTGGAGTTCTCCTAACAAGTATATATATGAGATCTAAAAGGAGTTTTATTTTTGTAAATGAATGTAAAATAGTGCCATTTTCCTTTTATAATGAGGAGAAAGACAATTTTTTTATTTTTCTAATTAGTGATGATGTGTTTAAATCATGTCAATTAGAAGTCAAATCAACATGCATGCATGCTATATTTCTGCCGTTTCGTTGCTTGCTTACACGACACACACAATCAAATCAAATCAATTGTAATTCTTTTTGTGTTGTGTTTAGTCAAATCAAAATAATTTATACGGAGTACTTAATAGGAAAATCAATCCACATTTTTAACTATTAATAGATATTCATATGTTATATCGAAACCAAAGAAAATCGATGATAATAAAACTGATTCAAATGGAAAATATTAAAAACCCACATTTAAAATTTACATACTTAATATAAGTGACATCATGCATGCCCACTAAATTAAATAGAATTTAAACGAGAAATATAGGCTCTTAGGGAGGCATTCTCTTCCATGATTTTGATCTTCACCTCCCTTGCTAGTTTGAGGTCTCGTAAAGCAGATGCAATATCTGCCTACATCTTTTCCAACTCCGGCATAAAGCCATGATCTTTGGCCACCTTGAGTGGGATCTGAACATTACAAAGGAATAGGTTGTTCTTCCTTTCGATTTCCTCTAAGCAATTTATAAAACATTTGTTGTACTCGATTGTTATCAATGTTTTGGTAATGTTCCGATCCATTATTTTGAAGGAAGTTTTAAGTTTAGGTTTTAAAGGTTTAGGCTTTGGAAATACTGAAAGACAAATCAAATTAGATAATGGCTTGGGTAGTAGATGTAGTTAGGATTTACTGAATATATGTAGTATATATATAAATAACAAGTGTGAGTCGTGTCATTTCATATGCCACACAGGAGGTTTTTTAATTATAAATTAAAATTAACAAGTGGAAGTTGATTTAAAATTAATATGTTTATAGGAAATGACAACTTGTCCTTTAATCTTCTGGTACAATGAATTGTATTTTAATAAATCTTACGTAATTAATATAATTTCGAGTATTTTTTTGCTTAAAAAGTTTTTTTTTTAAATATTATTTATCATACTATGTACTCTATTTAAAACCGATATTTATTTATCAACTCTTGTTCAAGTACGAAATTAAAATGACGTCACAAAGTTAACATTCAAATTCGAATAAAATATAAAAGGGGTAAAAGAGAAAACCCAACCATGATAGTACTAAATTGAAGTAATATTAAGATAAACTTAAATAAGAAAAGTACAACATAATAATATTATAAAAATAAAACATGCATAGATACTAATTGAAAATTAAATACATGAATATTTAATTAAGGACTTCTTTTAATCCTTACTAATTTAAGGATTTTAAAGCCTTTTACATCCTCCTCAAATTCTTTCCTAAGGTCGATGCATTTTCCATAAGAAACAAACAAGGATTGTATGAGATCATCCGCTTCCTTTTCAATCTCCTTAACGCCCTCTACATAACAATAGTTCCGAGTTTCAATCGCACTAACAATCATCTTCATCGTTCTCAACTCTTGTTCAAGTACCGTTTGAATGTGTTTTTCCAAATTGGCGAACAAACCCGTTGACATACCACTTAGGTTTGCCATTTGAAATCTTTTGTATTTTTAGTGAGAAGACAGAGAGAACTATTGTTATTTTAAATGGTTTTCTTTTAGAATGATGTTAACCACCAAATATTTATAATTGAATTTATGACCTTTGGAGAACCGTGCGTTGAATAGTTTAAAACAATTACCACTTGCATTTTTATTTTTATTTTTGACAAAATGGTTCATAAATTATGACTGTTGGTGATTGCCAATTGCATTTACCTTGCAAACAATGACCACTTGCATAGAAATCAAATGAATGATACACCTAAAAACGGAAGTAGATAACATTTTATCGGGACGGAGGGAGTATAAGAGAGGTAAAAGAAGAGAAAACCCAACAATGTTAACTAATTTAGAAATAATATCAGGATGAACTTAAAAAGAAAAGTACAACATAATTAAATAACTAAATATAAAACATGAATAAAATAAGGTCTCTTAATCCTTATTAATAATGAACTTTGAAGCGTCAATATCCTCTTAAAATCCTTTTCTAAGATTGTTAAATTTTTCATAAGTACCCAACACTTATTTGACGAAATCATCCGCGTCCTTTTCTGTTTCATTAAGGCCCCTTAAATAACAATCGTTACGAGTTTCAATCGCCCCGACAACCACCTTCATTGCTTTGAACTCGAGTTCACGAAGATTGGAAACTTGTTCTTCAAAAATAGCAATGATTCAATTAACAAGTCATTAAGGTTTCTCATTCTAAAAATTTCAGTTGATTTATTTAGAGAGAAGATAAAATGTGAAATAGTTTAGAAAGAGAGGAATAGTTATGTTTTAGATTGGATACTTTGTGTTAGCTCCCCACTATTTATAATTAAGTTGGTGACTGTTCGTGTACCATGACATCAAAGAAATTAATTAAATTAAATTAAATTAAATTAATCTAAATTTAATTAAAAATTACTTTTTAATTATCGTTGGTTCACCATTACTTAATTAAATATAAAAAAATAAGTTGGTGACTGTTGGTGTAGCATTGCTGTATTTTGATTGAAATTATGTAAATGATTGAAATTGGCATAATCTTTAAATACTTTAATTTAGCACATTTGAAGGTAAATTAAAGAGTACAAGGATTTGAAAAGTAAAATTGAACTGGTAGATAAGACTTAATACTGAATTGAAAATAGGAACATAACAAATTCGACCATCTAAAATCCAAACGAGACTATGAATCTACTTGAAATTAAAAGGATCTATAAAAGTTATTTAGTAAACTCTATGATCCACCCTTGATAAAATTCTTTCAACCTTATCCTCTATTATGGCAAGCCTTTGGTCAAGATGAAACAAATCTTTTGTTACTGGGTCTCTTATCCCCTGGCATAGACAATATTCCTTGACTAAATTATTCCCTCTTCTTATAGTAAGGATACCAAACTTCACCTCTCGGCGTAAGGACAGACGGTAATCTCTTATAAATGTGGGTTCATGGTCTCCAAGAAAAAACCATTGGCCCAAGCTTTGCATACCTCTGCTACATTCTTCTTATCAGCAGTGACCAACCTATTGAATATATGAGTACTCATAATATCCATATTGCCGAGGACTTCGGTAATAGGTGAACCCGTTCCCCGGTTTCTTTCAACACTATAGTCAACATCGAAATCCATTTGCATGGAGCGCTTCTTGTTGGCGACATATTCTTCTTTGAATAATTGTTTGTCCTCTTCCAATCTATTGATTGAATGAAATCAACAGTCAACAATTCTCATATTTGAATATTTGTTTATGTTAAATTTTGTTTAATTTAACTTGAGATAGTCTTTTAGGTTGGAAGCATAAGGTATTTATTTAAGATGCGTGAGCGTAATGGGTCTGTGGCCTTAAATACACAACTGTTTATCTAACGCTTCCTTGTCTGTAATTATTGAAAGAATATCCGGTTTAGATAATGAAAGGTCACCTGAAACTAAATTATTTGAAAAGCTACCAAATATAATAGTATGATATGTATTTTAATTAAACATTACTAGACAAAGTTCGTTTATACAACTTAATTGATCTACTATTTTTTGTACGAAGTAGTAGGTCTAATTTATGGCGCTTTGTTTCTAGGTTTGGTTTATTTTAGGGTTGGTTGTTTTAGGGTTTGTTTCTAGTGTTTCTATGTTAAGTTCATTATATGGTTGGGGTGTCTTTAGTGTTTGTTAAGTATAATTATTTCTACGTTTGGTTTATTTTAGGGTTGGTTTTGGTGGTTTTAAGGTTGGGTTTATTTTAGGGTTTGGTTTTAAAAAGGGTTTCTAGGGTTTTTTACTAGGGTAGGTTTATTTTAGGGTTTGGTTTTAAAAAAGGTTTCTAGGGTATCTACTCATTCTGTCTCGATCTTAGGTTTATATACCTATTTGTCTGTCAATTGATATCTATATTTCCTTTTTGGGTGTATTACTCAAATATTACTAAAAATATATTTCGATAACTATTGAGTGATACTCCCTATTTGTCTGTCAATTGATATCTATTTCCTTTTTGGGTGTATTACTCAAATGTTATTACTAAAAATAGATTTCGATAACTATTGAGTCATACTCCCTATTTGTCTGTCAATTGTTATCTATTTCCTTTTTGGGTGTATTAGTAAAATGTTATTACTAAAAATAGATTATAAGAGGCGATATTGTTATCCATTGAACATATTGAAGACCAAGTGCGTACTGAGAAACTATTCTACGACGAAGATGATAAGAGGCGATATTGTCCATGACTTTATTTACTTTTAAGTTGATCTTTTAGGGCTCTAAGTTTAAATTGGTATGTAAATTTGTAATTATAAACTCATGGTTTCTGTAATTAAACTTATAGTATGTGAAATTAAACTTGGTCAACTTATGGCATGTATTGTTATCCATTGAACGTATTGAAGACCAAGTGCGTACTGAGAACCTCTTCTACGACGAAGATTATAAGAGGCGGTATTGTCCATGACTTTATTTACTTTTAAGTTGATATTTTAGGGCTCTAAGTTTAAATTAGTATGTAAATTTGTAATCATAAACTCATGGTTTCTGTAATTAAACTTATGGTATGTGAAATTAAACTTGGTCAAATTATGGCATGTATATTATATGTATAATATAATATAATTAGACTTAATTAAGTAAATGATTGTCTTCATTATGCAAAATGCAATTTCATTCATAAGCAATTTACATGACAAACATACTAACGGTAAAATTCGTAAGATGACTCATACATCGATTGATTAACATCTCCTTCCATCGCATGCAAAGGAGGAGTAGGCTGTGATGCACCAAATGTGCTTCTGCTAGGGATAAAAAAAAGTGAGCGTAATTGCGATGCACCAAATACGCTCCCTGTAGGAGTTGATTGCGACGTATCAAACTGGCTCCACGTAGGGGTACATTGTGACGCACCAAACAGGTTCCACGTAGGGGTACATTGCGACACACCAAACTGGCTCCTCGTAGGGGTACATTGCGACGCACCAAACTGTCTTGTAGGAGTATATTGCGATGCACCAAACTCGCTACATGCAGTATTTAAATGATTGCTCTCATTAGCGGTGAATGGGTTTGGAACATTAGTTTTTTTCTGAAATTAAAAAAAATTATGACGTTATTTAGAGGATTATGCAAAAAAGCCGAGTACAGAATTTAGTATAACAATGAATAACAATTACTCTATTACTCACCTTCTTGTTCTTTCTAGCATCGGGAGTTCTATTGCCTTTTGGTACCCTCCCAGATCTTCTTCTGTCAACAGGGTCCTGCAGACCACCTTCCATCTGTGCAGCCTTCCTGTTCATATATCTAATATTGCATTCCTTAGGCTGTAGCCTTCTATGACCCCATACTCTAGAAGAAACACCGCCAGGGACATAGGCGTCTATAGTTTCAACACCAACAATCCCTCCAACTCCTTAATTAATTCAGAAGTCAATCTATCATATGTTGCATAAGTTTCATCGTCTCGAAGCGCTAGTGTGGAAATGTAGTGGTTCCTTATAGTCACCTCCAATGACTTCTTCGCACGAGCTGAGGCTTATGGATTATAGTACCCAGTTTTGATTGTCTCGTATTCTCTAACCAAGTCCTTTCGCCATCGATCAAGTATATACTTCTCCGGGATCACCTTCACATCTTCGATAACCATGCATCTAATAATATGTCGACACAGTATACCCTTGAACTCAAATAACTTACATGAGCACTTGAGCAGTCCTACACTTCTGTCAATATCAACCCAATAGTTCTTACACTTACCAAATGGCGCCACTTTTTTTATCTTCAACGTTAAATGTCACACTATGCCCAAGTCTTCTTGGCGGATCAACGTTGGTATAAATTAACCCAATTACCTCGTCACATACCAACTTATATATCTTCTTAGTATACAATTTATGGAAAACCTACTCAACAAGTAAGTTGCACTCAATCTTATACGGTTTCTCTGTGCAATCGTGATTGTTCCCGGTCTCCTCCTCCACTTTCACTTTCAAGGCTTCCTCAATTTTCTTTGCAAACTGACTTAAAGTAGTACTCCCATTGACATAACTTTTGAAATACCGGTTTTGTTGCTCACTCCTCTGCGTCGACGACATCCCAGCATAAAATATCTGTAACATTCCGTTGGATGTTTACGTAGTTGGTTATGTATGGAGTTAGTGTCGGGAGAGTTTATGATGTAGTTGATATGACATCGTGAGCGAGGTGTGGAGGTAGGAATAGTTGGTAGAGTTGGTGTTAAGAGTTCATGGTTTCATATTTTGTAAGTTGGGGTTTTGTTTTGAGTCCTTAGTAGCTTTGTTACGTCTTGACCGAGTTAGTATGTTTGTTTTTAGTTATGGGTTGAACTTCGGGGACGAAGTTCTTTTTAAGGAGAGAAGACTGTAATACTCCGTATTTATGAGTCTTAGGGTACTCTATCGAGTAGGCCTTACTCTGTCGAGTAGGGGTAAGTTGCGTTTTAGAAAAGTTTCTGACCTGTTGGGTACTCGATCGAGTAGCTGGGATACTCGATCGAGTAGGGGGGGTACTCGATCAAGTATCTTGGGTACTCGATCGAGTAGCCGGTTTTACGGGGGAGTTTTCTCGGGTTTTGTTAATTACGTGATTGAGGTATATAAGCTTTGTCGTCATTATTCTAAATCACTTTTGCAAAACCTAAATTACTGTTTAAGAGAGAAAGCAAGCAAGTTCTTCATCCTAATCGCATAATTAGCAATTCCCGGAGTTTGGAGGGTCAGTTCCTATCGTTGTTCATACCGTTGAGTTTCTTGCGTCAAGAGTAAGATCTATGTACCCTTTTTGTTGTCTTTCCTTTATTTTGGTTAAACCCTAATTAGGGGATTTGGGGGTTTTATGTGTAGTATGTGATTTGGTAGCCTTTATGTGTTGTATGATAGGAGGAGGGTTCATAGAGGAAGCTTTTGATTCAAAGGTAGAGAGACCGTCGATTGTGTGCATACCAGGTAGGATTTCCTACTCAGTATTAGTCCCATAATGGGATATTGGTTGATGTATTGTATTTGGTTGTTTGATATAATAATTGTATTCTGATTGTGGTTGTGATCGTTGTTGATGGTTCGCGAGGCGTGGCCTCGGCTGAGTGGGGTCACTTGCGGGAGTGGCTTCACGCCCTAGTTTCGCCTTCTGTGGAACCCGCCACAGAAGGGATGTGCAAATTAATGGACAGGGTTATCGCTCACTATGTGGAGCGGGGATTTGGTGGGTACGGCTGCGGTCCCCCATCGGCGGGGCTGGTCCAAAGGGACGATCGGTGATTGAGAGGATTGGAATTGGTGTGGTTGTGTGTGTGCGTGACAGATAAGCTGTCTGTATGTCTTATTGTTGATATATACATTGGAATTGTGTGATTAGTACTGACCCCGTTTAAATGTATTAAAAAATGTGGTGATCCATTCGGGGGTGGTGAGCAGTTGCTTGACATGTATATCTTGGATACGCGTGGGATCTAGCTGGGGATGGAGTCATCACATATCAGAGTCTTTAGTCTTCCGCTGTGTTTGTTAAGGCAGTTCCATTCAGTTTGTTTATAGTTTGAGAACAGTTGTATTTTGCTTACAGTTGGTTTGTTATGTAATCACTTAAAGTTATTTAATAAAGTATGTTTCTTTATTGTCTTATGATTATCATTGCCTCGGGTAACCGAGATGGTAGTATCCTTATACCTGAGTGGTCCTGGTAAGGCACTTGGAGTATGGGGGTGTTACAAATGGTATCAGAGCGACGATCCTGAAACCTGTAACCAATGAATCTAATGAACCTAGGGAGTCTAATTAAAATGAACCCGGGGTAGAAGTTGTAGGAGCTAATGCAAAGACTTGGGAGACGTCCTAAAGTCGTGAACTCGCCTTACAATTTTGAACCCGTCACCATGGGATATAAGTCGGGATCGCTATGTGTTTACTAATGCTCTATTGTGTGTGTTGGATGGATGAGTGTTATATAGTTGAATGGACGTGTGGTGGAAAGAATGAAGGTAATATTTTTTTTATGATAACATGAATTGTGATGGGAATTACTACGGGTTACTATTGTGTATATGCATATGATTGCGTGCATATGATTGGATGAATAAGTTGTATGAATACGGGTATGAACGTGATCTATGATTTGGTTGAAAAGATGAGTTAAGGAATTGCATGAGAATATGAAATTCATGTGGAGAACATGTTTATGTGATGGAAGTGGATTTTCTACTTTTTCTATGTTAGTAACATGTGACTAGGGAGATTTTATGCCGTATATTATGTTATTGTTGTACGTAAAGGTATAGAATAAAAGATGTGGGTAAATCATGATTGACAAGTTAAATAATCTATGTGCATGATGTATATTGTTGCTTGGCTTTTGGGAGATAGTAACATGTGATTAGGAATACTGGTTTTGTGAGTGTTGAGTTGTTTTTGGTTACCATTGTTGTCGTTTAAGTTGTTTGAAAGAGAAAATCGAATAGTTATGTCGTCTGATTACAGCAAAGTTGTCTTTAAACTGTTATAACTTGAGATGCATAAATGATTTTAATGTGATTCCAATTGGAGGTGATAGCTTGTTCTTTTACGATTCTAACGATAGGTCACGCGCCCAAATCGACCAAGAAATGAGTGAGTTATGACTGTTTTACGAAAACTGGTCAGTGTTGAGAATTGGGGTACTCGATCGAGTATCCTTGGTACTCGATCGAGTAAGGGGGCACTCGATCGAGTACGTTAGTTACTCGATCGAGTAGCCCTGGTGATTTGTTTTACGTGCTTCTGATCTTCACCTACTCGATCGAGTAAGTTACTTACTCGATCGAGTGGCCTGTACTCGATCTAGTGACCCTTATTTTGGGTCATATGCTTATCTTTTGAATTCGTTGCATATTTTGTTTAATTCAAAGTTGTTATATTGCTTCTTTATGCATTGTTTTACATGTATGTTGGTCTTGATACGTAAGTTACCCAATCTTATGGTGAAGTGAGTGATGCCTGTGGTGAGTAGGAATTTGGTGGGAGGACATGGGTTATATGTGTTGTGATAGATAGTGGAAAAAAAAAAAGGAAGATTGTTATGGCTTAATTGAGACATAGAGCATGTTTTCTGAGATGAAATGAGATGAGTGATATGGTTGTGTGTTGAGTAACGTAAAAGTAAGTGAATGTGGGCAGGGGATGATGTGAGTTTATGGAACGTGAGAATGAAGAGATTGAAAGAAAGGATGTGGATAGTAACAATCTGAGCTGTATAACGAATTATGGAGGGAGATGGTTAGGAATAGTATTGAGTAAGAATATATGTAATGAAAGGTCATTTTAGTGGAATTGAGAAGAGTGGTATATAGTGAACTTAATGGAGACATGTCGCGAGGTGGATTTGCAGATAGTGACTGAGATTGGAAATTTGTGTTACCGAGAGACGAAACTAAAGTGTGATTTCATTGGACGATTAACGATATAAAAAGAATTTTGATTTTTAGAAATGTAAAAAGGGAGATGTAATTGTTGGAACATTAAACTTTGATTTTTATGGACAAATTAGTGACAAGTGTGAGTGAGTGGAGTGATGAGAAAGGATCCAAGGTAAGAAAGAATGAGATGATATAGACATGAAATAGTGAGATTTGAGTTTTGGAGCGATGAGAAGGTAATTGGAGCACTAGAGGGGTTAGGTAGAAGTAATAAGAGTTAAGATATTAAATGGAATTGTTGAGTATGAAGAGAAAAGAAGGATAAAAGTAAGCTGAGAAAAATATTCACCGGAGTTATGTGATATAAAAGTAAGGAATTGTCGAGATGTATGATACTATCAAGAGTAAGTAAGTTAGTGATTATACAGAAATTTCAGGACAACATGATTAATCATGAGTTTCGAGGAATTAAGGGAGTAAGAAGTTGGTGGAGAATTTGCACGATAATCGATAATTGGTGGAGGGTTAGATGAAAATACGAGTAAGATAGTATTGGGAATGATGTTGATGTAATTTTGATTGGTGAATTTGAGGATAGTTATTTGGAATGTTAACCAAAGATAGGAAAGAAATCGTGATGTTTAGAGATGAGTGAAAGAGGTTTGATGTCCGAACAGTGGTGGTGTTATGGTCTGTGACTAATGGTTAAGAGTGATGGTATATTAGAAAGGTAGCAATTCAAAAGAGGTTGATTTGGTAGGGACCTGATTGTTGTGTATAATTGTGAGAGGGTATAAGATGTGGCTAGATGAGGCGGATGCTAATAGTTGAATAGTAATGGTATGGTTATACTTGGCAGGAAGTGATGGTTGTGCGAATAGGGGAAAATGTTGTGAGGGGCATATGAGTTAAGCTCGGGCGGCAGGTAACCTATGTTGAGTGGTAACTTACGTGATCGGGATGACACTTGGGATGTGATTACGGGTCTATGATGTGTATAAATGTTTGTGTGAGGTTTTGACTTCACAAGAAGTGGTATAGTGTGATTACTATAAAGTCATATTTGAATGTTCTGTAATGCATGTTGGGTACGCTAATCTAATTGAATGGTATTCAAAAAGGTAATAATTTGAGTGATCTGGCGTGACTGGTTATGCTTGTATGTATTCATGATACATTTTAATCTGTAATATGGTGAGGGGATGATATTCATGAGGTTATCTGTTTAATTCATATAATATGTTGCGATGTGATTTAGTAAAGTGGATTTGAATAAGTTTTTCTTGTCTGAGAAGTTATTTTGAGTCAGTGTTTGTGGGAATTGTATGTAGCTGTGATGTCTATCGATGTGGTTGTGGTGCCTCCGGTGGTGATCCGGGCACGGTATTTAGTGTTGTGATGCGGGTATTTTCGCACTGTGGTGTGGCTGTTGGTGGCGGTGTCGCGATGACGTCACCGGTTGTGGTGGAGTAGGCGGGATGATTATGATACGAGTTTTCAAAAGTACATACCAGCCATATATAGATTGTTATTTTGTTTGATGTTGCTTCCTGTGAGTTTCAGTTTGTACAGATAGACAGTTGTTTTGTTTATTGATGTTTCTTAGCAGTTAAGTTTTGGTATGGGGGTAGAGTATGATATGAAAGAGAGTTGTCTATGTTTTCGTTGTTATCATGGTATAGTGACATTCTGTTGATGGGACACAGTTGTCAGAAGTTGTTACAGTACTTTTGATCTTGTTTTAAGATGAGGCTTTAGACATAGTAATGGTAAGTGATTGGTGGAACATGTGTTGTATTGATCTGGACGCTGCAGGTGGTTCATAATCAAAATTTTGGGACAGTGAGTGTAGGGTGTTGGGGATTAGTGTTATGTTAAGTTTTGTATGAGTTTTGCGGTAATAAAGAAAAGAACTTGAGGATCTAGGGTGAGTGTACGTAACGAGTGTAGATCGTGAGTTATGCTTTTGGGAGATAGGTGCTTTATATGGAGAGGTATGTTCTCTTGCAGTAAGAATGGAGAGTTAGTATGGTGATTTTGCTACGAGTTTTATGGTATAGGTTAGGTGGTGTGCCATATGAGTTGAGGTATGAGAAATGTTTAAGTAAGAGAGCCTTGGATATATGCATGGCGATGTTTAGAGTATAGGTGGTTATTTATGACGTGCGGTGGTGATGAGGATAATGAGAAGATATAGCTAGGATTTAGCATTAGTGAGTTACGAGGACGTAACATTTGTCTTAAGAGGAGTAGGAAGCGATCAAAGAGATTTTGATGGTTGTGCATATGGTAATATATTTGGAAGTTTGAGTCTGTTGTAGAATAAAAGATTGATTCGTATTGTGGGTGATTTTATTAAAGATCATGACGTGCTTGTAGTAGCGTGACGTTTATGAGTGTGAGAATATTTCACTAGTGTTGACAGTTGGATGATGAGGTTATGTGTATGAGTAAACTTCGAGGACGAAGTTCCTTTTAAGGGTGGTAGAATGTAACATTCCGTTGGATGTTTACGTAGTTGGTTATGTATGGAGTTAGTGTCGGGAGAGTTTATGATGTAGTTGATACGACATCGTGAGCGAGGTGTGGAGGTAGGAATAGTTGGTAGAGTTGGTGTTAAGAGTTCATGGTTTCATATTTTGTAAGTTGGGGTTTTGTTTTGAGTCCTTAGTAGCTTTGTTACGTCTTGACCGAGTTAGTATGTTTGTTTTTAGTTATGGGTTGAACTTCGGGGACGAAGTTCTTTTTAAGGAGGGAAGACTGTAATACTCCGTATTTATGAGTCTTAGGGTACTCTATCGAGTAGGCCTTACTCTGTCGAGTAGGGGTAAGTTGCGTTTTAGAAAAGTTTCTGACCTGTTGGGTACTCGATCGAGTAGCTGGGATACTCGATCGAGTAGGGGGGGTACTCGATCGAGTAGCCGGTTTTACGGGGGAGTTTTCTCGGGTTTTGTTAATTACGCGATTGAGGTATATAAGCTTTGTCGTCATTATTCTAAATCACTTTTGCAAAACCTAAATTACTGTTTAAGAGAGAAAGCAAGCAAGTTCTTCATCCTAATCGCATAATTAGCAATTCCCGGAGTTTGGAGGGTCAGTTCCTATCGTTGTTCATACCGTTGAGTTTCTTGCGTCAAGGGTAAGATCTATGTACCCTTTTTGTTGTCTTTCCTTTATTTTGGTTAAACCCTAATTAGGGGATTTGGGGGTTTTATGTGTAGTATGTGATTTGGTAGCCTTTATGTGTTGTATGATAGGAGGAGGGTTCATAGAGGAAGCTTTTTGATTCAAAGAAGAGAGACCGTCTGATTGTGTGCATACCAGGTAGGATTTCCTACTCAGTATTAGTCCCATAATGGGATATTGGTTGATGTATTGTATTTGGTTGTTTGATATAATAATTGTATTGTGATTGTGGTTGTGATCGTTGTTGATGGTTAGCGAGGCGTGGCCTCGGGCCGAGTGGGGTCACTTGCGGGAGTGGCTTCACGCCCTAGTTTCGCCTTCTGTGGAACCCGCCACAGAAGGGATGTGCACATTAATGGACAGGGTTATCGCTCACTATGTGGAGCGGGGATTTGGTGGGTACGGCTGCGGTCCCCCATCGGGCGGTGGTGGTCCAAAGGTGGACGATCGAGAATTGAGAGGATTGGAATTGGTGTGGTTGTGTGTGTGCGTGATGCCTAAGTCATCTCGTATGTCTTATTGTTGATATATACATTGGAATTGTGTGATTAGTACTGACCCCGTTTAAATGTTTTAAAAACTGTGGTGATCCATTCGGGGCGGTGAGCGATTTGTTTGACAGTATATCTTGGATACGCGTGGGATCTAGCTGGGGATGGAGTCATCACATATCAGAGTCTTTAGTCTTCCGCTGTGTTTGTTAAGGCAGTTCCATTCAGTTGGTTTATAGTTTGAGAACAGTTGTATTTTGCTTACAGTTGGTTTGTTATGTAATCACTTAAAGTTATTTAATAAAGTATGTTTCTTTATTGTCTTATGATTATCATTGCCTCGGGTAACCGAGATGGTAGTATCCTTATACCTGAGTGGTCCTGGTAAGGCACTTGGAGTATGGGGGTGTTACAATATCCCACGCCAATATGCGGGGACCCAACTCTCCCTGATCAAATACGACTCCTTCACCCACGAACATTTTTCAATACCATATTTACGAACCATTTCCTTCCATGCTATCTCAAAATCATGCACCTCCAAACTGTCGTGAACTGCTAAATTAAGGTCACTTGAGATATCGTTCCAAAGTGGATATTTTCCCAGATTTTTACCAGCATTTTTCAATATGCGCCAAAGGCAGAGCCTGTGGTGAGCGTTGGGGAAGATTTTTTAAATTGCATTACCAATTGCTCTTTCCTGATCTGTCAATATAACTGCTGGAGCTTTACTCATGCATTCTAAAAACTTGGCAAAAACCCACTCAAAACTTTCTTCATAATCGCGCGTAACCAAAGCACAAGCAAAAACAATTGAATTCCCATGTTGATTCACCTCTATGAAAGGAGAAAAAGGCATGCGATACCTGTAACACCATGATTTATTCTATCATATTAATGATATACTATAAAACCTATACTTACATAACCAAACAAATAAAATCACTAATCAGAATAATTTCTATAGTACAATTAAATTGGTAATTTTAATTTTAATTTTATGAATTCTTGAAACACAGTAAAACACTCCTATTCTTACATAACCAAACAAACAAATACGATTAATCAAAATAACATTTTAACACAGATAAATTGAGATATAACACCTTACATATTCGTCAAGAAAGTTGTATCGTACGTCACAGCGTCGTCGTACGCTTTAAACATAGCTCGGCAGCGTGAATCACACCAAAAAACATTCATTGGAGCCCCAAAATCATCGAGCTCAATTGCATAGAAATAACTAGGATCCTCCTCTTTCATCTTCTCAAAATATGCCTTCAATTCTTTAGCATCGTCATCTACGACGCTACGTCTTTATTCTTTATTGATGGCGTTTCGACTATCACTAAACTTAAAGCCAAGGTTCTCATGACCTCCCCCCTCCAAGACCAACGACTTGTAATTATTTAATATTGAAATACCAGCAGCATCATTGATCATCATCTTCTTTTTGAAGTAGTCATTTATATGTCTAAACCCAACAAATAACCGGCTTTTCATAGGATCCATCTCATGGTTGTGCTCTAAATGGCATTGCGTTATCTTCACTACGTCTTCATCGACGAAATAACGGGACTCAATGTAAACTTTGCAGGCATCCGTGGTTTTAGCAGCATGACCACAACAAAGCCTTAATCTTTCATACATATGATACCGTGGTTCATTCTTAAAGGAACCTTTTTTTGAAACACCGTCTTCCTTGTACTTTTTAAAGAGTTTATTAGTGTGAATGTACCATGAAAACCCCTTCTTATATGTGTATGAATGGGCGAAAGCTGCGAGTTCTTCAGATGACTTATAAGCCAAACCTACAACAGGTTCAACAATGTTGTCGTTCTCAGCAGCAGTAACGACGGTGTCATCATCATCCACTGGACCGTCACCATACAACTGGACATACTCTTTCATTAAATCAACATCGCCATTATATTCTGCTTCACCGTTGCCTTTTGTTTCTGCTGCTCGTGAACATTCACCTTCTTCATACAAGTTATTGAGATCAAAATCAAGCGTCATTTAATCAAATGTTGAACGAGTATTAAAAAATAAGGTTTCGAAAATTTTAATTTTACAATATTAATCACTGTATTTTTTTTGTTCTAGTATAAGTTACTGTATTTAATTTTACAGTTGTTTAAGTAATGAAAATAATAAGAGAGATAAAGTGTTAATTAAAAAGATTAGATTAAAAATAAGTGTTGTTAATTATAAAGATTAGATTAAAATAAGTGTTGTTAATTATGGAGATTAGATTAAAATAAGTGTTAATTAATATTAGGGTTATTCCCAATACTACTCCCGCCAAAACTGAAAAAATCCCCCCCATTTTTCCTTCCAACTTTCCCTCCAAACAAAAAAAGAATCTTTGACTCACCTTTACACGTGGCGAGTGCTGATTGGCCGGTGTACCAAAGCCTGGTACACGCCGTGTATTCCTAGCATCTTTGGGGCTCGCCCCTGCTTCCCCTTATATTCTCATTTATTGCTTCTATAATCCTCCAATTACTTCAACAATGATTCTTAGAACAAAACGACGCCACTGCACTCTTCTCCGATCGATGCACCACTCATCTCGCTGGCGATTACCACCACTTGCGCTCAGATGTCAGCCCTCCACTTGACATTCCTACAACTGTCAAACACGAACTGCCAGGCCACGAACTCGACCCATGACGCCTAGTGTAATACCCCTATTTATTCAGGAGCCTTTAGCAAGACATTCCCAAAAAATAGGACTGTTACCATCTTAGTTGCCTGAGATAGTGAACAATCAAAGTAAACAACCAACAGTACTTTAAATTAAATAAATCTTTAACGATCTCATTACATGGCTTCAAATAAAATCCCAATGAAATTAACTACAACTCGCAGCGGAATTAAAATACTAAGTTCGTAAATATAAAGCTAAATAAGCTAAAAGTCTAGGTCGTCACGCCAAACTCCTCACGCCTCCCCAAAGCTCCTAGCCAGCTATCTCAAGGTACCTGTCAAGTCTGCTCCCCAATTACGATTCATCACAGGTGTTCACGAATACACTGTCAACCACGAGGTTGAGTAGGATAAAATACATCATAATAACAAATCATTAATAATTTCACAATTGTCAATATGCCATATCCCAATTTCAACTGTCCACATTATCCACCAGAGACTAAGCATGGGGCCTTCCAATCATTTACTCACGTGATCCACCAGAGACTGAGCCTGGGGCAGTCCAATAAACATTCACATTATCCACCAGAGACTATGCTTGGGGTCGTCAAATTCTCACAATCCAATCTCAACATTTCATATAAAACATAAACTTACTCAAACCAATTCACGATAATAGCTCAATTCAATAATAATAATCCATCTCATGACAACATATCAAATCTCAACTCCGTCCTTAAAAAGAACTCCGTCTTTTATAATAACAGTCATGTTAAGTATTTAGACATTTGTTGCAACTTTCAAAAATTGATGTTAGGAATTATGCCAGATTGTAAAATTTGTACAAATATTAGAAAAATTATTGAACAATTAGTTAGCCATCAATGTCAAATTGGAACAATTAGATGGATGAAGAATAATACATAGCAATAGCGTACATACTAAATTTCCACTTCAAGGAATAACTAAACAAAAGAATGGAAATATCCATTTTTAGCTGAACGTAAATAAAGCGAGTGCTCTAAGTACTCTGTATCAGTTAAAGAATGACATAAACACAAACAATAATAGTTATGTCTCCCGTCCTGGTCATTTGTTTACCTTTTTCATTTTGGGATGTCTCAATCAACTGTTTACCTTTTTATTATGAGAATGCTTTTGATAGGCAATCTAATCTCCCATACCCAATTTGGTCCACTAGTCATCCAATAGTTGACCAAATTATATGCAATGGCTCTACTAGCAAGTGATCCTTCCTTATGCTCAACCTTAGTCTCAATTGGTGAGTCCATTGATATCCTTAAGATGGTTCTTTTAGCTTTTGGCATGATTGGTAAGGATAACGGTTGAAATTCATAAATTGGTGATAACATATGTGATTATACTTGTAGGTGACGACTTACATGCGACGTATCGAGCGATTTTACTTAGTTGTACTTGGATGGCAAAAAGGTAGAGACTTTCTCTACTCAATGCTTGGGATTCTTGTGTTTATGTGTTTTAGTTGAGTTGTTAGTGATTTGTGATAAAGAGTCTTGATATCTTGTGGTGGATTATAGTTGTTGTGCATCATTGATACATTGTTGATTAAAATATTGATGTAGTGATTGATTTGGCATTGGACCTTGTTATTGTTGGGGAACCAATACGGGTAACCGGATTCCTTAGGCGGCGGCGTACGCGGAGGGCCACCCATTGAATCTCCCCTTATGGGTCCGCCACAAGGAGGATGTGCACATTTATGATTCGGGTAGTGTATGTGGTCGAGCACGTTTGTTATGTGATTTGAGTACCACTTGTTGCTGTGTGATTTGTAGCACGCCTATTCGGGCCGCCTTGTGATTTGTAGCAAGCGCCCATGTTCATTTGCCTTGTACAACTCGTGTTGAGAAAACAACGCTATTTACTTTTCGTGTGAGTCAGATTTTATAACTAAGATGGTGGAAATGCTTGGTTGTGAGTCGGTTTATCATGGTTTTTGTCATATGCTTGGTGATTTATTCGAAGTAAAAGATTTATCTGCTCAACCTCGTGTTGACTTGTGTGTTTTTTGTGATGATATTTCTTATCATATGGTAAGTAGTAATGTGACAGGTATGCTATGTGTCACGATTCGAAACTTTGAGTCGGGGCGTGACGCGCACCCTTGTCTAAACACTCGACAAGAATGCAAGCGAGAGCGTCAAGCACTAGTGTTTGTCAAGCACTAGTGCATTCGTAATCGGTCTCGGGTTGTGGGTGTCGGAATCCTAGTCTCGATCGACACACACGGGCTTGTTAGTGAAGTGAAGGCAAGAGTCGTTCACAAGAAAGCAACAACAAGCAATAAGAAGGCAATTTGGTGGGAAGTAGATTTTGATTGACTAGTACTCCCCAAAGAGGGAAATTTTATTGTTACATCCTGGTAGCAGGATACATTAAAAGTGTAGAATAGCGATATACCTATTTATGGAAAGAAAAACTATGCTAACTATGCTAAACTAGAAAAGTATTTACTAAAAATATACAAGAGGAAATGAAACTACATAGCATAAATAAACCTAAGGGTTCGAAGTGTGCGGATCGTCACACTCTCCCCCACCTAATCTGTTGTCGTCCTCGGCAACGCTGGAACTCTTCAAGTCTTCAAGGCTGGATTAGTCGGCTGATATTACTGGAAGTTGATTGGAACGAATGTTGGCGCGCTTGCTCTTATTACGGGTTGGATCTTCAGGATCTGGATGATACGGCTTCAAGCAGCTCACATGGAAGACCGGGTGACACTTCATCCAAACAGGGCGGTCAAGCTTGTAAGCAACTTCCCCAATCCGCTTGATCACTTGGATGGGGCCTTCATACTTTCGCACCAGCCCCTTGTCTCTTCCCCTAAGAAATCTCATCTGCTCCTTATTCAACTTCACCATGACCATGTCGCCTACCTTGAAATATCTTAGCCATCCGTTCTCATCTGCCCACTTCTTCATGCGGCGGGACGCCTTCTCCAAGTAAGCGCGAGCAATCTCAGCATTGACATTCCATTCTTTAGCAAACTCGTGAGCTTTCTTCGTCCGGCCACCATAAAAATCTGCAACTGTGGGAGGCAATAACGGTAGTTGACCTGTGACTAGCTCAAACGGGCTCTTGTTAGAAGAGTAGCTCGTTTGAACATTAAAACAGAACTGGGCAATATCTAGGAGGCGCACCCACTCCATCTGGGTTGCGCCCACAAAATGTCTCAAGTACTCTTCCAACGTGCTATTGAATCTTTCCGTCTGGCCATCTGTTTGAGGATGGTAACTTGAGGACATCCGAAGTTTAAAGCCCAGGAGTTGGAACAACTCTCCCCAAAATAGTACCATGAAGCGAGAATCGCGATCACTGACTATACTTTGAGGTAGTCCCCAATATTTCACAACATTCTTGAATAAATATCAAGAATAAATATCCTCTTCCTAGAATTGATGATCTTTTTGACCAACTCCGTGGTGCTTCTACTTTTTCTAAAATTGATATTCGTTCGGGCTATCATCAAATTCCAGTCCGAGAAGCTGACATTCCTAGAACTGCCTTCAGTACGAGATATGGTCATTTCGAGTTTACGGTGATGCCATTCGGATTGACCAATGCTCCAGCAGTATTCATGGATCAGATGAACCGCACTTTCAGAGAACACCTCGACAGATGCGTTGTAGTGTTCATTGATGACATCCTGATCTATTCTAAATCTAAAGAAGAACATGTCCAACACCTTCGTGCTATTTTAGAGATTTTGCGCCGTGAAAAATGGTATGCTAAATTCTCTAAATGTGAATTCTGGTTACCTAAAGTGACTTTCCTTGGGCATGTCATTTCAAAAGAGGGCGTTTTGGTAGATCCTGCCAAAATTGAAGCCGTTGTTGATTGGAAAGGTCCAACCAATGTTTCTGAAATCCGTAGTTTCCTTGGCTTGGCGGGTTACTATCGGCGATTTATGAAGGATTTTTCAAAGATTGCTAGGCCGATGACTCAGTTGATGAAGAAAGAGTCTAAGTTTGTGTGGTCTGAGGAGTGTGAAAATGCCTTCCAGGAATTGAAAAAGAGGTTGACTACCGCTCCGGTGTTGACCTTACCTGAAGAAGGAGTGGACTTTGATGTATACTGTGATGCTTCTAAGCATGGTATAGGTTGTGTCTTGATGCAAAAAGGGAAAGTCATTGCGTATGCCTCTCGACAGCTTAGAGTTCATGAAGTTAACTACCCGACTCATGATCTTGAATTAGCTGCGGTGGTGCATGCTTTGAAGATTTGGAGACACTACCTCATTGGAGTCCATTGCAACATCTACACCGACCACAAGAGCCTGAAATATCTCTTTACCCAAAAATATCTGAACATGAGACAAAGAAGATGGTTGGAATTGGTGAATGACTATGATGCCAATCTAATTTATCACGAAGGAAAAGCTAATGTGGTGGCTGATGCTCTTAGCAGAAAATCCTGTCATTCTTTGAATTCTTTTCAGGAATTACCTCCTGAACTTGCTTTAGAACTTCAAAAATTAGGAATAAGCCTTGTAAAAAGGGGCTCTCATCATCTTGATGCCATGTCAGCCGAACCTGACTTCTACCGTGAGATCCGTGCTTGTCTTCCTGATGATCCTACTTTCAAATCCATTCGAGTTAAAATTCAACTTGGGCAAGCTAAGGATTGTAAGATTGATGATGATGGATATCTTCGTTATCATGATAGAATCTATGTTCCGTGTGCAGCTGATTTGAGAAAAAGAATTCTTGATGAAGCACACCTCTCTCCTTACTCCGTTCATCCGGGAGCTACCAAAATGTACAAAGATTTGAGATTGCAATTCTGGTGGCCTAGGATGAAAATTGAAGTTATGGAGTATGTCAGTAAATGCCTCACCTGCCAGAGAGTAAAGGTCGAGCATCAAAAGCCCGGGGGTTTACTTCAACCCTTGGATGTTCCTCTTTGGAAATGGGAGTCTATTTCCATGGTTTTTGTGATGGCTTTACCCAGGACTTCCACTGGAAAGAATGCTGTTTGGGTGATTGTGGACCGATTGACTAAATGTGCTCGGTTTATTCCTATCAAAGAGACCTGGAGTTTAGAAGTTCTAGCTCGTGTCTATGTGGATGAGATAGTGCGCTATCATGGGGTTCCTAAAGATATAGTTTCAGATCGAGACCCTCGATTTTGTTCTCGGTTCTGGACTGCATTACAAGAGGCCTTGGGTAGTAAACTATTGATGAGCACTGCTTTTCACGCCGCCACTGATGGTCAAACTGAGAGAACAATTCAAACTTTAGAGGATCTTCTTCGTGCCTGTGCTTTAGATTTCCAAACTTCTTGGGAGAAATGTTTACCTCTGGTTGAATTCTCTTACAACAACAGCTATCAAGCCTCCATTAAAATGGCACCATATGAAGCTCTGTATGGTAGAAAATGCCGTACTCCAGTCTGTTGGGATCAAACCCAAAATGTTCCAATGTTAGGACCTGATTTGGTGACCGAGTCCATTGAACAAGTTAAGATCATTCGGGAGCGGATGAAGGCCGCTCAGGACCGTCAAAAATCATATGCTGATGTCCGTCGTCGACCACTTTCCTTTGAGGTTGATGATCAAGTATTCTTTAAAGTGTCACCTATGAAAGGGGTGAAACGGTTTGGCGTTAAAGGGAAGCTGAGTCCTAAATATATTGGACCTTTCCGGGTGATTGAAAAGATTGGTCCTGCTGCATACCGTTTAGAATTGCCCCCAAATCTGAGCAAGGTTCACAATGTCTTCCATGTTTTTCAATTGAGGAAGTACATTAGTGACCCTAGCCATATCATCTAAGAAGAGATTCTTGAATTGGAGCCTAACTTGGTGGTTGAAGAAAGGCCAATTCGGATTCTTGAAAAGGCCAATAAGCAACTTAGGAGCAAAGTTGTGCCTCTAGTCCGTGTTCTTTGGCGTTGTGGAAATGTCGAAGAAGAGACTTGGAAAACTGAAGCTTCTTTGTTAGCTAAATATCCTGAATTATTCTCGTAAGGTATTCCTTTTCTTACCCTTTTTCCGAGTTACTAAGCCGTGTTTAATCATAATTAGTAAAGATATTATTCTTATTATAGAACTTTAAACTAAAATTTTGAAAATGCTTTTATGATTTTTAATGGTTTTAACATTAGTGAATGTTAAATCTCGTTGTTGGTGACGTCCCAATAATGGGTTTTATCATTTATTGGTGTAGAAATATCTTTATATCTTGATATGAATGTGGATGTTCTTGTCTGATCAACGAGAGTATCACCGTTTCATTGAAAAGATACCTATATTTTCCTTATGATTATATTATTAAGATGTTGTATACTATAATTTCTCCTTCTAAGTTTCGAGGACGAAACTTTTTAAAAGGAGAGGTGATTGTAACGCCCCGTAATTTCGGACCGTTATTATTTTGCGAAAGCAATTTATTAATCAAGTAAAATTTGATATTAATGTATTTGAAGTAAAAATAATTCAAAGAAATATAATTTTATTATATTTTGAAGAAAAGTATTTATTTTGATAGTTTCGAAATGTTTAAAAATAGTTTAAACCGTGTAAAAACTTTTTATTTCGAAATAAGGGCATATCGGGGAAAAATGACAACTCTATTGAAAATTGGGCTAACGATTTTGGAAATGGGTCGTATGAATACTCAATTTTCTTGTAATCTCGTGTTTAAGAACTTTGGTCTTGTCGGAATTTGCAATTGACAAGCGGTTCTAATTATTATCGAAACGAGCTTGAGCGAACCGACTCGAAAAATCCCGACTAAACCCGCTCCCTTCCTTTCCTCCTTTCCTTTCCCGCGGACACCTCCCTTCCCCTTCCTTTTTTCTGATTTTTCTTGTCTATCTTCTTCATCCTCAACCTTCTAAAACATTCCATCACCAAAACACCATTAAAACTTAATATTTCAAGCTAAAATCGCCATAACTTCCTCATTTCTTGTCGGATTTTCACAAAATTTATATTTCCGGAATCCTCTCTTCGAGATCTACAACCTAGTATGTTTTAATTTCAGTTTTCTTGATGTTGTTTTAAGACGATTTTGGCACAATTTCGGTTTTTATGCTTATTTTTGTGTTTTTATTGTTTATTTAGGTGAAGATTTGGAGGACGAGTTTGGGGACTCGTATATTGTCGAAGATAGTGGCTAGTTGCTTGTTAGGGTTTGGTTTTCAAGGTGCTAATTGCTCATTTTCTAGCTTAAGGTAACATATTTCGAGTTACTCGACGAATAATCGTCACATTCTTTGTTGTTTTTGTATGTTTTTGTGATTTTTATTTAAGTAGTTAACTCCACATGATAATATGGTTGCATGCATGGCTAATTCATGTCTTTTGGTTAGTTTAAGTTAACATATTAGTATGGGAACGATTAATTATGTTTCAGACGAAGTTAAAATGAACAAAAACGGAAAAATGGAGGTGTAGGGGTGGCGGCAAAGTGCCGCAGTCCGTGCAGCCCACGGCAGTCCCGGTTGGCCCGTTGCTTGTTTCGCGGTTTTCCATGCAATATTTGTCATTTCGGGTTTATTAATGTCATAGTTAGTATGAGTTACATATGAGTACACTTTTGAATTAAATCATATTAGTAGTAAAAATTATGTTAAAGGTAAAAATTATGTTTATATTGGTAGTTGCACATGTTAGTATAGGTTAGAAAATGAAATTGTAAAGAATAGGCTCGTAATGAATTATATAGCGATAATTGTAATGTTGGATGATTATGCCGAAAATCGAGCCTTGGTCCCTTTGACCGATTCGATGTCGATCAATCAGTGTGATTGGTCGCCGCAATTTAACCCGTACTGTCGCAGTGGTCAGGGGTTGCGGGTAAAAATTCGGTTGGATGAAATTTTATATGAATTGGATAATCGGCCTTTTTCTTGTTTTAGGCCATTTATCAAGTTTTTAGTTCACATGTATAGTTGGTTGAATTTAATAGTTTCTTATATTGTAGAAACGGCCCTAGATTCCCTGAAGCCTTTAATGTTGATTAATATTGCTAGAATTGGTATTGAATACTTCTTGCAGGTTGTTGTGTTTGTCATAGATAGGTCTTTATAGTCTCTGACGAGTATATGTTCACTGCTTAATAGCCTTTGTGTTCCTGACTTGGTGGGTTTATATCCAAGTTGGGGCATGACCTCGTTACTTATTTTGATAGTAAGTGGTCAGCTTAAGTAATAGCCAACCCTTTGGTGGACTCCTTAGGGTACTCACTTTGTTTTAGAAAAATTGTGGGTCTTGGGTGCGGTGGTGTGTATCCGCATGTCTAGGTCTGCGCAGATTTTAGGCTAGGGTTGTGTTGTGTCTTGGCCATGTTTTGATAGAACCTCTGAGCCAAGATACCGGTTCGATTACCTTCCCTACCTCGTGGTATAGACTCGAGTTACAGAGTGACTATTGACGGTGCTAAGAACTTATGCCTGTCTTTGATATATTGCCCTTTCTTGTATGGTGATTTTATGAATTGTAATAGGTGAGATGTAAGCCGGTTACAATTGATAAAGTTTGGATTACTATTTGTTATATGTTTCACATGATAGTTTAAATTGGTCAGTTTAGAGTTCACATGTTAGAATACTTGATAAGTAAATGGTTTATCAAATTGTTTACATGTTACATTACATGTTACATTAATTATGACGTTTCGTGGCTGGGAGGACTCGAAGTTACTCCCCACTGAATTGTGGCTTTCGTGTTTGTATAAAATGCGATTGACAGGTTGATGATGCTTAGTTGAGGTTCACGGACGAGCTAGTGAGCAAGAGAACCTTGGACCTAGTTTGACTATTTTTGTAGTAAACCTTTTATCTTTTGGTTTTGTATATATTTTGAAGGGACATATGTCTCCCTCTTTTACCTTGGGTTTGTATCTCTATGTTCTCGCAACTTTAGTTGGGTTATGTAAATTAGTTGGTTTGCATTTGCAGGTTTTGGGCACTCTTAAGTTGGAATTGTTTGTGAATGGTTTAGGAAAATTTTAAAAATTACAGGTTTTATCTAGTTGAACCAATTACAAACATATCCTGTCAGTTTTTCTGTAGAATTTACGTATTTATTTAACGCTAAATTTAAGGGTGTCTTAGTTGGTATCAGAGCTTGTTGCTCCCGACGCACGTTTGTGCACCCCACTTAAAATCACTTGACCTTTAAATAATGAACTTGAGAGATGGGTAGGATGGGTAGATTTAGGATTTTATGTGGTAGTCTGTTTGTGATTGTTAATTGATAGGTACTAATTAATTTTCTCTTTTGTAAGATGGCTCCGCCAAGAAGAATTGATGATGCTCTTTTACTAGTTCTTACTCAAATTCTCCAAAACCAACAAAATCAGCAAAATCAACAAGCTCCTCTTCCCCCGCCTGCTGAGGGTACTCCAGGCACCTATACTTGGGTGGCTAACCAATTAACCCGAATCAACACTCCCACTTATGGTGGAGAGATTGATCCAGCTGCTCTTACAGGATGGTTTCGGGAGTTGGAGAAAAGCTTTACGTTGTATGATGTTAAGGAGGAACATAAAGTGAAGCTGGCATCTCACTTCCTAGTACGAGAAGCAGATCGATGGTGGTCCATGACTGGGCCTACCGTTTCAGCTGAACCGGGATTTGACTGGGTACGTTTCAAGGAATTAGTGGAGGCCCGATTCTATCCGCAAGAACTTAAGCAGCAGAAGTTGAAGGGATTCATGGAGTTAAAGCAAGGAAGTCTTCCTGTTCAGACCTTCACTGATAAATTCAACGAGTTGGCTCATTATGCAACTAGATTGGTGAAGGATGACAACGAAAAAGCCTTCTTTTATCTTGAAAAGCTCTCTCCTAAAATCAAAAGTATGGTCCGCCGAGACTCCACTAGCTTTGTTTCAATGTACAATGATGCTTTGTGGGCTGAGAATTCATTGAAAGAGATTGAAAATGAAGCTCGTGCAACCAGTTCTAATCTTGGCAAGAGGCCTTTATATCCATCTTCTAGGCCCTTTACTCCTTCACCTAGGTTCATCTCTTCTCCCTCTAACTCAAACAAGAGGAGATTTGTTTCTAATGTGCAAGTTAACCGGGGTGGTCAATCTTCAGCTCTTAATGACAATAAAGGTACTAAAGACCGAGTGTGCTATAACTGCAAGAAACCAGCACACCCTGGTAAGTGCTTTGTTGATCCTATCATATGCTTTTCATGCAACAAACCGGGCCACAAGGCCAATGTTTGCCCGGAGAAGAAGGTGACGGCTCCTACTACTCCTGCCGCCCCAGTGAGGCCAGTGAGGCCGAAGGGTCGGATTTTTGTCATGAGCCGAGCGTGTTTCGAGGCACACCCTGATATCATTACTGGTACATTTTCTATTTTTGATGTTCCTTGTTTGGTACTATTTGATACGGGTGCCTCTTTATCTTTTATTTCAATGAAACACTCCGATAAGTTATCACTTGAATCATCACAAGAAGAAAGCACATCTATATCCTTACCCTCTGGTGATGTCTTTTCCTGTTCTAAAATCTATCCTGAAGTCCCTATTTCTATTGCGGGATCTATATTTCCAGCAAATCTTTTCCAATTTCCGCTTGAAGAATTTGATGTCATTTTGGGCATGGATTGGTTACATACTTATCATGCTCGATTTGAATGTCGAGATCAGAAAATAATTCTTACAAGCCCTTCAGGTCACCGTGTGTCTTATCAAATGGTTAAAAGACAAACCGGTACTAAATTAATTTCTGCTATGAAGTTTGTCAATGCGATGAAAAAGGGTCATCAAGCCTTCTTGTGTATGGTGACTCCTTATGATTCTTCCTCTCTGCTTCCTAAAGAGAACATTCCTGTAGTGTGTGAATTTCCCGATGTTTTTCCTGATGAGCTACCGGGAATTCCCCCTGAAAGGGAAGTTGAATTTACTATTGATCTTATTCCTGGTACCGGCCCTATTGCTAAAGCTCCTTATAGGATGGCACCGTCTGAAATGAAAGAGCTGAAGGCTCAGCTGGATGATTTGATTGTCAAAGGTTTTATCCGACCTAGCTCTTCACCTTGGGGTGCTCCTGTTCTCTTTGTAAGAAAGAAGGATGGATCTATGCGATTATGCATAGATTATCGTGAGCTTAACCGGGTTACTATCAAGAATAAATATCCTCTTCCTAGAATTGATGATCTTTTCGACCAACTCCGTGGTGCTTCTACTTTTTCTAAAATTGATCTTCGTTCGGGCTATCATCAAATTCCAGTCCGAGAAGCTGACATTCCTAGAACTGCCTTCAGTACGAGATATGGTCATTTCGAGTTTACGGTGATGCCATTCGGATTGACCAATGCTCCAGCAGTATTCATGGATCAGATGAACCACACTTTCAGAGAACACCTCGACAGATGCGTTGTAGTGTTCATTGATGACATCCTGATCTATTCTAAATCTAAAGAAGAACATGTCCAACACCTTCGTGCTATTTTAGAGATTTTGCGCCGTGAAAAATGGTATGCTAAATTCTCTAAATGTGAATTCTGGTTACCTAAAGTGACTTTCCTTGGGCATGTCATTTCAAAAGAGGGCGTTATGGTAGATCCTGCCAAAATTGAAGTCGTTGTTGATTGGAAAGGTCCAACCAATGTTTCTGAAATCCGTAGTTTCCTTGGCTTGGCGGGTTACTATCGGCGATTTGTGAAGGATTTTTCAAAGATTGCTAGGCCGATGACTCGATTCTTTGAAGAAAGAGTCTAAGTTTGTGTGGTCTGAGGAGTGTGAAAATGCCTTCCAGGAATTGAAAAAGAGGTTGACTACCGCTCCGGTGTTGACCTTACCTGAAGAAGGAGTGGACTTTGATGTATACTGTGATGCTTCTAAGCATGGTATAGGTTGTGTCTTGATGCAAAAAGGGAAAGTCATTGCGTATGCCTCTCAACAGCTTAGAGTTCATGAAGTTAACTGCCCGACTCATGATCTTGAATTAGCTGCGGTGGTGCATGCTTTGAAGATTTGGAGACACTACCTCATTGGAGTCCATTGCAACATCTACACCGACCACAAGAGCCTGAAATATCTCTTTACCCAAAAAGATCTGAACATGAGACAAAGAAGATGGTTGGAATTGGTGAATGACTATGATGCCAATCTAATTTATCACGAAGGAAAAGCTAATGTGGTGGCTGATGCTCTTAGCAGAAAATCCTGTCATTCTTTGAATTCTTTTCAGGAATTACCTCCTGAACTTGCTTTAGAACTTCAAAAATTAGGATTAAGCCTTGTAAAAAGGGGCTCTCATCATCTTGATGCTATGTCAGCCGAACCTGACTTCTATCGTGAGATCCGTGCTTGTCTTCCTGATGATCCTACTTTCAAATCCATTCGAGTTAAAATTCAACTTGGGCAAGCTAAGGATTGTAAGATTGATGATGATGGATATCTTCGTTATCATGATAGAATCTATGTTCCGTGTGCAGCTGATTTGAGAAAAAGAATTCTTGATGAAGCACACCTCTCTCCTTACTCCGTTCATCCGGGAGCTACCAAAATGTACAAAGATTTGAGATTGCAATTCTGGTGGCCTAGGATGAAAATTGAAGTTATGGAGTATGTCAGTAAATGCCTCACCTGCCAGAGAGTAAAGGTCGAGCATCAAAAGCCCGGGGGTTTACTTCAACCCTTGGATGTTCCTCTTTGGAAATGGGAGTCTATTTCCATGGATTTTGTGATGGCTTTACCCAGGACTTCCACTGGAAAGAATGTTGTTTGGGTGATTGTGGACCGATTGACTAAATGTGCTCGGTTTATTCCTATCAAAGAGACCTGGAGTTTAGAAGTTCTAGCTCGTGTCTATGTGGATGAGATAGTGCGCTATCATGGGGTTCCTAAAGATATAGTTTCAGATCGAGACCCTCGATTTTATTCTCGGTTCTGGACTGCATTACAAGAGGCCTTGGGTAGTAAACTATTGATGAGCACTGCTTTCCACGCCGCCACTGATGGTCAAACTGAGAGAACAATTCAAACTTTAGAGGATCTTCTTCGTGCCTGTGCTTTAGATTTCCAAACTTCTTGGGAGAAATGTTTACCTCTGGTTGAATTCTCTTACAACAACAGATATCAAGGCTCCATTAAAATGGCACCAAATGAAGCTTTGTATGGTAGAAAACGCCGTACTCCAGTCTGTTGGGATCAAACCCAAAATGTTCCAATGTTAGGACCTGATTTGGTGACCGAGTCCATTGAACAAGTTATGATCATTCGGGAGCGGATGAAGGCCGCTCAGGACCGTCAAAAATCATATGCTGATGTCCGTCGTCGACCACTTTCCTTTGAGGTTGATGATCAAGTATTCCTTAAAGTGTCACCTATGAAAGGGGTGAAACGGTTTGGCGTTAAAGGGAAGCTGAGTCCTAAATATATTGGACCTTTCCGGGTGATTGAAAAGATTGGTCCTGCTGCATACCGTTTAGAATTGCCCCCAAATCTGAGCAAGGTTCACAATGTCTTCCATGTTTCTCAATTGAGGAAGTACATTAGTGACCCTAGCCATATCATCCAAGAAGAGATTCTTGAATTGGAGCCTAACTTGGTGGTTGAAGAAAGGCCAATTCGGATTCTTGAAAAAGCCAATAAGCAACTTAGGAGCAAAGTTGTGCCTCTAGTCCGTGTTCTTTGGCGTTGTGGAAATGTCGAAGAAGAGACTTGGGAAACTGAAGCTTCTATGTTAGCTAAATATCCTGAATTATTCTCGTAAGGTATTCCTTTTCTTACCCTTTTTCCGAGTTACTAAGCCGTGTTTAATCATAATTAGTAAAGATATTATTCTTATTATAGAACTTTAAACTAAAATTTTGAAAATGCTTTTATGATTTTTAATGGTTTTAACATTAGTGAATGTTAAATCTCGTTGTTGGTGACGTCCCAATAATGGGTTTTCTCATTTATTGGTGTAGAAATATCTTTATATCTTGATATGAATGTGGATGTTCTTGTCTGATCAACGAGAGTATCACCGTTTCATTGAAAAGATACCTATATTTTCCTTATGTTTATATTATTAAGATGTTGTATACTATAATTTCTCCTTCTAAGTTTCGAGGACGAAACTTTTTAAAAGGAGGGGTGATTGTAACGCCCCGTAATTTCGGACCGTTATTATTTTGCGAAAGCAATTTATTAATCAAGTAAAATTTGATATTAATGTATTTGAAGTAAAAATAATTCAAAGAAATATAATTTTACTATATTTTGAATAAAAGTATTTATTTTGATAGTTTCGAAATGTTTAAAAATAGTTTAAACTGTGTAAAAACTTTTTATTTCGAAATAAGGGCATATCGGGGAAAAATGACAACTCTATTGAAAATTGGGCTAACGATTTTGGAAATGGGTCGTATGAATACTCAATTTTCTTGTAATCTCGTGTTTAAGAACTTTGGTCTTGTCGGAATTTGCAATTGACAAGCGGTTCTAATTATTATCGAAACGAGCCGAAACCGACTCGAAAAATCCCGACTAAACCCGCTCCCTTCCTTTCCTCCTTTCCTTTCCCGCGGACACCTCCCTTCCCCTTCCTTTTTTCTGATTTTTCTTGTCTATCTTCTTCATCCTCAACCTTCTAAAACATTCCATCACCAAAACACCATTAAAACTTAATATTTCAAGCTAAAATCGCCATAACTTCCTCATTTCTTGTCGGATTTTCACAAAATTTATATTTCCGGAATCCTCTCTTCGAGATCTACAACCTAGTATGTTTTAATTTCAGTTTTCTTGATGTTTTTTTAAGACGATTTTGGCACAATTTCGGTTTTTATGCTTATTTTTGTGTTTTTATTGTTTATTTAGGTGAAGATTTGGAGGACGAGTTTGGGGACTCGTATATTGTCGAAGATAGTGGCTAGTTGCTTGTTAGGGTTTGGTTTTCAAGGTGCTAATTGCTCATTTTCTAGCTTAAGGTAACATATTTCGAGTTACTCGACGAATAATCGTCACATTCTTTGTTGTTTTTGTATGTTTTTGTGATTTTTATTTAAGTAGTTAACTCCACATGATAATATGGTTGCATGCATGGCTAATTCATGTCTTTTGGTTAGTTTAAGTTAACATATTAGTATGGGAACGATTAATTATGTTTCAGACGAAGTTAAAATGAACAAAAACGGAAAAATGGAGGTGTAGGGGTGGCGGCAGCAGGCCCGGCAGGCCCGTGCAGGCCCACGGCAGGCCCGTGCAGGCCCACGGCAGGCCCGGGTTGGCCCGTTGCTTGTTTCGCGGTTTTCCATGCAATATTTGTCATTTCGGGTTTATTAATGTCATAGTTAGTATGAGTTACATATGAGTACACTTTTGAATTAAATCATATTAGTAGTAAAAATTATGTTAAAGGTAAAATTTATGTTTATATTGGTAGTTGCACATGTTAGTATAGGTTAGAAAATGAAATTGTAAAGAATAGGCTCAGAATGAATTATATAGCGATAATTGTAATGTTGGATGATTATGCCGAAAAATCGAGCCTTGGTCCTGACCGATTCGATGTCGATCAATTGTGTGATTGGTCACCGCAATTTAACCCGCACTGTCCGCAGGTGGGGTTGCAGGTAAAAATTCGGTTGGATGAAATTTTATATGAATTGGATAATCGGCCTTTTTCTTGTTTTAGGCCATTTATCAAGTTTTTAGTTCACATGTATAGTTGGTTGAATTTAATAGTTTCTTATATTGTAGAAACGGCCCTAGATTCCCTGAAGCCTTTAATGTTGATTAATATTGCTAGAATTGGTATTGAATACTTCTTGCAGGTTGTTGTGTTTGTCATAGATAGGTCTTTATAGTCTCTGACGAGTATATGTTCACTGCTTAATAGCCTTTGTGTTCCTGACTTGGTGGGTTTATATCCAAGTTGGGGCATGACCTCGTTACTTATTTTGATAGTAAGTGGTCAGCTTAAGTAATAGCCAACCCTTTGGTGGACTCCTTAGGGTACTCACTTTGTTTTAGAAAAATTGTGGGTCTTGGGTGCGGTGGTGTGTATCCGCATGTCTAGGTCTGTGTAGATTTTAGGCTAGGGTTGTGTTGTGTCTTGGCCATGTTTTGATAGAACCTCCGAGCCAAGATACCGGTTCGATTACCTTCCCTACCTCGTGGTATAGACTCGAGTTACAGAGTGACTATTGACGGTGCTAAGAACTTATGCCTGTCTTTGATATATTGCCCTTTCTTGTATGGTGATTTTATGAATTGTAATAGGTGAGATGTAAGCCGGTTACAATTGATAAAGTTTGGATTACTATTTGTTATATGTTTAACATGATAGTTTAAATTGGTCGGTTTAGAGTTCACATGTTAGAATACTTGATAAGTAAATGGTTTATCAAATTGTTTACATGTTACATTACATGTTACATTAATTATGACGTTTCGTGGCTGGGAGGACTCGAAGTTACTCCCCACTGAATTGTGGCTTTCGTGTTTGTATAAAATGCGATTGACAGGTTGATGATGCTTAGTTGAGGTTCACGGACGAGCTAGTGAGCAAGAGAACCTTGGACCTAGTTTGACTATTTTTGTAGTAAACCTTTTATCTTTTGGTTTTGTATATATTTTGAAGGGACATATGTCTCCCTCTTTTACCTTGGGTTTGTATCTCTATGTTCTCGCAACTTTAGTTGGGTTATGTAAATTAGTTGGTTTGCATTTGCAGGTTTTGGGCACTCTTAAGTTGGAATTGTTTGTGAATGGTTTAGGAAAATTTTAAAAATTACAGGTTTTATCTAGTTGAACCAATTACAAACATATCCTGTCAGTTTTTCTGTAGAATTTACGTATTTATTTAACGCTAAATTTAAGGGTGTCACACCTTTACCACCGCTTCCTTGAGCTTCTCAAAGGCCCTCTTCTTGTCGACAGACCACTCCCACTTATTATCCTTCTTCAGCAAGTCGGTGAGCGGGGCAGCAATTTTCGAGTACGCTCGGATGAATCTTCGATAGTAGTTTGCGAGCCCCAAGAAAGAGTGCAGCTCAGACACACTCCTTGGGGTTCCCCAGTCCTTGATAGCGGCAATCTTCTTCGGATCCATCTTCAATTTGCCTTTGCCCACTATGTGACCAAGGAAATTCACTTCGGGTTGGGTAAATTCACATTTTTCTCTTTTCACGAATAGGTGGTTCTCTCGTAGCTTCGCGAACACCAACTCCAAGTGTTTTACGTGTTCAGCCAATGAACGACTATATACAACGATATCGTCCAGATATACCACCACGAATTTGTCCAGGTACTCGTGGAAAACATGGTTCATCAACGTACAAAACGTTGCAGGTGCGTTCGTCAAGCCAAAGGGCATGGCCAACCATTCGAAAGATCCATACCTCGTCACACAAGTAGTCTTTGGCTCATCTCCTTCGGCAATTCGAACTTGATGATAACCAGATCTCAGGTCGAGCTTGGTGAAGTATACAACGCCTTGTAATTGATCGAACAAATCCGCTACCAATGGGATGGGGTAGCGGTTCCTCGCTGTCAGCTTGTTCAGAGCCCGGTAGTCGATACACAATCTCAGACTACCATCCTGTTTCTTCTGGAAGAGCACAGGGGCTCCATAGGGAGCTTTGGAAGGTCGTATCGACCCAGAGCGAATCAAATCGTCTAACTGTCTTCGTAGTTCCGCTAGTTCGGGAGGCGCCATCCGATATGGCCCTCGAGCAGGAGGTCTTGTGCCCGGGAGTAATTCAATTTGATGGTCTACCGAACGTCGGGGTGGCAGACTCATAGGTAACTGATCGGGCATCAAGTCCTTATTGTCTTCTGGCACCTTCTCTACTTGTGGTTCTACGCATTCAGCAAGGGTGTCTTCTTTCATGGACACGGTACACAAGTATGTAGGCTCTCCCTTTTGAAGTCCCCTCTTCAACTACATTGCCGAGAGGAGTGGCCCCTTTTGCTTTCGGTCAGCTTCAAAAACTTTCACAAGACATGGTTTTGATCCCACCATTATTAAAGACCCATTGTGGGGCGCCAGAAAGGTCGGGGTTCGCTTCAGAAAATCCATGCCGAGGACGATATTGAAGTCATCCATCGGGACGCTGGTGAAGTCGAGCTTCCCCGTCCATTCGCCCATCTTGATCACCACTTCTCTAGCCACACCCTGAATCGGCAAGGCCTTGGAATTGACAGCTTTCATGCTTCCTTCATCTCGGTTCAACTTCATTCCGAGTCTCTTCACTTCGTCGGGTGTGACGAAATTATGGGAGGCCCCTGTATCTATCATAGCTCGAGTAGCCTTTCCATTGACGCTTATCTCAATGTATATCAGTTCCGTGGACTTGGTCTCGGAGCACTCAGCTCCCTTGCCCATTGAGCACATCATGTTGACGGCTCCCATTCGAGCCATTTCTCCTTGCTCATTGGCCTCATCATCATCGCACCCCTCTGCATCCTGGTATGTCCCCTCGGGATTCTGTTCTACCGACATCTTGGACAAATTCTTCTTGAGGGCGTTGAACTCCCCCTGGTGAGGGCACTCAGACATTCGGTGCGGTCCTTTAAAAAGGAAGCACGCGAACGGCTTCCTGGCAGTCGACGCTTCAGAATTACTACCCTTAGAAGAGGTTAGAGTAGAATTTGCCGGACCCCATCTCCTATTATCACCTCCGGGACGGAACCGACTATTACCCGTAGAGGGAGGTCTTGCTTGTGAAGTCGTCCCTCCAAACCTTTGGTTGCTTTCGCCCGTTGTAGTGAATCCCTTCTTCTGGGAGGTTTCGCGCTCCGTGTAATAGTCAACTAGCCTTTCAGCCGCTGTCATCGCAGCCAAGAGGGACTCTGGTCGCTGTCGCATGATTTCTCGTTGCGCCCACTCATTAAAGCCATCAATAAACTGAAACACCTGATCCTTCTCGGTCATGTCCGCTATTTCCAACATACAAGCCGAATACGCTTTCACATAGTCACGAATCGAGCCTGTATGTTTCAAGTTCTTTAATTTTCTTCGAGCTAGGAAATCGGTGTTCTCCGGGTAGAATTGCTCCTTGAAGAGTCGCTTGAAATCATCCCATGACTCTAGCCTAATGGTCCCTGCCTCGATCTCGGCATGTTTCGAGCGCCACCATTGTTTAGCGTCATCCGTTAGGTACATACTCGCGGTGCTGACCTTTAGACCTTCGTCGAGCGCGCTCACTCGGAAGTATTGTTCCATGTCGAAGATGAAGTTATCGACTTCTTTCGAATCTCTCGCCCCACTATACTTGAGGGGTGTAGGCGGCTTCACCTTAGGAGTTCCACCAAAACTCCCGTCCGCGGCAATTTTCATCAAGGTATTGCACATGTTCTCGAGTTGCTCGACTTTTTCATAGAGATAACCCATATCCGAGTTATACTCTTTTGGAATCGCCTCTTCGACGGCCACAAGGTGGCTCTCGTGCCCCTTTATGGACTCGTTAACTACTTGGTGAGTACTCTCCAAACTCACAATGAGAGCCTCCAAGGATGGAATTTTCTCGTCCATCAATCTCTCTAAAGCCGCCACTTTGGCCTTAGTGTCACTTTTGTTCCCACTCGGATCTACCGCCTTTGATGCCATCGTATACAACAGCCCGTCAAGAAGACCGGGCTCTGATACCAAATGTCACGGTCCGAAACTTTGAGTCGGGGCGTGACGCGCACCCTTGTCTAAACACTCGACAAGAATGCAAGCGAGAGCGTCAAGCACTAGTGTTTGTCAAGCACTAGTGCATTCGTAATCGGTCTCGGGTTATGGGTGTCGGAATCCTAGTCTCGATCGACACACACGGGCTTGTTAGTGAAGTGAAGGCAAGAGTCGTTCAGAAGAAAGCTGATGGGGCATATTCTGCACCCGCTGACCGAGTCAACATATTGAGCAAGGTCAAAGTTACCCACAGCAAGTCAACGACTTAGCCAGCCTAACCGACGCAGCCTGTCGGCCTGTCTCTTGTGCCTCGGCTAGGACAACTAGCCAGCCGGGGCACATATCCGCGTACTCATATCCAAGACCCCTCGGCATGGAGTCAACAGGGCCCGCCGGCCTGCCATGGGTCCCTCGGCCGAGGGTAGATCAGTCTTTCCACCTGCTAGCCACTTGGCCACTTGGCCACTACGTGACAAAAGGTGAAAGTCTATAAATACTCCTCAACTCTCATTGAGGAAAGGATCCACACTTGAACCTAAACACCTCATAATCTGGTAATATCTTCCTTATCTCTCTACAACATATACTTCGCCAAGTAACACACAACTTATCTCTTTAAGTTCACTGACTTGAGCGTCGGAGTGAGTATGCTCGGCCAAAGCCGAGCCCTCAGTTTGTTCATTGTTTCAGGAGAGGCCGAAAGAAGGATTCAACCAAAGACGTCATTCTACAAGCCGCGAGTGGTAACAAATAACTGCTTCGGAATTACACCCGGAACAATTGGCGCCGTCTGTGGGGAAAAGATACTAGAAGCTAGTCAAATCCCTTACAAAAAAAAAACACAAAACAAAACCCACCCCAACGAGCTAAGAAGATGTCGAAACAACCAGAAACGGTGCTTGTGGAAACTGAATTCTGCCAAGATGACACATTCCACAACTCTGAAATCGGGCAATCCCCCACCGGCCGTATCACTGATACGACGTACGGGATGCCAATAGAACAAAATACGCCGCTGCCCGCCGACCAAGTCACTATCATGGGACATGTGGTTGATGCAGCTAAACTGAAGCTACTCCTGGAACTAATGGGTAGCACGCCGACTCACACTGTCACAACGACAAGAGCGGCGGCACCCCCACAAGAAACCAGGACCCAAAAAGTGACTCCGAGAAACATGAACGAAGCCTTGGAGGAAGCTGACCATGTCAAGACGCCGGGGGAGCCCAGAGTGCAAGTGGTAGACCTGAGCCCTTCCCGCACTCGCGGGAGGACCGTGTCGCCGCAGCACCGACGAGGCCTGCCCCAGAGGAGTGAAAGGAGTCCGACTCACTAGAGTCGGAGAAGAAACCCGACTCACCAGAGTCGGAGAAGAAGCCCGACTCACCAGAGTCGGAGAAGAAGTCCGACTCACCAGAGTCGGAGAAGAAGCCCGACTCACCAGAGTCGGAGAAGAAGCCCGACTCACCAGAGTCGGAGAAGAAGCCCTTCCCGCCACGGGGAGAGGAGCCGGACTAAGGATGCGAGGAGCCAATCGCCGCGTGTCATTCGACACGTGGTCAGACAGCCCCTCGATGCCTATGTCCTAGAGGTCCCGGTGCCGACTAAGCTAAAGTTGCCACCCATATCATACACAGGAGAAGGTGACCCAACCGACCACGCCGAGGCTTTCGAGTCTTACATGTCGGTATGGGAGCAACCTGATGAGGTTTGGTGCCGAGTCTTCCCAACGACTCTGCATGGGATGGCACAAAGTTGGTACAAGGGGCTACCCGATGGGTCGGTATACTATTATGCCGACCTAAGGGACACATTTTTGACCCAGTATTCTTGCAACAAGAGGAGGGCCGTCGAGACATCGGATCTCCTGACTATTAGACAGGAGGGAGGCGAGTCTCTCCGAAGTTATGTGAAGAGGTTCGACGCCAAGGTTCAGCAGATTCGTGAGTCTGAACAATGAATCGGCGGCCTTCGCATCGATGAAAGGCCTCCCGAGAGGAGACTTAAAAACGAGCTCATCAAGTGGAGGCTCGAACCTAGACTCCGCCAGGAAGATGGCCGACCAAGCCATAAAGGTGGAGGACTACCACAAAACTGGGTAGGCCCAGCCGAGGCCGGCACTCGAGAGAAAGAGCCGCCGGGAGGACAACCCGGATGAAGGACGCCGTGACAATAATAGGTCACGGTCGACAAATCCGCCAGAAATGAACTCGGCGGGCGCCGGGGGGAGTTCGGGACCGTACTACCAAAAGCGGTTCAATGGTCACACCCCCTTGGTCGTATCTCTGCTGCCGAGGTCTTTGCCCCGAGCAAGAACGAGCGTCGAGAAGTGAGAAAGGCCTCCCAAGGCGAGGGGGACGGTGACACGAGCCAAGATCTTTGTGAGTACCACGGCCACACCGCCACATAATCGACAACTCGCCGCATCCGAAGAATGCCATTGAAGAGCTGATCCGGAAGGGGAGCTTCGGCAAGTATGTTGCCGGAGGCCAAAAGAAGGATACCGGCGGCTCAAATAAAAAGTCCGTCTTTGAACGGATAGGAGTAATCCATGTTGTCATCGGGGCAACGAGAACGGTGGAGTCCTCGCTCATGGGCACAAACGGCACTGAACGAACTATATCGGGCCATCAACTTTGTGCCCAAAACAGCGATCCCCGCTTCCAACATCCCCGACATAACTATTGGGAAGAAGGACTACGAAGGAGTCATCGCCCCGCACAAATGACGACCCACTAGTAGTCCACTTGGACATATCCAACCACTGTCAAGAGGTGCCCGATTGACACAGCGCCTACACGAACATCATGTTCAGGGAGTGCTTTCTCAACCTCGGTCTGAAGGTTGAGGACTTGAGCCCCCGCACCAATCCGTTGTGATTTTTCCGGCCGCCTGGTACCCCAGGGTCAATCAGTGCCGGTGATGTTCGGCGAGGGGAATGCGGCTAAGAACGTCCCGTCTCGAGTTCGTGGTCATTGACGGCTCGTCCGCCTACAACGTTCTCATAGGCCGAGTCACTCGAGCGAGGCCGATGCAAGAATGTCCATCCGGCCCGACACCGATGTATGTCTCGGGCCGGGGAAGTGCATAAACTCGTCTCAAAGGACGAAAAAGACGAAGTAATCAACGTCCGGATATCTCGCGGGGGTGCAACATGCAATCCCTCAAAGTGGCGAAGAAGTCAGAGAAGGGGAAAATCCCATCCTTACAACAGGAGGGCGACCTCATGGATGCCACCGTCGGCATGGTCGAAGGAGCGGAGACCGAGGAAGTGGAAATTGACCCGGGCGCACCGTAATCGCTTCGGTGTCAACCTGGAGCCAAAATTCAGGGCCGCTCTCCTAGACCTGCCGAGGAAGAACAAAGACGTCTTCGCTTACTCGGCAGCCGAGATGCCGGGGTGAGCCGGGAGGTAATTGTTCACAAGTGAATGTGCTCTCCACCGCTCGCCCGTCAAGCGAGAAGATGAGGAACTCCTCGGTCGAGAAAGATGAGGCCATCAAAGCCGAGGTAGATAAATTACTAGCGGCGGGCTTTATCATGCCTTGTACTTATCCTGAGTGGTTAGCTAATGTTGTAATGGTGAAGAAATCATCGGGGGCGTGGAGGATGTGTGTAGATTTTACCAACCTTAATAAAGCGTGCCCCAAAGATTGTTATCCCTTGCCTCGAATAGATAGCTTAATCGACGCCACGGCAGGCTACACTATGCTGAGCCTGCTGGACGCCTTCTCAGGGTATCATCAGGTATTCATGGCCGAAGAAGACATGCCTAAATGCGCATTCATCACCGTAACGAATTGCACATACATGTATAAAATGATGCCGTTCGGTTTGAAGAACGCCGGCGCAACTTACACAAGACTGGTGGACAAAGTGTTCCAAAATCAAAAAGGGCGAAACATTGAGGCTTACGTTGACGATGCTATTGTAAAAAGCAAGTCTGACAGCGAGCACTTAGCCGATTTACACGAGACATTTTGTTCACTAAGGAAATACAAGATGAAACTTAACCCAATGAAATGCAACTTCGGTGTCCGGTCAGGTAAGTTCCTCAGCGTGCTTGTCAACGCCAGGGGAATTGATGCCAATCCAGAGAAAGTCCAAGCAATCCTGGACCTGCCGGAGCCGAGGAATCGAAAAGAGGTTATGATGTTGACCGGGAGAATGGCGGCTCTGGCCCGTTTTATCTCTCGGTCAGCCGACAAGAGCACCCCATTCTT